>NC_141685.1:448097321-448544821 GCF_964263255.1 Lissotriton vulgaris
CCCTTTTTTCCTTTCTTATGGGCCCGACAAACTCGAGCCTGGGGCAACGGTTTATGGCCTAGTGTAAGCATGGGCGAATTTTGCGAATCTCGCGTTCGCGAATTTTGCGGATTTGCGAACTCGCAATCCGCAAAATCCGCGAATTCTCGCAAATTTGCGGATTTTTTTTGTGTTTGCGCGGGTTTCTGCCAGTTCGCGAGGGTTTTGTACAATTTCGCAAATTGCGAACTTACCTGTTGTTTCTACGTGTCCAGCCTGTTTGGGACACTCTTCTTCATCACTGCCACTCTCTGTCACCACTGCCACTCTCTGACTACTCATGCCACCCTCTGGCCCACCCATGCCACCCTCTGTTTCATCACAGCACCCTCTGGTTGTCCAGTCAGTGTACATTATTGTGGCAACGCAAGCACACCTTCCCTGCCTCAAGTGACCTGAATTAATTTGGGGCTGATTAATGTGTCACAGAATATTTTTTTAGCTGGCACCTGCTTCCTTAGTGCTTCCTGATTAGTGATCTTTTGCACTTGCTAAGTGCTTTCATTGTTGCAAAATTAGTTACAACACCTGCCCTACCCCAACTGACAATAATGAATTAGGGGCTGATTAATGGATTTGAACTTCCAGCCTGGCTCCTGCTTGTCTCCCTTAGCTGTAATTCAGGACCTTTGTGGCATATGTGTAACTATTCTGAGGTTCAGAGCAGGGTCACATAATAGTTGCAACTGGCAACTGAACTCTGGAGGGGCCCCTCAGGAAGCACTACAGGAAATGGCTACTAATGATGAGCCTGAACTTTTGAACCTGGTAAGTAGTTTCAGTTTTGCTAAGATCGTATTTCTGCAATTTTGCACTTATTCGCGGGGCGCGAAGTTGTACTGGGAAGCCGCGAACTCACGCGAACAGTGCGAGCAAAATCCGCTGCTCGCGGATTTGCGGATTTTGCGGGAGATTCGCGAATCTCGCGGATTGCGAATTTACCGGAAATCCGCAAAATCCGCGAGCGAAACGGATTTTCCGCCCATGCTTAGCCTAGTGTGGGAGCCTGAGTAGAAGATTGGGAGTTGTGACCAGAAGGGGTAGCTGTGGGTAGTGCAGGGCAAAGATCCGCAGCAACTGGGCTAGGGCTGGAGGGGAGGGGATTAGTAATTAGGCTTTCTATCCTGTCAATGCCTGCCTCTATAGCTACAATCCGTGGCTCTACGGACAGAATCTCTGGCAAAGGGGAGATAGGGTAGGTGGAGATTGGGGACAGGGCATGTGCAACGGCTCTCAAGGAGGAGCGTTTGGAGGGAAAGGAGTCTTGTGAAAGGCGACGTTCCGTCATCACAATCTCCTTTTCAATAACCGCAGCTACCCTAGTGATGAATTTGTCCATTGTGCCAATTATTGTGCTCCCCGTGGCACTTTCTCCCCCACCCCTCAAAGCTTTACCAGAGCGGGTTGACCTATTTGCCTCGAGACCCGCAGATAGTATCCGAGCCCTTGAACCAAAAGCGATGGATTTAAGAGGGGTGGCCCGGCCCAGCCTCTGTCAGCCCCTGACTGCCACAGACTGCCCGCCCTTTGCTCGGGCTTCGCTCGGCGTCCCGCTCGGCGTCCCGCTCGCGTCCCGCTGAGCGGTAGTCCGTTGTTTATAAGGGGGCGTTGCGTGTCTTGCTGGGGGCGCGGCCGTGCACACCTGTGCAGCGCAGGGACTCCTGGTCTTGAGAGTCCCTGCGGCACGCTCCCTCGATAGACTCGCGGTGCTCCCTCCTCATTCCTCCGACTGACAAACACTCCAGCAGCCTCGACCCCTCGCCACACGCCGCGCAGATTCACCCGCGAAGCGGGTGCTGCAATGTGTTAGCAAGCGGCAGGGCGGTCAATCCCTCCAGGGATATGGGGAGGCTGGATGGAAAAGGAATTGGCGTTTAAGCAGCAACCCGCAACACCCAAGTAGGTTTCTTTGGTGAAAAGGGTCCTGCTGCAAGTTAGAAGGCTTCCCGCTTTTGTGTCCTGGACAGCCGGGGGGGCGTGTCTTGCTGGGGGCGCGGCCGTGCACACCTGTGCAGCGCAGGGATTCCTGGTTTTGAGAGTCCCTGCGGCGCGCTCCCTCGATAGACTCGCGGTGCTCCCTCCTCCTTCCTCCGACTGACAAACACTCCAGCAGCCTCGACCCCTCGCCACACGCTGCGCAGCGGCACCCGCGAAGCGGGTGCTGCAATGTGTTAGCAAGCGGCAGGGCGGTCAATCCCTCCAGGGATATGGGGAGGCTGGATGGAAAAGGAATTGGCGTTTAAGCAGCAACCAGCAACACCCAAGTAGGTTTCTTTGGTGAAAAGGGTCCTGCTGCAAGTTAGAAGGCTTCCCGCTTTTGTGTCCTGGGCAGCCGGGGGGGCGTGTCTTGCTGGGGGCGCGGCCGTGCACACCTGTGCAGCGCAGGGACTCCTGGTTTTGAGAGTCCCTGCGGCGCGCTCCCTTGATAGACTCGCGGTGCTCCCTCCTCCTTCCTCCGACTGACAAACACTCCAGCAGCCTCGACCCCTCGCTACACGCCGCGCAGCGGCACCCGCGAAGCGGGTGCTGCAATGTGTTAGCAAGCGGCAGGGCGGTCAATCCCTCCAGGGATATGGGGAGGCTGGATGGAAAAGGAATTGGCGTTTAAGCAGCAACCAGCAACACCCAAGTAGGTTTCCTCGGTGAATAGATATTAACATCCCTTCAAGATGAACTTCTCAAAGCCTCAGTTTACATGTGTTTGTAGCTTTTGACATTGGTAGTCGACAATCTTGTCATTTAAAAAAAAAAAATGTAAATCCATTTTTATTGTTTTTGCAACAAAGAGAACAAACAACAAGCATGTCAGTAGTGAGCGAAACTCCCACATCCACCTTTCCGTACCCCCTCCCCCACGCCCCTCATGAGTCAGGACCCAAAGATCAACATCCAAGTGTACTGCCATTACAGTCTTCCAAGTCCACTGCAGTAATATCTCCCAGTCCCGGAAGCCCATCCCTCCCCTGGCAATCATACATTCAAGCATTTGCGACCTCTCATAGTCCTCCATCCAGCCCATGATAGTGTCGCCATTTGCCCCATACTCTGTGGAATTTCTTTGGTCAGCCTCTCGCTTTGTACGTGACTCTTTCGGCTGTCATTTAAAGGTCCATACCCCTCCTCTATTCCTCTATTTGTGGCGTCAAGTCTACGTCATTAGTCATCCCCAGGAGTATTAGCTTTGGGTCTGATGGAATGTTCATCTCTAGTACCTCTCCCAGTTCGGCTAGAACCCCCCCCCAGTACTTTTGAATGCGTGGGCATGACCAGATGGTGTGCCAGAAGTCCCCTCTATCATGGCCGCAGCGCAGACAGCATGGGTCGGGTATTCTCCCAGTTTGTGTAGCCTCACTCTATTGAAATAGGACCTATGGAGGATCTTAAACTGAATCGGGTGGAGGCGTGATTTAATCGCTACCTCCCTATGGTGCATCAGTACCACTCCCCAGTCCACGTCATCCATGTCCCCCACTTCCCGTTCCCATGTGGCCCTAAGGCCCTCTAATTTCTTTGGTCTATTATTCATGATAGTTTTATATGTCGGGGATACTGCCTTCCTGGGGATCTTTTCCTGTAGAAGACGGCCTTCCAACTGAGCGTATTCGGGGAGTGCCTCCGTCAATGCCCCTTCGACCCTCCAAGCATGCCTCAATTGCATATATTTAAAAAATTGGGAGCGGTGGAGCCCATATTCCTTTTGCAGCGATGGGAAGGATTGCAGTGCCCCCTTTTTTGTCACGTCTCCTAGAGTTGAGATGCCTATGGCGTCCCATCCCTGAAATCCTCTTAACTTGTTCAGTTCCTTCAGCCATGTGCAATTCCATAGCTGGGTTTGCTTCGTTGGTTTGTGTTCCCATTGAATCGCTTTTGTCGCCCTTTTCCATGCTCCCAACGTGATTTTAGTAGCAGGTAGTAGTCTGGCTTGTCCCCTTCCTCCATATATGTAGTGAGTATACGTGTGGGGGCGCATAGTGCGCCTTTCCAGTGCATAGGTGGGGTGTGCGGCGGGTGCATGTATCCATCCATTAATAGGCACCAGGTGTTCCGCCCAATAGTAGGCCTCCAAGTCAGGCAATGAAATCCCACCATCATATTGGTGTCTCTGTAGGGTCGTTAATGCTACCCTAGGTTGCTTACGCAGCCATAAATAGGACCTCAATTCCCTATGGATGTTGTGAAAGACCTTAGACTTCATAGGGAAGTATTCATTCTGGAATGCATAAAAAAATCTTGGGAGTGAAATCATTTTGAACATAGCTGCCCGCCCAAGAATCGTCAAGGGCAGCGATTGCCATCTGCTCGCGTCTTCTGTAAAATTATGTATGACGCGGCTGATGTTACGTTCATATGAAAGATGACAGTCTGTCATGACAAATATCCCCAGGTACATAAATCCCTCTCTAGTTGTCTGTAGTCTCTGAGGCAGCGTGGGCCATTCCTCCCCTCCCTGCGGATCGTATAGCGTCGACTTGTGCTAATTGATCTGGTACCCTGACTTGGTTACGTAGCGGTCTAATTCAGCAAACAGTGCCGGTATAGTAGTTTCTGGTTTTACGTAATGTAGAGCAGGACATCGTCCGCGTATAGGGACAGTTTTTCGTCGGTTCCATCTACTAGCCCTATCCGGAACCCAGTAATCCCTATGTTCTGTCTAACCGCGCAAGCCATTATCTCGATGGAGAGGGCAAACAACAGGGGAGATAGGGGGCATCCCTGCCTGGTGCCCCGTTGTATCGGAAAGGCCCCGGATAGTGTCCCGTTAACCCTGACTCTTGCACTAGGGCTGGTATATGGGAAACTAATTTTATGTCGACAATCTTGTCATTTTTAACTACGAAAGGTTTCTTTTTTTAGTTCATTTAACATGGTACAATTCTTGGGTCTAATACACGGCCATTTACAAATTGCTTTCTGCATTTCAAGACATCAGTTTGCATCTCCCTACTTCGGGGCTGTTCACTGACTCCCATTTCAACAACGCATGGTATGGTACGCTTCATTTATCTTAGAAAGAGGGTTCCATTGCATTTAAAGCCTGCGAATGTGCTGCATACCTTCTTGGATCCTAATGTTGAAGCAGGCCATGCTGATATGCATTGTCAAGATGAGATTGTAAGTAGCATATGACCTTCGGTGCCCCGCTTTGGAAAGGTGAGCCAGTTGGACTGCAAGAAAACTTTTTTTAAATTCAGGAGCCGAATTAATAATGCTGTGTATTGCTCACGCTGAAAGTCAGTACTGTTAATCTCAAATTCAAAATCTGCTTTTTAAATTTTTTTTTTATTGTTTTCAAACATGTATGGACCTTCATTCATACATTTTTAACCATTATTACTTTGTTCGCATCCACCATCTGTGACACGCACACTCTGTCCCTCGTCTAGAACTGCTACATGGTTATTGTCTGCGCTTCGCTACATATTCTCCACATGCTTTCTCCATACTTATTTGTTGCAAAATCTTAGTTATCTAATTTAGTTCTTTACTACCATCTGGATATTATTTTGGCTTCAGGTAACATATGGAAACTTTTTCCTCCACAGCCGTTTATTCCTTAGACAGGTGATGACTCACTTAAATGGGATGAGTGGCGTGAATATTTTTAAAACTATATTTCTACATTTGAGGATGAGGAAGAACTTACTCTGGACAGGAAGAAAAAATCCTTCTCCACTGTTTAGGTGCTAAAGCTATGAAAATATACAATCGTATCAACAAAAAACCCAGAGAAGGGGATGTATACATCATTGTGTTAGAAGATTTATCCTTGTACTTTAAAACCAACAATTTCAATTTCTGTTTACAGATATAAATTCTTCCAACGTAAACAGGGTCCTGACGAATCGGTGGAAGACTTAGTGGCTAATTTAGAGAATTTAGCACTAACTTGCAGGTTTGGTGCATTGCATGACGAATTTATTCGTGACCAAATAGTCATGCGATCAGCCAGTAAGAGTATCCAGGATAAACTGTGGGCTAAGGGAGAATTGCCCCTTGAGGAAGTTATTAAAATTGTCAAATGCACAGAATTAACAGGTAGATATGCAAAGGCAGTTTTGTTGGAAGAGAAGGCTACCACGGAGGATAAGTCTACTATTGCCAAAGTCACTTCTTCTAAGAATCCTCATAACCAACTGCGTTCGAACTCTCTATAAAGGAAAGATAGGGGCACTAAGACAAAACTGTCAGACGACAGGAAGTGTTTTAGATGTGGTAGCAGGTACCATTTAGCAAATGATCAAATGTGTCCTGCATTAAAGCAGAAATGTACAAGATGTGGTTTAGTTGGGCATTTTCAGGCAATGTGTCAAAGGAAACACAGAGGTGGTAGAAATGTAAAAGTGGTGGTACCTGAAGAACATGACGTAGCATTTTCGTCCAATGATGATGATATGAATTTATTTGTGTTGAAAATTGATGATAACATGTTAAGCAAAGTAAAAAAAATTGTCATTTCAATATTGGAGGTGTAGAGAATTTCAATAGTTGCAGATTCTGGATCTCCTTATACAATAGTAAATGAGAATGTGTGGGTGGAAAGATTTGTTCCGGTCATTGGCAGACATTTGCTCAATCCGGATATTTCCCCTACAACATTCACTAGGGAACCCATTGAAATGCTGGGTTTCAGGGAATTGCAGTTCCAATTTAAGACACTTCAGATGTTGGGAAAGCTATACGTTTCTAAGGTCGGTCCTTCTGTTTTAGGATTGATCGATCAAGGGAATTTAGGAATAATTTTGGACCGAAACAGCCCTGATCCCGTGCTTTCAGTGCAAACTGAAGAGGATTACAAGAACTTGATAATCAAAAGGTATCCTAAGGTATTTTCTGAAAACATTGGGAAACTTAGAGGATTTGTCCATGAGATTAAGCTGAAAGATAATGCAACCCCTTGCATACACAAATCCAGAAAAATCCCTTTTTCCATCATTGGAGAGGTGGAAAGAGAACTTATGAGATTACAAGAGTCCGGCATCATCGAACCTGTTGAGTCACCCGAGTGGGTTTTGCCTTTGGTGATCGTGACCTAAACAAAAGAATTTTGGTCGACCAATTCCCTTTTCCAAAAATTTGTGGGATGCTGTCTTACACTAATGGGACTAAGTGGTTCTCCACAATTGATCTAAGCTCGGCCTACCACCAAGTGGCATTACATCCCAAATGTAGAAGCCTCACAACTTTTGTAACGCCTTTGGGATGTTTTAGATTTAAGAGAGTACCTTTCGGGCTGGCCACGGCTGCAGCCATGTTCCAGAGATTGATGCGTACACTTTTTAGGGAGGAAAATAATCTCCTCCTTTTTCAGGATGTATTATGGTAACGGGCACCAACAGGAGAGAACATGATGACAAATTAAAGAGAGTTTTGAGCATTCTCACTGCTGCTGATGTCCATAAATGTAAATTAGCCACTAATGAGGTCACATACTTGGGGCATGAGATCAATGGGGGTGGCATAAAACCTAAAGAAGAACTATTATCTGCCATTAGAGAAGCCCCTTTACCTAAAAACAAGGAGGAATTAAGAGCCTTCCTTGGCCTTTCTGAATTCTATGCTAAGTTTGTACAACATTTTTCTTCAAAAACATTCCCATTGAGAGAACTTATTAAACAAAATAACAAATTTGAATGGAACTCTACTTGTGAGAAAGCATTCATAAAGATTAAAGAAAACATTTGTAATCCCCCACCTCTTCAAGGATTTAATCCTTCCCTCCACATTGTGGTTACCACTGATGCCAGTGGTAACAGATTAGGAGCTGTCCTTAACCAAATCACTGAGGAAGGTAACGAAGTAACTGTGGCATTTGCCTCATGCCCGATCACTCCGACTGATGAAGGATACTCGGTGATCGAGCGTGAAGGTCTTGCATGCGCCTGGGGTTTAGAGCACTTTAGGCAATATATATGGAGATACCAGGTCACTCTTAGAAGTGACCATAAAGCCTTGGTCAAGGTGCTTACTACCAAAGCCCTACAGTGTGCTTCTCCCCGTCTGGCACGTGTTTCCGTCAGGATGATGGATTTTAATTACAATGTGGAGTACCTTCCTGGTATTAGGAATCGGGTGGCAGACTGTTTGAGTCGGTTGCCTTTACCAAACACCGGTTGTCAGACCTCAGATATTGAAACGTTCTGTATCGCCAACATCATCGAGGAGGTACCCTGCATATCCCATTCTGAATGGTCAACAGCCATGGAAGGATATTCTACTCTTCTTGAGGTGAAAAAGTATATAAAAATTGGTTGACCTGGAAAAAAATGTATTCCCAAACATTTACACACCTTCTGGGAACTCAAGGATGAATTATCTAGTGAAGGAGACTTAATACTTAGGAACGGAAAAGTCATCGCTCCCACCATTTTACATGCTAAACTCCTAAACATTTGTCATGAAGGTCACCTTGGTATAGGGAAAACCATAAGCTGTGTTAGAAACTCTTATTGGTGGCCTGGCTTCGATATCTAAAGGACAGTCAGGAACTGCATAGCGAGTGAGAATTCTGACAAATCTCAACACATGCTTAGGCCACCCCTTCAGCCACTTGCCAGTCCCTCAATGCCGTGGGTTAGAGTATGCATTGATGTTTTTGCTCCTATTTGGGAACATGGAGAGCAATTGTATTTTATTATGCTTGAGGACCATTTTTCAAAGTGGCGGGAAGTGGAGGTGGTACAGAATGCTGATGCTGAAACCACTGTCAGTTTCTTACAGAGATTATTTCTTAGAGGTCTACCAAATTGTATTGTATCAGACAATGGCCCACAATTTGTCTCATCCACATTCAAAACATTCCTGGGAGAGAATGGTATCTCTCACTAAACCACTTCCTTGTACCACCCAGCAGGGAATGGGGCAGTCAAAAGGTTTAACCGTGTGATAAAGAGCGTAGTCCAACTAGCCAACCAAAATGACCTCTCATGGTTGAAACAACTTACCTACAACCTTTGGGCTTTTCGTGTGACTCTGTGTGAGTCTACGGGTACCAGTCCTTTTGTACTACTAAGAGGTAGAACCCTCATCACTAAAAATAATGTGGGTTGGCCACCCCGAAAAGAGTTTGTTGGTCTCCTGATAAGATGAAAAAGAGGTTGCAACACAAATGAATATCAAAAAATATTATGACTCTAAACATGCATGCATGCAAAAAAGTTGACTTTCAAGTGGGTGACAAAGTCAGGGTAAGGAAATCAGATTTTACAAGAAAAGGGCAAAGTAATTTCTCACAACCTATGGAAGTTAAGAAGGTTTTCTGTAACTCTGCCCTCTTAAGTGATGGTAAAGCCTGGCATTTTTCTTCATTGTCTTTGTGTAGGGGTGGTGCCATTGCTTCCCCCTCTCATTGCATTTCTGACAACCAAGGTCCTTCCTGTTCCCCAGTGATGCTTATAGGGGTTCGTACCCACAGAGGACGGATACTGTGTCTCCTGACGGTGAAAGTACTCCTGGGGGTATTCCCATTCGAGAGTACAGTTTCAGTAGCTTGAGTGGGGAATTATCAAAAGTAAACCAATCTAATCTTAGTACTAGCAGTGCTAAACAAGATCAGGATTGTATAGATGTTGATGATGTATTTCCCTCTAATAGCACTGTCGGCAACCAATCTAATCTTTGTACAAGCCGTGCAAACCATGAACAGGATAGTCCAGATGTTGGTGATGTATCTTCCCCTAATAGCACTGTCAGGAATGAACCTACAGTGAGCAGATACGGTAGGGTTGTCAAACCACCAACTAAGTTACCCGACTTTCAGTGTGATTAGGTTTTTGGTTCTGCTTTCCTTCTCATGCTGTCTCACTCTGGTTCCTTTCCTTTTCTCTTTGGTTTTATTATTGAGAAGCAGATGTGTTATGTTTACTCTTCTATGTTTCCCGTTAACCTGTACATGTTCTATTGTAGTTCCTGTCCTCGCGCTGCTGCCACCGACGCGAGCCCATGCCCATGTGCTCTGTGACGTGCCTACATTCCATGTTGGAATCTTGGGCATGGGTGATGGTTTGATGGCAGTTGCTGTGAGGGGCAGCGGAGGAGAAAGACGTACCCTAGGTGTCAGTGGCATATTTGCAATAAAGCTTTCAACTTACTTCCTGCCTCCGGTGTCATCTTTATAGTATTTTGTTCGCACTGATCCAAGTAGATCAAGGTTACACAGAATTATAGCACTTAATCAGCCATTCTATTGATGGTCATCCACAATATAATTATATAACACACACCATTGAAATGATATGAACAAGAACAATAGAGAACCATTGCACCCCTTGACCTATTGAACCATTCTTGGCCATCTCACAAACCATATTTTAACTTGTCTCAAATCAAATACCAGTGTTACAATTTCTCTCCCATCTCTTGTAGTGTTGCATGCCAGTCGCCAACTGCAGTAATCAGCCAGGACCTTATATAATAGCAAAAAACACAGTTGATGGACAGAATGTAGAACAATGTCATACATTCACCCCAGTACAAGGATCTGGGCCTAAATCCATCGTTTTTGTGCACTCCACACCACCCTGGGTTAGACACGGGCTATAGGCAAATCAGCTCTGACCCTGTGCCTCATGGGAACAGTCCAGTCCGAACTACCAAGCCATGTCTTTCCCAGACCGGAATCAAGCATCCAAGGACCGGTTTCTGGCTATCAGCCTTCATCAGCCTGAATAGCTTGACTCCAGTGGTGTGGAGAGCCTGGGACTCACGTCTGAGTATACCCAGCACACTCTGGGTGAAAATTGCAAAAAACACAGTTGATGGACAGAATGTAGAACAATGTCATACATTCACCCCAGTACAAGGATCTGGGCCTAAATCCATCGTTTTTTTGCACTCCACACCACCCTGGGTTAGACACTGGCTATATACAAATCAACTCTGACCCTGTGCCTCATGGGAACAGTCCAGTCCGAACTACCAAGCCATGTCTTTCCCAGACCGGAATCAAACATCCAAGGACTGGTTTCTGGCTATCCGCCTTCTTCAGCCTGGATAGCTTGACTCCAGTGGTGTGGAGAGCCTGGGACTCACGTCTGAGTATACCCAGCACACTCGGGGTGAAAATTGCAAAAAACACAGTTGATGGACAGAATGTAGAACAATGTCATACATTCACCCCAGTACAAGGATCTGGGCCTAAATCCATCGTTTTTTTTGCACTCCACACCACCCTGGGTTAGACACTGGCTATATGCAAATCAGCTCTGACCCTGTGCCTCATGGGAACAGTCCATTCCGAACTACCAAGCCATGTCTTTCCCAGACCATCAACTGTGTTTTTTGCAATTTTCACCCCGAGTGTGCTGGGTATACTCAGACGTGAGTTCCAGGCTCTCCACACCACTGGAGTCAAGCTATCCAGGCTGATGAAGGCTGATAGCCAGAAACCGGTCCTTGGATGCTTGATTCCGGTCTGGGAAAGACATGGCTTGGTAGTTCGGACTGGACTGTTCCCATAAGGCACAGGGTCAGAGCTGATTTGCATACAGCCAGTGTCTAACCCAGGGTGGTGTGGAGTGCAAAACAATGATGTATGTAGGCCCAGATCCTTGAACTGGGGTGAATGTATGACATTGTTCTACATTCTGTCCATCAACTGTGTTTTTTGCAATTTTCACCCCGAGTGTGCTGGGTATACTCAGACGTGAGTCCCAGGCTCTCCACACCACTGGAGTCAAGCTATCCAGGCTGAAGAAGGCTGATAGCCAGAAACCGGTCCTTGGATGCTTGATTCCGGTCTGGGAAAGACATGGCTTGGTAGATCGTACTGGATTGTTCCCAAGAGGCACAGGGTCAGAGCTGATTTGCATATAGCCAGTGTCTAACCCAGGGTGGTGTGGAGTGCCAAAAAATGATGTATGTAGGCCCAGATCCTTGAACTTGGGTGAATGTATGACATTGTTCTACATTCTGTCCATCAACTGTGTTTTTTGCAATTTTCACCCCGAGTGTGCTGGGTATGCTCAGACGTGAGTCCCAGCCTCTCCACACCACTGGATTCAAGCTATCCAGGCTGATGAAGGCTGATAGCCAGAAACCGGTCCTTGGATGCTTGATTCCGGTCTAGGAAAGACATGGCTTGGTAGTTCGGACTGGACTGTTCCCATGAGGCACAGGGTCAGAGCTGATTTGCATATAGCCAGTGTCTAACCCAGGGTGGTGTAGAGTGCAAAAAAACGATGGATTTAGGCCCGGATCCTTGTACTGGGGTGAATGTATGACATTGTTCTACATTCTGTCCATCAACTGTGTTTTTTGCAATTTTCACCCCGAGTGTGCTGGGTATACTCAGACGTGAGTCCCAGGCTCTCCACACCACTGGAGTCAAGCTATCCAGGGTGATGAATGCTGATAGCCAAAAACCGGTCCTTGGATGCTAGATTCCGGTCTGGGAAAGACATGGCTTGGTAGTTCGGATGGACTGTTCCCATGAGGCACAGGGTCAGAGCTGATTTGCATATAGCCAGTGTCTAACCCAGGGTGTTGTGGAGTGCAAAAAAACGATGGATTCAGGCCCAGATCCTTGTACTGGGGTGAATGTATGACATTGTTCTACATTCTGTCCATCAACTGTTTTATTTGCAAGGACCTTATATAATGTCTCGTCTCCCACTAATTAGTATATTAATACCTCCGTACAGTTTGTTTACCTCTTTACGAAGAATCCTTGTGCCTAATCTGCAAATGTTGATGTTCACGCCAACCTGGCGTCCAGATGATCATTCAATAATCTGATCACCTCTGCCAACTTATAATGTTGATGGCTAGTTGTCATCCTGTCTAGTTAGCTGCATTAGAGACTCCTCAGCTGTGGGCAATCTGATGTATCTTTGATCCATCCGTCAATGTCAGATTCTAAATCTGGTTATCCACTGCTGTAACATGGTAAGAGTGCTACTGCATCATAAAGGAATCCCAGACTACTCTAACAGTTCTCTCAGAGACCCTGTCAGTGTGACACTGGCTTGTGGAGAGCATAGAACAGAGCTTCATGCGGAAAGATCAAAGAAAGCCCATAGAGTGGCGAGGATGGGTGGCAGGGGATCAGGGTATTTTTTTTTGTACTTGGGTGAGGGAGGGAGGGATGGATTGGAGACAGGATTATAGGTTGGGTGATAGGACACTTTGTGTTCAAATTTAGGGAGAGAGGGGGCGGTGAGGGTGGGTGGTAGAATCTGGTCCCATATCAGGAATAGGCCTCTCTGTTAGTGCTGCAGTACACTTTTTAAGTGGGTGTGCCAGGTGCAGAGCGGGTCATTGTGCCATGTCACAATGAAATGATTCTTTCAACGCAGCCGCAAACTCACACCTTCCTTAGGGGAATCATATTATTGAAAGGCAGCTTGGCTGTTTGAAGCAGCTTTTCTGCCTTTCACTATGCAGGTGGTAATTGGCTTGTACAGGACCTTGTCTGAGTAGGTCGCCCTTCACGCTGTTCCGTTACCTCTTTGTGGCACACAGTCAATGCTCTTCCCGACAGCTCTTTTGCCCCTGCTCCTGCGTCTATACTACATCACAGAAGAAGAATGTTTCCTGATTTGCATGCGGCCATGTCCCCATGCAAATGAGAAAAATCTCCCTTGAGATTGCAAGGGCAATACATGTGCGCCCATGTGATCAGTATTACAGAAGGGCCTGCGTCTGCGTCGCCTGTTGTAAAACCCGTGTACCCTGGAGCTGCAACAAACTGGTGTACTTTTGATATTAAGGCCCAGGCACTTGTTTAAATATTTAGGGTGTGGTTAATGCGGAGAAAGGAGTTCATGTTTTTGTGGGGACGGGCATAATGGCCTGTGGTTTCTCCGGGTGAGTGGCAGGCCACCAGGCTTAACACAGGGTGAGTTTGAGGCAATATAGCTCCTATCCACTTTTCACCATATACTCCAGTCACAGAGTCCTCATATACCCCTGCCCTCTTGAACCCCAGTCCTCCATTTCCTGTGGTTATGAACCCTCTTCCAGTTACATAGGTCAGACTGTATCTACATCACTATGTATCCTTATCTCTCTGTCTCCATAAATTCATGTTTTCACTGCCCTACCCCCTCTGCCTCTGGGACCTTTTTGCTGCCTCTGTCTCCTTGTCCTTATATTTGCCTGTGTGCTTAGTTCTGTCCTTTACTCATCCTGACTTCTTGTTTCATCTGCCACCCTTGGTATGGATGACTGGTTAATGGATGAACCCTTCACAACTAGCTTTCCTTAGTTGCAGCTTAGTGATTCTGCAAATTGTCTGCCTGCTGTTGAGTAGCACCGCTCCTACAAATCTTGAGCCTGTCACCATGTGTGAAAGCAGAATGTAAGCATAATAGCAGACCAGTGTATGACCAAACACTGTCTCTACAAGTGATCACGTGCAAAACCGGCCGCTGTTTTTTAATGTCTACATGTCACCATTGGCAAAAGTGGTTGAGGACTGCGGTGTCAGAGCGGTCTCTTACGCTGATGATACTTAGCTTATCCTTTCTTTTAGAGACCACTCTGACAAAGGTTTTGACAATTTTAAATCCTGCCTCACCAAAATAGTTCATTGCATGACATCAAACACATTAAAACCAAGCATTTGCAATGCAATAGGTCTCGCATTAGGAAAGTTTGAGCTATTGGTATTGTAAATGACACATTTTTTATTTATGTGTTGGTTTTGAAAATAGCAAATTTAATAGCTTTGTCATTTACAATGCCAATAGTTCTAACGTTTGCAAATGTGACACCTATAGCATTTGTAATGCAATATGTGTTGTATTTACGTGACTTAGATGTATTGATATTTCAAATAACAATGGCTTTTACATTTTTTAATAATTAATACTTAAATAAAAGTTATTGTAATTTATAATAGCAATAGCTTAAACTTTTGTAAAAAAAATTGTGAAGATTATGTTCATTGTATTTTATTTTGACGAAAATCCAAGAACCGAAGTGAAATATTAACATCTTTTTATAACATTTGTAATAAAGCTTGAAACATTGAGAGAACATATTTGAACCAGTTATTGAATGGTTGCACAGATTGATGCTGTGGTGGCGCTGAGTGATATTGTGGTGGCAACGAGTGATGCTGTGGCGTTCATTGATGCTGTGGTAGCGCCTAGTGATGTTGTATTTCCCATGAGTGATGCTGTGGTGGTGCTGAGTGATGGTGTGGCGAAGTGATAGATAGAGTGAAGGCGATAGATAGATAGAGTGATGGTGATAGATAGATAGAGTGATGGCGATAGATAGAGTAAGTGCGATAGATAGAGTGTATTTATGTTGCATTGAGTAGTGTAAGTATGAGGTGTGTAATTATACGGCACTGAGTGGTATTATGTGAAGTGTATTTACGTTGCATTGAGAAGAGTAATTATATGGGGTGTAATTACGTGGCACTGAGTGGTAATATGGGGAGTGTATGTTGTATTCAGTAGAGTAATTATGTGGCACTGAGTGGTATTTGGAGTGTATGTTGCATTGAGTGCAGTGTAATTATGTAGCATATTATACGGCACTGAGTGGTATTATGTGAAGTGTATTTACGTTGCATTGAGAAGAGTAATTATATGGGGTGTAATTACGTGGCACTGAGTGGTAATATGGGGAGTGTATGTTGCATTCAGTAGAGTGTACTTATGTGGCACTTAGTGGGATTTGGAGTGAATGTTGCATTGAGTGCAGTGTAATTATGTGGTGTGTAATTATGTGGCACTCAGTAGTATTTGGAGTGTATGTTGCATGGAGTGCAGTGTAAATATGTAATATGTAATTTTGTGGCACTGAGTCGTATTGTTTGGAGTGTATATGGCATTGAGTGCAGTGTAACTATGTAGCATATAATTATGTGGCACTGAGTGGTATTTGGAGTGTATGTTGCATTGAGAGCTGGGTAATTATGTGGCAGCGCAGTGTGTGAGGCAACGCAGTGTGTGTGTGTGTGTGTGAGGCAGCGCAGTGTGTGTGTGTGGCAGTGCAGTGTGTGTGTGTGAGGCAGCGCATTGTGTGTGTGTGTGAGGCAGTGTTTGTGTGTGAGGCAGCGTGTGTGTGAGGCAGCGCAGTGTGTGTGTGTGAGGCAGCGTGTGTGTGTTTGAGGAAGTGCAATGTGTGTGTGTGTGTGTGAGGCAGCGCAGTGTGTGTGTGTGTGTGTGGCAGCGCAGTGTGTGTGCGAGGCAGTGCAGTGTGTGTGAGGCAGCCCAGTGTTTGAGGTAGTGCAGTGTGTGTGAGGCAGTGCAGTGTGTGAGGTAGTGCAGTGTGTGTGAGGCTGCGCAGTGTGTGTGTGCGTGAGGCAGCCCAGTGTGTGTGAGGCAGCCCAGTGTGTGTGAGGCAGCGCAGTGTGTGTGAGGCAGCGCAGTGTGTGTGAGGCAGCGCAGTGTGTGTGAGGCAGCGCAGTGTGTGTGAGGCAGCGCAGTGTGTGTGAGGCAGCGCAGTGTGTGTGAGGCAGCGCAGTGTGTTGAAGCAGCGCAGTGTGTTGAGGCAGCGCAGTGTGTTGAGGCAGCGCAGTATGTGTGAGGCAGCGCAGTGTGTGTGAGGCAGCGCAGTGTGTGTGAGGCAGCGCAGTGTGTGTGAGGCAGCGCAGTGTGTGTGAGGCAGCGCAGTGTGTGTGAGGCAGCGCAGTGTGTGTGAGGCAGCGCAGTGTGTGTGAGGCAGTGCAATGTGTAGCAGGGCAGTGTGTGCGTGATGCAGCGCAGTGTGTGTGTGAGGCAGTGTAGTATGTGTGTCATAGGGCAGTGTGTGTGTGTAACAGCGCAGTGTGTGTGATAGGACAGTGTGAGTGACACACAGCAGTGTGTGGCTCCATACTGTGTTTGTGAGGCAGCGCAGTGTGACTGTGTCTGAGGCAGCGCAGTGTGTGTGTGAGGCAGCGCAGTGTGTGTGTGAGGCAGCGCAGTGTGTGTGTGTGAGGCAGCGCAGTGTGTGTGTGTGAGGCAGCGCAGTGTGTGTGTGAGAGAGGCAGCGCAGTGTGTGTGTGTGAGGCAGTGCAGTGTGTGTGTGTGAGGCAGCGCAGTGTGTGTGTGTGAGGCAGTGCAGTGTGTGTGTGAGAGGCAGCGCAGTGTGTGTGTGTGAGAGGCAGTGCAGTGTGTGTGTGTGAGGCAGTGCAGTGTGTGTGTGTGTGTGAGGCAGCGCAGTGTGTGTGTGTGAGGCAGCGCAGTGTGTGTGAGGCAGCGCAGTGTGTGCGTGAGGCAGCGCAGTGTGTGTGTGTGAGGCAGCGCAGTGTGTGTGAGGCAGCGCAGTGTGCGTGAGGCAGCGCAGTGTGCGTGAGGCAGCGCAGTGTGCGTGAGGCAGCACAGTGTGTGTGAGGCAGCACAGTGTGTGTGAGGCAGCGCAGTGTGTGTGAGGCAGCGCAGTGTGTGTGAGGCAGCGCAGTGTGTGTGAGGCAGCGCAGTGTGTGTGTGTGTGTGTGAGGCAGCGCAGTGTGTGTGTATGAGAGGCAGCACAGTGTGTGTGTATGAGAGGCAGCACAGTGTGTGTGTATGAGAGGCAGCGCGGTGTGTGTGAGGGAGGGCAGCGCAGTGTGTGTGAGGGAGGGCAGCGCAGTGTGTGTGAGGGAGGGCAGCGCAGTGTGTGTGAGGGAGGGCAGCGCAGTATGTGTGTGAGGCAGCGCAGTGTGTGTGTGAGGCAGCGCAGTGTGTGTGTGAGGCAGCGCAGTGTGTGTGTGAGGCAGCGCAGCGTGTGTGTGAGGCAGGGCAGTGTGTGTGTGAGGCAGGGCAGTGTGTGTGTGAGGCAGCGCAGTGTGTGTGAGGCAGTGCAATGTGTAGCAGGGCAGTGTGTGCGTAATGCAGCGCAGTGTGTTGAGGCAGCGCAGTGTGTTGAGGCAGCGCAGTGTGTGTGAGGCAGCGCAGTGTGTGTGAGGCAGCGCAGTGTGTGTGAGGCAGCGCAGTGTGTGTGAGGCAGCGCAGTGTGTGTGAGGCAGCGCAGTGTGTGTGAGGCAGCGCAGTGTGTGTGAGGCAGTGCAATGTGTAGCAGGGCAGTGTGTGCGTGATGCAGCGCAGTGTGTGTGTGAGGCAGTGTAGTATGTGTGTCATAGGGCAGTGTGTGTGTGTAACAGCGCAGTGTGTGTGATAGGACAGTGTGAGTGACACACAGCAGTGTGTGGCTCCATACTGTGTTTCTGAGGCAGCGCAGTGTGACTGTGTGTGAGGCAGCGCAGTGTGTGTGTGAGGCAGCGCAGTGTGTGTGTGTGAGGCAGCACAGTGTGTGTGTGTGAGGCAGCGCAGTGTGTGCGTGAGGCAGCGCAGTGTGTGTGTGTGAGAGGCAGCGCAGTGTGTGTGTGTGAGAGGCAGTGCAGTGTGTGTGTGTGAGGCAGTGCAGTGTGTGTGTGTGTGTGAGGCAGCGCAGTGTGTGTGTGTGAGGCAGCGCAGTGTGTGTGAGGCAGCGCAGTGTGTGCGTGAGGCAGCGCAGTGTGTGTGTGTGAGAGGCAGCGCAGTGTTTGTGTGTGAGAGGCAGTGCAGTGTGTGTGTGTGAGGCAGTGCAGTGTGTGTGTGTGTGTGAGGCAGCGCAGTGTGTGTGTGTGAGGCAGCGCAGTGTGTGTGTGTGAGGCAGCGCAGTGTGTGTGAGGCAGCGCAGTGTGTGTGAGGCAGCGCAGTGTGTGTGAGGCAGCGCAGTGTGTGTGAGGCAGCGCAGTGTGTGTGAGGCAGCGCAGTGTGTGTGAGGCAGTGCAATGTGTAGCAGGGCAGTGTGTGCGTGATGCAGCGCAGTGTGTGTGTGAGGCAGTGTAGTATGTGTGTCATAGGGCAGTGTGTGTGTGTAACAGCGCAGTGTGTGTGATAGGACAGTGTGAGTGACACACAGCAGTGTGTGGCTCCATACTGTGTTTGTGAGGCAGCGCAGTGTGACTGTGTGTGAGGCAGCGCAGTGTGTGTGTGAGGCAGCGCAGTGTGTGTGTGTGAGGCAGCGCAGTGTGTGTGTGTGAGGCAGCGCAGTGTGTGTGTGAGAGAGGCAGCGCAGTGTGTGTGTGTGTGAGAGGCAGTGCAGTGTGTGTGTGTGAGGCAGTGCAGTGTGTGTGTGTGAGGCAGCGCAGTGTGTGTGTGTGTGTGTGAGGCAGCGCAGTGTGTGTGTGTGAGGCAGCGCAGTGTGTGTGAGGCAGCGCAGTGTGTGTGAGGCAGCGCAGTGTGCGTGAGGCAGCGCAGTGTGCGTGAGGCAGCGCAGTGTGTGTGAGGCAGCGCAGTGTGTGTGAGGCAGCGCAGTGTGTGTGAGGCAGCGCAGTGTGTGTGAGGCAGTGCAGTGTGTGTGTGTGTGTGTGAGGCAGCGCAGTGTGTGTGTGTGTGTGTGAGGCAGCACAGTGTGTGTGTATGAGAGGCAGCGCGGTGTGTGAGAGGCAGCGCGGTGTGTGAGAGGCAGCGCAGTGTGTGTGAGGGAGGGCAGCGCAGTGTGTGTGAGGGAGGGCAGCGCAGTGTGTGTGAGGGAGGGCAGCGCAGTGTGTGTGAGGGAGGGCAGCGCAGTATGTGTGTGAGGCAGCGCAGTGTGTGTGAGGCAGCGCAGTGTGTGTGAGGCAGCGCAGTGTGTGTGTGAGGCAGCGCAGTGTGTGTGTGAGGCAGCGCAGTGTGTGTGAGGCAGCGCAGTGTGTGTGAGGCAGCGCAGTGTATGTGTGAGGCAGCGCAGTGTGTGTGTGAGGCAGCGCAGTGTGTGTGAGGCAGCGCAGCGTGTGTGTGAGGCAGGGCAGTGTGTGTGTGAGGCAGGGCAGTGTGTGTGTGCGGCAGCGCAGTGTGTGTGAGGCAGTGCAATGTGTAGCAGGGCAGTGTGTGCGTAATGCAGCGCAGTGTGTTGAGGCAGCGCAGTGTGTGTGAGGCAGTGCAGTGTGTGTGAGGCAGCGCAGTGTGTGTGAGGCAGCGCAGTGTGTGTGAGGCAGCGCAGTGTGTGTGAGGCAGCGCAGTGTGTGTGAGGCAGCGCAGTGTGTGTGAGGCAGCGCAGTGTGTGTGAGGCAGCGCAGTGTGTGTGAGGCAGTGCAATGTGTAGCAGGGCAGTGTGTGCGTGATGCAGCGCAGTGTGTGTGTGAGGCAGTGTAGTATGTGTGTCATAGGGCAGTGTGTGTGTGTAACAGCGCAGTGTGTGTGATAGGACAGTGTGAGTGACACACAGCAGTGTGTGGCTCCATACTGTGTTTGTGAGGCAGCGCAGTGTGACTGTGTGTGAGGCAGCGCAGTGTGTGTGTGAGGCAGCGCAGTGTGTGTGTGTGAGGCAGCGCAGTGTGTGTGTGTGAGGCAGCGCAGTGTGTGCGTGAGGCAGCGCAGTGTGTGTGTGTGAGAGGCAGCGCAGTGTGTGTGTGTGAGAGGCAGTGCAGTGTGTGTGTGTGAGGCAGTGCAGTGTGTGTGTGTGTGTGAGGCAGCGCAGTGTGTGTGTGTGAGGCAGCGCAGTGTGTGTGAGGCAGCGCAGTGTGTGTGAGAGGCAGCGCAGTGTGTGTGTGAGAGGCAGTGCAGTGTGTGTGTGTGAGAGGCAGTGCAGTGTGTGTGTGTGAGGCAGTGCAGTGTGTGTGTGTGTGTGAGGCAGCGCAGTGTGTGTGTGTGAGGCAGCGCAGTGTGTGTGTGTGAGGCAGCGCAGTGTGTGTGAGGCAGCGCAGTGTGTGTGAGGCAGCGCAGTGTGTGTGAGGCAGCGCAGTGTGTGTGTGTGTGTGTGAGGCAGTGCAGTGTGTGTGTGTGTGAGGCAGCGCAGTGTGTGTGTATGAGAGGCAGCGCGGTGTGTGAGAGGCAGCGCAGTGTGTGTGAGGGAGGGCAGCGCAGTGTGTGTGAGGGAGGGCAGCGCAGTATGTGTGTGAGGCAGCACAGTGTGTGTGTGAGGCAGCACAGTGTGTGTGTGAGGCAGCGCAATGTGTGTGTGAGGCAGCGCAGTGTGTGTGTGAGGCAGCGCAGTGTGTGTGTGAGGCAGCGCAGTGTGTGTGTGAGGCAGCGCAGTGTGTGTGTGAGGCAGCGCAGTGTGTGTGAGGCAGCGCAGTGTGTGTGAGGCAGCGCAGTGTGTGTGTGAGGCAGCGCAGTGTGTGTGTGAGGCAGCGCAGTGTGTGTGTGAGGCAGCGCAGTGTGTGTGTGAGGCAGCGCAGTGTGTGTGTGAGGCAGGGCAGCGTGTGTGTGAGGCAGGGCAGTGTGTGTGTGAGGCAGGGCAGTGTGTGTGTGAGGCAGGGCAGTGTGTGTGTGAGGCAGCGCAGTGTGTGTGTGTGAGGCAGCGCAGTGTGTGTGTGTGAGGCAGCGCAGTGTGTGTGTGTGAGGCAGCGCAGTGTGTGTGTATGAGGCAGCGCAGTGTGTGTGAGGCAGCGCAGTGTGTGTGAGGCAGCGCAGTGTGTGTGAGGCAGCGCAGTGTGTGTGAGGCAGCGCAGTGTGTGTGAGGCAGCGCAGTGTGTGTGAGGCAGCGCAGTGTGTGTGTGTGTGTGTGAGGCAGCGTAGTGTGTGTGTGTGAGGCAGCGCAGTGTCCAATGTGTGGAAGGCCCTGGTTACTTCAGCATGAATGACGCATTTGCACTTCATAGCAGCTAGATTTAGACCGGCACTGCAGGATTATAAACCCCTTGGAAGCCCTTGAATCGTCTGTACATCCAGTTCTAGGGTCACAAGACTCATTCTGTTTTATTTATTTCCAATACACGTGGCTGTGTTTAAATGTGACGGGGTTCTGCTTGGCCCAAAACATGGGCTTCAAACGTCTGGTCGCAGAGCGGTGCAGCCGCCTGCAGGCTGGAAGCACACGGCTTGACATGGAATGATTTACATTTAAACAAAAATAAAATCCATGGGTTTACATAGGTTACGACTGCCCTATATGAACACGGTGACAGAGACTGGAAAACAACTGCTTGATTGCTGGTAGGTAGAGAAATGCATTTATAGGAAAACGTGTTTATTTTCGATTTTTTGACAACATAATATATCAAAGTAATATAGATACACCTAAAAAACTGATTCTGCGCGAGCCACTGCCGCCGATTTTGCAGTTTCCTACCTAACCTTCGTAAATTGTGTATAGCCACCGGTTTTACCAATCAACGCAGTAGTGCTTATTTTATCAACTGAGGTAAGATGAAACTTTGAGCAGTGACTCGCATTGTAACATGCTACTTGCACACTGTAGATGGGGCTACCCGCTCAGATGTTTTACCTGCGTTGGAACCTGTGGCTGAAAGTCCCCCACACATGTGTTTTAAAGGGTTGGAGCCTGTAGGTGTGACCACAAAGATCTCCGCAGTGGGCGTATCACGCCTCTGGTCCACTACAGATGTGTTTTTTTTTCTAAGGAGACATTTCAGATAAAACGTGAAACCCTGTCGCTGTTACTTATAAGACAGCTCCAATGGTGAGGGTTCTGGAAGGGCATGGTCTTTTTTTACGTAACCCCTTTGGCGTGCCCACCACCATGCAGCAGAAAGAAAAACAAGCATAATCATGGTGGGTGAGAGATAGGAACAGGGGGAGGGGGCAGGGGTGAGTGATCGAAACAAAGTGGAGGGTGTGAGGTGGGAACAGGGCGGAGGGGTGAGAAGAGGTTGGAGGTGATGAGAAACGGGAGAGGGTGAAAGTGAGAGATGGGTGGAGGGTGAGTGATGAGAAGAGGGTGCAAAGATGAGAGGAACACAATGGTGAGGTGGATGTGACATATAGGAGCGGGGTGCGGAGGCTGGGGATGGGGTACAGTGCGCAGAGTTAAGAAAGTAACAATAGTGTGAGGTACCAGGAGAGGGAAAGGAACCGGACGGATGAGTGAGAGAAATAAAGAACAGTGGCCGAGGAGTTCGGATTGGGACAGTGCGGAGGTAGAGGTGGATGAGTTGAGAAAGAAACAAGCGGGTGGGGAAGAGATGTTTGGGGTAGTAATAGACACCGTAAGGGTAGATGGGTGAGGGATCGGTGGATAGGTGAGGGACTGACGGATAGACCGGCGAGAGTCCTGGTCGGGTGATTGACGGGTAGAATGGAGAGAGAGGAGGCGAGATGATTAGGAGAAGCAGTTAAGAAAAGTGAGAGAGGTGGGTGCAGAGGTGAGAGCGATAAGTGGATGGGGGACTGCAGGAGGGAGCGGAGGGCTGATGGGTGAGTGCACAAATTGAGGGATGAAAAGCGGAGGAGTGACTACTTGGGGAGGAATGAGCGGTTGGAAAGTGTTAAGGGGTGGGGGGAGGAGTGGAACGGTCCAATGGTCGAAGGATGTGTGGTTGAGTAGAGGGAGCCCGAGTGGAGCCGTAGGGCATGGCTGACAGTGGTGAAAGGGGGAGACCTGCAAGAATGTTGTGATGGGCGGAGGGGGAGGCAGGGTAAAAGTGTGAGCGGCTTAGGCAGGACGAAAGGCTGAAGTGTGTGGGAAGAAGTTAAGAGAAACTAGGAAAGGCTATAAACCTCCGATGTTTGGCATTCTGTAGCCCCACGGACAGAAATATGCAGAGAAGGATACGGTTGTGAAAGAACATGCTGACCAGTTAGAATAGAAAACAAGAAATAAAGATTATTTCAAAGTTACCTTGGCGGGGCATGCTGGGCATGCTTGTGTGCTTCCCAGAGAGACAGGAGATTGGGAAACGCACGCGCGCGGCCGGCGCCGATCGCTTTCCAGAACGTGCGCGTGACATCTCCTGTCTCCTGGGAAGCAGACCCGACAGCATTAGTATCGCGCCTGCGCGATGGCATATGGCTTCGCCATATGCATCGCAGGCGCGAGACCTAATAAATACAGATAAAACTGAGGTGCTATTTTTTAATCTTAAAAACCCCCTTGCTGCCTTCCATATGGTGGCCAACTGAGCTCAACCCACCCCCATTCCCGCTCACTCTGCCCGGAACCTTGGATTCCATTTTGATAATGAACTGTCATGCAAAACTCAAATCCAAAAGGTCACTTCTGCCTGTTTTGGCAAATTAAAAATGATAAAAAAAATCTCCCCCTATCTGTCAGGTGACTCAATGAGGACGGTATTGCACGCCCTCATCACGTCACACCTGGACTATTCCAACAGTCTGTATGTAGGGGTGCCTGCATACTTATGCCATCGACTGCAAATTGTCCAAAACGCGGTGGCAAGACTGATCTGTCATGTCCCCTATCGGCACTCCATCTCCCCGTATCTGAATAAGTTACACTGGCTCCAAATCTCTCATTAAATACAGTTCAAAGCCCTGGTCCTGGCCTTCAGAGCGCTCAATGGCCACGGGCCAGGCTATCTTAGAGCCAGATTGAAGCAGGTCCAATCGGTCCGCTCCCTGAGATCCAACCACCTCCGTCTCTTGCTACCTCCCCGCTCGAGAAGAGGTGGCAGAGCCTTTGCTGTGGTTACCGCCAAGCTATGAAACTCCCTACCGCTTGGCCTCAGATTCACCGAATCAGAAACCCTTTTCAGATCCAAACTAAAAACATTCCTGTTCTCACGCTGCTAGTCGTCTAAATCTCTGCTGTTCCTGTCCTCAGCGCCCGGACACCCCCGGTGGGGGTAGCCGTGCGCTTTACCAAATCCCATAATAATAATAAAAAAATGCAACTGGACACTGTCATGTATATCGATATTCCCAACACTGTTTTGTCCCTGTATCTTCTCTCATGGTATGGCCTGATTCTCCCTCGCAATCTCCTTTCAACAGGGAGCTCAACTGGTCCAGTTACGGGCATATCAAAAGGTAATTCAGTATACCATCAGCTGACAAAACAGTATTTTTTGTGGTGGGATTATCATTCTCCACCAGATGAAAAGGAGCTTGTTTTCCCTGATACCAGTAAGCAGGCCTATGCAGATGCTCAGGATATCTTCTATCTTCTCAGAGACCTTGATCTATTGTGGCTGTAACCAACACATAGGATGGTGCTGAGGCTTGCAAATCTAGTGTCTGTCTCCCACATTAAATGGGAAGTCTTTGTGGCATTGTTGGGAGAGCCAGCGTGCAGTTGCTGTAGGGTCCACTTCTCACATCTATTACTCATTTTTCTTGAGTGTACTCCCCTGCCGGTTTCATGGCACTGGAATGAGAATCAAGCAGGTACAACTTTTAAAGACTATTAAAAAAGAAAATCCCATGTTTTTAATGCTTTTATGAAAGGATTCAAGGAAGGAATTGACACAGATGAATCAACATGTTGTTTCATGAAGGTACAATTTGTGCAAACACACTGCACCCTCCCAACCAGCTGTTGTTGGCTTAGACATAGAAATGATTAACGAAGAAGAACAAAGTGTTCTAACAAGATGGCAGGCTTGAAAAAGGAGAATATAGAAAGAGCAATGCATGGTACAAATTACATTGAACATGACACAGCTCCTTCACAGGGAGCCAATAGGAGACCATCATAAGATGATCAAGTTGAGAGAAAGGTTTGACTTTTCTCACAAGCCTTGTTTCTTGGTTCTGAAGGGTCTGAATATACCTTAATACATATTCTGGAAGGCCTAGGTAGGTGGCATTGCTATAATATAAGCAGGATCCAGTAAATGCTGCAACCACAAGCCATTATCCTTCCTCATTTAGCAAAGGAATAACATCTACATTTTTTAAGCTGGGCTGAGCAAATTGAGACATATGTATGAGAACTACCACTACTTAATTTGCTCTAGTACTACCTCCAACACAATAGGCTAGTTAAGAATTAATTTTGAAAGCTCTAGTAAATCAATGTCTCTGACTTTACAAATGTCTATTTGTTAGAACTGGGGGTCTCTAGTTGGCAGAGGTAGGTACCACTGTCCAAATAGGGACCCTTGCTTCTAGACAGGGCAAGGAGATAACCCTCTGAGATAACCCCTGCTCACCCTCTAGGTAGCTTGGCACGAGCAGTCTAGGCTAACCAGAGGCAATGCGTAAAGTATTTGTACCAACACTCACAGTAACACAGTGAAAACACCACAAACTGACTCCACAACAGTTTAAAAAAATAAAGGTATTTAATCTAAACTACACAAGACCAAAACGACAATTATCCAAACATACACAGCTCAAGAATATGGTTTCAAAAGAGTTCTTAAGGTTGTAATGCAAGTTCTTTAGGTTGCGATAAAATAATCCACAGATGCGTGAAAAGTTCACAGTTGCGTCACCTTTACTCACAGTACCTTTTAGTTGTGACAAAGTTCCACAAGCAGAAGCTGGTGCGGTGGAAAACAAGCGATGCGTTGCTCCTGAGACCCTGGGGAGGCGATGAGACAGCCCCGCTGCAGCAGCGGGTGTGTTGCGACGAATCCGGTCTGTATGGGGAGGAAGGCCACTTGTATGGATTCCGGTGCGTAGGTTCCGTAGGAAGTTTGTTCTCGCAAGGGCACGATGCGATGATCTCGTAGGTGCTGCGACGATGCGCGGTCCAGCGGGGATCCTCTCTCTTGCAGCTCCTCGATGCGATGGTTCTGCGACGATGCTCGCAGCGACGCGATGCGGTCCGCAAGCAAGCAGTGCGGCGATCTCACCCAGCGACGACAGGCTCTGCCACGACACTCACACCGATGTTCGGCTTCCCGCATTGGGTGCGTCCCGCAAACAAAGGATGCGACGGCTCTGGCAGCGGCGTCGGGCGCTGTGACGATCTCTACCTTCATAGTGGCGGGAAACTTCTCGCACTGTCGGGGATGGGCTCCGCAAGCGAGCGATGCAACACTTTTCAAATGCAAAAGTCTCCAAGCTTAGTTTCAAGTTTCCCAGCACAGGTACAACTTCCAGAGGCCCCACAACTGGATCAAGCACTCTAGGAAGGACAGAACTCTCTCAGCAGAGTTCAGGGAAGCTGGGGGTGAAGTCCTTTTGTTCCTGGGACTTCAGAACAGGGAGCCAGCTCTTCTCAGGCCCTTGAAGATTCCTTCAAGACAGGGGACACAGCACACAGCAAAGTCCTTCCCCTCTCCTTGGCAGCAAAGCAACAGCAGGTCAGTCCAGCAGAGCAACAGCAGGACAGTCTTCCTTCTTCAGAATCAGCTTTCTCCTTGGCAGAGGTTCCTTCTTGATTCCAGGATGATCTAATTTTCTGTTGTCAGGGGTCCTGTTCTTATACTCCTAAAAGTCTTTGTTCTCTTTGTGCAAGTGGGCCCTGAGCCCGGTCTGAACCAGTTCTGGGTGTCTCCTGAGTACTTTGTTTTCCTGGCTGCTCCTTTCCTTTCAGAGTGAGTGGCAGGGTCGTCCGCCGCCCAGCAGGAGGTGGAGCCAGCATTGTGGCAGGCAAGCACAGCCCTATTCAGGCCCAGGTGCTAACTCCTCCCACCACCACTCAGGTTGCAAATGCAGTCATTCAGCCTAGGGCTGACTCAGCCAGCCTTCTGGGGAATCCCCAGCTCCTGTCACTCTCAAACCAGACAGTCAATACGCAAACAGGCCAAGTCACAGAGAAGGGTCAGATGAGAGAACAGCAACTTTCTAAAAGTGCTGTTCTCAAACACAGGATTTAAAAACAACCTTTCCTAAAAGATGTGTTATCAAATTCTGAGTTCAGGGATACTAGATACTTATGTCCTATCTTGTTCCTATGGGAAGAAATGCTGGAAGCCACTGTAGCCAGCATCCCCCATGGCAATCTATGGAGCAAGATAGCCTTACAATAGTGAAAAACGAAAATGGCTGTAATTCACTACCAGAGCATGTCACCTGCACTAGTACATGCTCTACCTTTTACATACACTGCACCCTGCCCAGGGGGGTACCTTGGGCCTTTCATATGGGTGACTGATGTGCACAAAAAGGGAAGGGTTAGGCCTGGTCAGTGGGGACACTGACCAGGAGGACATGGCAGTTTCTAAACTGCAGACAGACACTGCAGTGGCAAGCCTGAGACACCATTTTAGGGCTACTCATGTGGGTGGCACAATCAGTGCTGCAGGCCCACTAATAGCATCTGTCATCACCAGCCCTGGCACACCCATGTGCACTTTACTAGGGACATAATGGTGATACAAATATGCCAAACATGTATATCCAATCATGATAACAATTTACACAGAGAGCATAGGCACTTTAGCACTGATCAGCAGTGGTAAAGTGCGCAGAGTCCTATTGCCAACAGCCACGGGTCAGGAAAAATGAGGGAAGAAGAAGCAAAAAGTTTAGGGATGACCCTGCAAGAAGGGCCAGTTCCAACACTATTCAACAGGGGGCCATAGGGCAACCTGATTTAAATTTAAGGAAGGATGCATGAAACGCCATTTGATAGAAAGGCATGAGGGAGAACAACTTTAGGGTTCTGAGATTTGATCTTTCGAGCAACAAATTTGTATCTGCAATGACTTTGTATGGATTTTCTTTTCGTCACAAAGTATGTAATTCATTTTTATCCAAAATGTTAAGCGATTTGGGTTCGGAAAGTGGAGAGCAAGGGGTGGTGGTCATCTGTTTATTCCTTTATTTAATACGTCATATTGAGGTTTTCAAGAAATGTATATTTTAATGGAATATGATTCACTTTTAATGAATTTACGTAACTGTTTATTATAATTTAATCTTGGTTCATATGTTGCACTTGAGGAAGGGTCACAGGAAAGGCACCAATCCAACGCCATTCATCCTCAAATATCAGTGTTTTTGCTCTGGCTAGTTTTTCACTGAACAACAGTGCTGAATTGTTTCTTTGCAAAATTACCTTTACCTGAAGTGCTGACTCAGCATTCCTAACATTTGAAAGACTGAATATACATACTGGTCCCAGTTAGTATTGACATTCTACTGATCCCCTCAATCCCCAGAAAGCAAGTCAGTTCAGCCGACAAACCTGTAGAGCACGTTATCATCTCCATCCTTCTACAGCCCACAAGAGCTTCTTAGACTCTACTGTCCCCCTGTATTTGTACTGATACATAAATAAGGTGTTATTGGTATGTTTACATTGGTAATGTGTGTGTTTTCATTGTCTCATTTTTAGTTTACAGTGGGGATGTCTTTGACAAGCAGTGTTCTTCTGGATCCGAGAAGGCTGTTATCATTTTAGTTCCAGTGAGACTTGGGGGAGAGAGAACCAACTTGGAATATTTTGAATTTGTAAAGGTATTGTCAGAATATGCAAAACCAAATGCCAAGCATCAGTCTGTTTGTTCTAAACTCCATATTTGATACAGTTCAAGCAATCCTTTATGCAGCAGGACAGTATGCTTTAAATTATAACTTCGATCTATTCCTTCATAAAATTTAAATAAGAGCCCACTCTTTCTGTGGCAAATCTGTCTCCTGTGTCTAGTCTAGATAATCATGTTAGTAGAATAGTTTTTTTAAGTATTGTCCCCCCCCCCCCCCCCTTCCTGCTAGTTGTTTCTGGGAAACTTGTAGTTCAGATCAAATCTAGAGGTGCCTACCCATAATGAGTTCCCGTAACCCATAATTGGTTTCTGTAACCTAACTTAGCTCCAATGATTTTTTAGCTAACTTGGCTCTAGATTTTACGTTCTAGAGATAAGTGGACCTCCTTAATAACTTCTTATTGTCGCTAGAGGTGGACATTATATTGTTTGCATTATTGATCGTGAGTTTGCATTTGCTTTTACCCTGTTCTTTATCCTGATTTCTGTTTCTCCTACCATCAAAGATCTGCATAGCACCCATGCACCTTTTGCTACCATTAGGAATACTTTTGTCGCCTATGAGATTGAGCATATTCATAGTTCTCAGGTGACATTTTCGAGAACTCTCAAACTCCCTTATAATTCACTTAGTATTACCCCCTGTTTAGGTTGAAATGTTACTAGTTCTTTGTTGTGACCCATAATATATTCAGAAAGCCCAATGCATTTCGAAGGTAAGTTCAGTTCAGATTAACATTTCAGTTTCAGCCCATATTACAGCTGTGACAAACTTGAAAACTATACACATTTACCAGCAAATTCTGAACTGTGCTGTACCTCAAATTCACATCAAACTGACTATTTAAAGAGAATGCATAAAATGTCCTGAGAACATGCCTTACAGTACTTCATGTGCTTTGGGAATTTCATTGTGCACACTTAATACTGAGTAACATATCATATCTTTAGAGTTTAAAACCGCAAAGCAATGCATCAAAAGCAGACCATCATACTTAATGGAAATGCACAATGCAGTGTCGCTGTGAAAAGGTATTCACTCTATCGTGTATCTGGCCTGTAAATTGTGCATGTTTTCAACTGAGTAGTCAATCGTTCAGAAAAAAATTCACATTGGAACGTCCCGTTAAAAAGAGGCCCGCTTAAAATTACGGTGTTCTGATGACGTGTTGTTGCAAACACCAGGTCCCCTTTCTGTACAGACTGGGAGATGCCAAGAGATACAGAATTTGCTTTATATGGCAAACTGTGGTTGCCTGCCATGTTGACTTTTTCATATTTATCGTCCAAGCTTCCTCTAGCAACCTGCTCTTCTTGTGCAGGGGCTTCAAGAGACATTCTCCACAGTAGGGTCTGCCTGAGTATCGCAGGCACAATGAGGTCTGTTCAACGGCCCTGCCTCGTGTCTTGCAGCTAAAGCTGCAGTTGTCACTGATCCAGTCAGAGGCTGATGGGCACTTTTCTTGCTTTCCTTGCTCTAAAGGCCAGCAATGTAGTCCATCCCTCACTGAACGCAGACGTAGGTGCTGGTGAACTAAAGGGGGATCTTTCTCTAGTGTACTTAGCGAACCTCCCTCCACCACCTGCAAACCTGCAAAAACGCATCAGTACTGCAAAGCAAGTTGGGGATCCTATTGCTGGAGACAGGTCTGGAGGAATTCGTTCTGCTTCTGCATTGCTGACTCACAGCCATGACATGCGAAATACAAGTGGTTTATCAGCCAAGTGTCACAAGCAATCACACAGAGCTAGCAGTAACCCAATCAGGAGTCACATCTAATACTCCTGGCAATGGTCAATTTACGTATGTGCTATCTGTGTCCTTATTTATTTTCTATGCAGCTTGAAGAAATGCTTCAGCACCTTATTGCAAGAAGGTGTACAAAATGCCATGTAATTCTAGAGACTTCAAGGTAAAATATATCTTACAGTAGGTAGACTAACAGTGCAGCACAACTTAAAATGGTGAATGCGATCAGATTTCAAAATATTTGTTAGCCAGATTACATATGCAAAGACCAAGTGAGAGAACGCCAAGTGAAAGCACGTTCAAAACAAAGAGCCCTCCTTTCTTCAAGAGTCTTTTTGGCAAGGTTCTTACACTACTAAAAGCTGGGAGCCCAGGTCTACACAGAAATAGGTCTAGTAAGGAGAGGTACCTGCTGAGAGGCCCTTTCTCACTTTTTTCCTATCGAGTGTGGGTCACTACTTGTAATTTATCAGTTCATTATAGTCCACAGTTTGGAAGACTGGCTCTAAAATGAGTTAAGTGTGTTTCCATGCTGAGTTAATTTTTTTTATACCTCTTTATTATTATTGTATAGAAATACAGGCATCAAGCAGTGGTTTAGCCGACATAAAATATCAATGATAGTGGTTTGCTATAATACCTAAATTTAGAAATAGTTAAAGATCCATAGTTTTTGTACCCACTGATCCAGCGCTGCTCTCAAACAATGCTCCAAACCATCAATAAATACTCAGGAGCTATCACACTTCACTCGTCGGTGGGACCCATATCACTGCGAGTCACTCACACACAAATCACACTGCTCCCAAGATCAGTGAGACTAGAGGTGAGCTGCCGGACAGCGGAGTACCTTATCAATCTAATATTTTAAATTCTATACTTTATGTACATATGCATATATGGGTGTCTCTGCTGTCTTTAGATTCATCCATATCTTCTATACTAATATAATAAAGCGAGAGCCCAAACCTTTGAGGTGGGTAATCTCAGGAACCACAGCACCAATAACAACACCCAATACTGTGTTGGAAAGGGTAGTTGCAGCAGAAGGACATAGGCTATGCAGACGCCCATCATATACATTTAAAAGGTAAAAGAAGCATGCCAGCAAAGTAGTCCCATGTGGGCGTGCTTGCGTTGTGCTGTGGGTGTGTGCTGAGGGCGTGACAAACGCTGGGGGCGTGTGGTACGTTCCGCCCTTCATGCCATGTCTCATATCGTGTGCTGTGGGCGTGTGCTGGGGGCGTGGGCGTGTGTGGGATTACGAAAAAAAGCGAGGGTTGTGCCCAATATTTCATTGTTTTTTCTTCCCAGGTTCTGTACATTCCAGCTCCGGTGTCCACCCTGCTCCCTTTAAATACCTTTGCCCCTCATAATCATACTCCTTAAAATACCCCAACACCCTTAAACACTAACCCATCTTAACCCTATGAATATACCCTGTACCACAAAACCCAAACCTAGCCCTGAACCCTATAAATACCCCTGTACCCCAAAACCCAAACCTAGCCCTGAACCCTTAATATACCCCTGTACCCCAAAACCCAACCATACCCCTGAACCCTAAAAATACCCCTGTACCCCAAAACCCAAACCTAGCCTTGAACCATAAAAATAACCCTGTACCCCAAAACCCAAACCTACCCCTGAACCCTGAAATACCCCTGTACCCCAAAACCCTAACCTAGCACTGAACCCTAAAAATACCCCTTTACCCAAAACCCAAACCTACCCCATAACCCTTAAAATACCCCTGTACCCAAAAACCCAAACCTTCCCCTGAACCCTAAAAATACCCCTATACCCCAAAACCAGCCCTGAACCCTAAAAATACCCCTGTACCCCAAAACCCATACCTATCCTTAAACCCTAAAACTACCCCTGTACCCCATAACCCAAAACTATATCTGAACCCTCAAAGTACCCAAACACCCCAAAACCTATACCTCAGGACCCCAAAACATATACCCCTATACCCATACTTACCTTATCCAAACATTTAAAAAAAACATGCTTTTACCATTCATGCATTTACAACAAATGTTTGCTTACCAAATGTGTTCGTTTTGGGCGTGTGCTGAGGGCGTGACAAACGCTGGGGGCGTGTGGTACGTTCCGCCCTACATGCCATGTCTCATATCGTGTGCTGTGGGCGTGTGCTGGGGGCGTGGGCGTGTGCGGGATTACGAAAAAAAGCGAGGGTTGTGCCCAATATTTCATTGTTTTTTCTTCCCAGGTTCTGTACATTCCTGCTCCGGTGTCCACCCTGCTCCCTTTAAATACCTTTGCACCCCATAATCATACTCCTTAAAATACCCCAACACCCTTAAACACTAACCCATCTTAACCCTATAAATATACCCTGTACCACAAAACCCAAACCTAGCCCTGAACCCTATAAATACCCCTGTACCCCAAAACCCAAACTTAGCCCTGAACCCTTAATATACCCTAAAAATACCCCTTTACCCAAAACCCAAACCTACCCCTGAACCCTTAAAATACCCCTGTACCCAAAAACCCAAACCTTCCCCTGAACCCTAAAAATACCCCTATACCCCAAAACCCAAACCTAGCCCTGAACCCTAAAAATACCCCTGTACCCCAAAACCCATACCTATCCTTAAACCCTAAAACTACCACTGTACCCCATAACCCAAAACTATATCTGATTCCTTAAAGTACCCAAACACCCCAAAACCTATACCTCAGGACCCCAAAACATATACCCCTATACCAGAGCTTTCCAAAGTGTGTGTCGCGCCACTGTACTGTCGTCTCCCACCTGAGAGTGTGTCACGCGTCCATGACGTCTGAGGCCAGATTAGGGCGAATGCTCTTGCATTCAGTGACGCATCATAGCATCAGCGGAGGAAAGAGAAGCGTGCAGTGACCACGGAGACGCCTCTGCTCCCCAGTTAAATTGTCGAACTTTTAAAACTCTGTTTAGGCACCAGGCAATCGTTCTTGTATGATTCCAATATTATATGCATTCTGGGAGTTTGAGTTGTAGGACGCAGGTTGGGGGTGTCTGCTGCTATTAAAATGCTCTGTAGCGCATCCCTCCACCCTGGGCCCTGCAGGCACCAGTCTCGCATGCCAAGCGCCAGCCTCGTCCGGCCGGGGGTACCGGCTGCTGCGAACAGGGATCCTGCTTCTTGTCAGACACCTGGCAGTGACAGCTTCCGAGCAGTTTCCGAAGGAGTCTCTGCTTGGCGCACTGTTTCAAGGCGCTGCATCTTATTACTTAAAAAACTCGGGACCTCTGTCCAGCCTCAGGTCCATGGGCTTTTTATCTTATGACCTCCGTATTTATTTACAAAACGTTGCATATAATTGTATTTCTGTCAATTTTGTTGAATTTATTTCTCAGTACTTGCACTTAACAATTATATCATAACCAACGGCTCCTTCTAAAGAACAAACAGCAGAGGCAGTGCTTTTCCAGGGGCGGCTCTCACAAAAAGTTCCTGAGAGAAGAGTAACGACGAAAGGGTGCCACAGAGATATTGGGGGGGGGGGGTGAGAGATATAGAGGGAGAGAGTGAGCGAGAGAGATGGGAAAGACAGAGAGTAAGAGAGAGAGAGAGAGAGAGAGAGAATGAGAGGGAGATACTGAAGGATGGAGAGAGGGGGGAGAGAGATAAACAGGGCGAGAAACACAGAGAGAGAGAGAGGTTGCAGGACGGAGCGAGAGATAGAGCGAGAGAGAGGAGGAGGAGGGATAGAGAGGGGGAGAGAGGGAGAGAGACTGAAGGATGTAGACAGAGGGAGATAGGAAGAGAGAGAGAGGAAGAGAGAAGGAGAGAGGGAGATACTGAAGGATGGAGAGAGAGGGTCAGAGAGATACTGAGGGAGAGAGCCAGAGAGAGGAAGAGAGAGAGGAAAAGATAGAGACTGAAGGATGGAGAGAGAGACCGAGAAAGAAAGAGAGGAGGGATAGAGAGCGGAAAGAGGGAGAGAGACTGAAGATGGAGAGAGAGATAGAAAGGTGGAGAGAGAGGAGAAAGGGAGAGAGACAGAGATGGATAGTAAGGCACAGTGAAGTAAGGAAGAAGTGCCTTTTGGTGTGGGTGTGAGGGTGGGTGAGGGTGTGGGATAGGGGGATGGGGGTGTGTGGGTGTGAGGGTGAGGGTGGGTGTGTGAGGGTGAGGTGGGTGAGGGTGGGGGTGAGGGTGAGGGGTTGTGAGGGTGGGTGTGTGAGGGTGAGGGAAGATGAGATAGGGTGTGTGAAGGTGAGGTGTGTGAGGGTGGGTGTGTGAGGGTGAGGGTGCGTGAGGGGTGAGAGGGTTGTGAGGGCGTGTGTGTGGGTTTGTGTGTGTGTGGGGTTGTGTGTGTGTGGGGTTGTGTGTGTGGGGGGGGTTGTGTGTGGGGGGGGGTTGTGTGTGTGGGGGGGTTGTGTGTGTGGGGAGGTTGTGTGTGTGTGGGGTTGTGTGTGTGGGGGGTTGTGTGTGTGTGTGGGTGGCTGTGTGTGTGTGGGGGTTGTGTGTGTGTGGGTGTTGTGTGTGTAGGGGCGTTGTGTGTGTTTGGGGTTTGTGTGTGTGGGGTTTGTGTGTGTTGGGTTGTGTGTGTGGGGTTGCGGGTGGTTCGGGATAGCTCGCTGCACCCTCTCGCGTTACTGTGTCCCTGAACATTTTTTCACAAAAAGGTGTGTCACCAACATGAAAAGTTTGGAAAGCTGTGCCCTATACCCATACTTACCTTAACCAAACATTAAAAAAAAAACATGCTTTTACCATTCATGCATTTACAACAAATGTTTGCTTACCAAATGTGTTCATTTTGCCACGAAAATACTCACAATAAGCAAAATTCATAGCTCTATTTAACTAAAAGCATTACTGCACAATATTAGTATGACATTTTCACATGATTAATACGTTAAGGTTTGCAACATTAGCAAGTTAGTTTCCCACGTGTACTTTTTCTGTGTGTGCTTTTCTTTTTTGTTGGTTAGTTCAAACACTTCACACGATTAATACATGTTATGGTTATGGGAGCTTAATTTCGCATTGGGTACACACAAAAATGTGTCACTCCCCTGCTCCATCACCACTTAAGCTATGCCACCCCTACCACCCCCAAACCCTCAAATTCAGCACCATGTTAGAAGCAAAATGAGAAATCAAGATATTTTTAAAACTGTTTTTTAGGGTATAGTGTGCTGAGCATACATTAGTAATCAAACAGATGTTGGTCCCTCGTTGGGTGGACAGATGACTTCTCTCCAGTCTCCCTCCATGTATTGTAGAACAGGAGGCCACGCTGAAGGGAAATTGTCCTTCCCCTTCACTCGCCAATTTGACCAGGGGCGTAGCCTCAGGGTGTTACACCCCCATCCCCTAATAAATGTACTATTTAATAAATAGTCGGGTACAGGAGCTTTCAGTAGGGTATAGTAAGATGTCTTTTTGATTCCACCAGTAATTTTTAAAAACCCGTACACACACATTCTCGTCTCTGTTTTGAAGGTCTTAAAACATGGTTATTTTACAAAAAACTGTGTTTTAGGTACTCTCAGAATCCGCACTCATTTCCCTTTCTACTGGCCCTTAAGCCTCCACATGCACTGCTCCCATATAATGATTAACATGATATTTCAGTGTGATTGTCGGACAATCTGAAGACCCCACCACCTCAAGAACTACTGAGTACGCTACTTACAAGAATGTGACATGAGTGCATAGCCATCCTGACCCAGTATCTTTGGAATTATTTTGACAGTGGATGCAGTTGAGCATCTACCTTTTACCAGTTTGTGTCTTTACGTCTAACCGTATCCAGCAGCTGAAATACAAGGTGTCACTCAAGTATGCAAAGATAATCACACCCATCTGGTTTAAGGCCTAAAACAACTGGCCCTGGTTCTAAAGGTATGAGGTGAAGCACTATTTTTCCTGGAGTGTGACCACTTCCCCGGAATCCCCCCATTTTTATTATAGCACTGAGAATGTCTGTCTAGAAATGCTTGAAAGAGGGATAATCTCACCAAATGTGCAAGTACATATTCTGTTGCCAACCCCTACACATCCTCTCCAGCAGCTGCGATAATGGTTTGAGTACATATGTAAAAAATTGTCTGGTATTAAGTACCAGACCATTATGATAGATGGCATTTCCTCCATAAATAAGCCTTGCCCTCTGTAGTCCTAGCAAAGAATTCCTTTTTGTGATGAAGTCCATCCCGTGGGACTGTTTTCCTGTAGGAGGATTTTTACTTGCTTGCTTGCTATTGTAGAGAGATGCATTTTTCAAAGGTTGTCCGGTCATAGGTGGCGGCTATGAAGGAATTCATCTTGTCCCTGGTTAGGAAGGTAGAGCAGTGTTATGGTGAATTCTTCCCTATCCAGACTGCAGTAAGAGGCTATCAAGAGAACACTTTACACCAAGTGGAATTAAGAGCCAAAGACGTGAAGAGGAGCGATTTACCAATGAAAGTGAATAAAAAGCAAGACTTAAAAAAGAGACGTTTGATCATGGAGTATAATCTGAACGTTAAAACATTAAAATAGCCTGAAGACCAATGAAAAGATGAAACATCTGGTGTGAGAAAGACATAACATTTAAAACACAAAAAAATCCTTGGCACACCAAGATCTAAAGCACTCTTGAGGTTGAAACACACCCAAAATCCGGTATATGAGTGGATGCAGAGTATCCTGTAACATAATGTTCCATTAAAACAGTTCTTATTGGGGAGGGGGAAGCTGGGGTTGCTTGAGGTAGCTATAGCAGTGATTTTTAGAAAACTATTTCAATCAACCCTTAAGCTGCCACTCTCTGCATCGTAAAGTGCACTTAAAACTAAACCGGCCGCATACCCTGTAAATGCAGCAGATACAGTGCAGTCCCACATGTTCTAATAAAAGCAGACAGCCAACCAATAGTTGTTCCTGCCATTTGGACAACGGGTCTTTCTGTATTCAAGAGGTGGGCACACAAGTAAACAACCTGTTCTTATGGCACCCCATTTAACCTTAGTTTATTTCAGATATGTTGCTGCCCGTCGACCACCAGCACCTTAAATTTTGGGACATTGATCTTCAGATGATTCACCTTATATTAGCATTCAAAGTAGGCTAATAATTTGATAAGGCTGTTTTCACTGCATGTACATAGAGTAGTGTCTCCTATATAGATCCAGAGAAATATCACCACCCGCCAGAGTAGATAGGGTTAAATGCAAAAAAAGTGTTGGATTGAATGCTTGTGTTAATCTTCGTCACTGGTATTTACCTCTGGCTGCATCCCAATCCAGCATTTACTTTGCCCACTGTGCCATCCCAGCCAGACAGGAATAAGCCCTATTCAATTTCGTCTTGGTCCTGCTCCTGTAGGAACAGTCGAGCCTGAACTGCCAAGCCAGGATCCCTCTGAATTTAACTGCAAGCAACCTAGGCCGGACCTGGTCTATTTGGCCTTTTCGGTTGGGTGTCAGCTTAGTTAAAATGTAGCAGTGAGCACAGAACCCACGTCTGGACATACCTGTCACACTTAGGATGTCACACTGACACGATCTAAACAAGCATTGGCATAGCCAATAGGTCTTGCCTTTGGGACCCTATAAATGTTTAGTCATGCAACAGTTGATGTTGTTGCACCAACGATATTGTGCTGCATAACTAAATACTTATAAGGTCCCAAAAGCGAGACCTATTGACTATGCGAATGCTCTGAGCATAATTTGTTGAAACAAAAGTAATATATAAAAGAGAACAGTTTTTTTTCACATAAAGCACCATATTGTGGAGCAATTATAACATTTTGTTATATTGGTCTCGAAGCAGATTTAGAGGGGCACAGCGGGTGTAGAAAAAAGGCAGCTGCAATGAAGGTATTGTGGCAGGGAAATGTGCAGAGACCGGCAAATGTAGACAAGCGAAAGCACGGCGGGAAATAATAACCTGACCCATGAAGAATTCAGCTGCCACCCAAGGAGACTCCTGCCAGCAAACCGCTGTGGGAGCCCCAGGAGCCACAGACCAGACACTACACTAGAGCATTATGGTGTGTTAACCTTGCTTCTTTGTGCCCTTGTAGCTGAGATAAAGGTGATCATGTGCCCTACATTCTCAAGTGGTAACTGGACATGTGGTAGAGGTTGTACTATTGTGCATGGATGTCATTGAGGGAGGTCAAACAACCTCTATTAAGTTAAATGAGGAAACATCGATGGCGAGAGGCAGTAAGAAATTACATCACAGACTCCTTTGCTGAGGGAAGGGCTACCGAAATGGAACACCATACTCGCACGCTACTGGAAAAGCACCATTGTGCATCAGTGGTCCTGTGTGCTTAATGTCCAGCACGCACGATATAATGTATTAAATGATGCATAAATTGTAAAAATATTTTAGAAAATGGCAAGTTAAAAAATGTTGCTCACTGAGTTTAGACATTCTTTGTAATTTGTTCACTATTAGCATACATGCAGATTCACAGAACGGCATTCAAACTTAAAAAGAATGTAAAAATACCATGTGGTTCTTAAGAGTTACTGTAACGGAATTATAAGCCACATAATTGGTCTTTCTTAGCCGTGCAATTTAGTCAATTTGGCCACATAATTCTGTACTCCAATTTTGTAAAATTGGCGTGGAAAAGCTGCATAACTACGGCGATTGTGGCTATAATGAACACAAGCTGCTTGACAAAGGTATCAACACTCCGTACTTTGTGAAAACTAAGAGACCACATTGCCGGTTGCGAGCCTTTGAAAACAAAAAATACGCTACGGGACAATATTTCTGTTGAAGCTGGCAAGACTGGCTGAGAAAGTACCCGAGGTGCAAAAACCTTCAGAGCCTGAAAAAAATAGGAGCCGTCCGTAGAAATATTCACATATTATATATATACCCTTGATGATTAAACAAGTTAACAAGGACCCATCTAACTAAGTCGTCAGAGCAGCTTGAAACATCTTTAACAGTAAGCGACTTATGAAATAAAATCATTACTCCATTTCGTTTACCATCCCCTGGGGAAAAGTGAACCTCTCCCACCCAACCTCTTTTCAATTTAGCAGATTCTTCAGCCGAGAGGTGAAATTCTTGTAAACAAGCAATATCAGCATTAAGTTTGGCAATATGGGATAATACTCTTTGTCGTTTAATTGGTGAATGAAGGCCTCTAACATTCCAGGAAACAATTGTCAGCGGCATACCATAACAAGGTAAAAATGAAACATGAAAAACCAATCATGGTGTTTATGAGCATAACAGAAAACAATCATACATGGGTATCGCAAATGATAAGATAAAAGAAACCATAACATAGATATCAAAAAGAGATAACAGTCAAAATCTGAGAAATACCAGAGAAATCTAGAATGAAGACAGAAATGAAAAGGAGACTGAAAAAAGAAAGAAAATGAAACGAAAAAAAGAATATAAGTTACATCTAATAGAAGAGAAAAAAGTATAAAAGTGCAAGAACCAAAAGAAAAAAAACAGGAAAAGACGTATAGGAAGGTCAAAGAAGGAGAGATAAGAAAGCAACATCAGAATACAAAGGAGAAAAGGCGGAACGTCAGTAGATGCATAAAACGCATGGTCAAAGAGAAAAAAGCAGAAGAGGTATAAAGCTAACAGTAGAATGGAATAATGGACAACCAAAAATGCATAAAAATCTGAAGAACAAAAAGAGGAGGGAAGAAGAGGATCCGGAATAGGAAACCAAGAAATAAACCTCGACAAAATGGCAAAAAACACTAGGAAAAAGGGAAAGAGAAAAAACTTACATAACATCTGGAACATAACCAAACACAGGATGGGAGGGTGGAGGCCACGAGAACGATGGGACGACCATGGCTCAAAGGGGAGGATGAGGGAAGGGAGAGAACCCGACGGACCTTACAAACATAGGAAAGATAGCCAAAGGAGCCGGGCAAGAATCTGTGTAATAGAAAAGAATTATGAGGTTAAACATAATAACTCACAGTATATCATACAATGAATAATGTGAAAACCAGTACATCTCTACAACTGTAAAAACAAGACAATAAGTTAACAACACTGCAAGAATATAAGATTACTTAGAGCTCGATGAAGAAGCAACATCCATCTTTTCGCTAGAGTGTGAATACAAAAAACGTTTCAGCTTCAACGGGTCGCCATACGTGGTAGTCTTTTTTAAAAAAAAATTTGAAAACCTTTATTGCGCAGTATCGTAAGACAAATACGGGCCTACAACCATCCGGCCGGCCTCGACATACTTATGAGCATTGAAGTAAGCTATACTTCAACTCAGTAGCACATCAGTACAAAAGAACAATCAACCTGAGTTACACTGGATTTCTAAGTACTACCGAGAAACAGGAGAATTTAAGGTTCATTTTTAAAAGTTTTTTGTAGTTAAAATATATAGGAAAGTATATGAACTGAGAAGGATCAGAGTACATACAATCCACCGAAGACATGAATGGGCAACGTCTACCAGATGAACTCCAACAAGCAGAGAAACATAATCAAAATGGCGGCATAGGGACAGAACAAAAGGATAAACAGTCACAAAATATGTTGCATGCCGGTCGCTGCCCACCTAACACCGACCTATCCCACTGACCCAGGAAGAAGCAAGAAAAGAAAAAGGTTAAGAACAAAGAGAAAAATAAGGCCCATAGAAACGAAAATGGACAAAATAAACCCCCCCCCCTCCTCCCACCCTACACGCATGCAGAGGCTATGGCCTACCCCCCCTAGCAGTGTGTCTGTCGCCCAAAAAAGAGTACCCGAAATATAGAAGCAGAAATAAAAGGAAGAAGAGAAAAGGAATCCTATTGAACCGGAGGAGGGCCAAACGTATATACTCAAAACAATCAACATGTGCAGTCACGGCCGCCATCCCCGGACCCCCAAACCGATATAGAATCAACGTTCAACTACCCCGTTTGTCCATCATAGTCCCAGCAGTGCCAGCGTCAGCAATCAAAAAAGAGAAAACATCTTCAACCTTGCCCCTTACGGTCCGATGTGTCAACAAGGTCCAGCTGTACAGTGGCCATCATGGACGGAGTGAGCAGACGGGATGACCACAGCAGAATAGGACGCCGTCCACCAAAGTCTGTCCAATTCGAAGCCATGCGTGCTACGTTAATACAAAAAGAAACAACGCATAACAACAATCCTCCGAGATCGGCCGGCCAAAGCAGTAGTATCAGTTCCAGTTGAAGATAGTGAGTCCCGCCAATAGACCACAAAGGAGCTGCCGGACATGATGTCCGGAGACGATTCCCCAGCCACCGCATAAGTCCACGAACACCAGGGCTCTCCCCAACCAATACAGTCAATACCGCGGCCGAATCAGGATCCTGTACCTTCAATGCCTCCGTGTACATCTGGGTAGGCAATCCACAGCAGTCGGTTACAGGGTGTGGCACAGTGCCCCGCACTCGAAAGCAAACTTGGCCAGTCGAGGGCATATCAGATGAAAGGGCGTCCAGTCGGCCCCCCAGCTCTTGGGCATTATCACGTAAGACAGCTCTCAATGCACCTAGAGCGCCCAGAACATCGCCAATCCGCAATGGTGCCTCAGGAAAAGGGGATGCAGCAGCTCCCTGCACATCAGGCACACAGACATGGAGCAGTTCTCGAGGCTGGCCGCCGACATCCCCTGTGGACAGCCGATCATCTCATCGCCGCTCCGCACAGTAGAGCCGGGCTGGGGGCACAGGGGCAGCACACTCCATTCCAACACCCACACGAGTCCAGTGTAGTGACGGTGATCACTCGTACTCTCGGGAGCAGCCCGGGGTCGTCAGTTTCAAATGCCGAGTGTTCGATACAAAATGGCACCCACCACAGCGCTGGGGATCGAGAAAGCTGGTAAAATCGTCTACGAGCTGGGGAAAGGATACATTGTATCACTCACAGCCGCGTTGTCCTCTAAGCGTGAAGATTTGCAGAGCAGACGGGATCACTGCAGCGGAAAGCACAGTGCAGCAGCTACTATCCGCCGGCCGGCTCCGACCCATTTGCAATGGCCGCTGGTGTTGTAATCAGGGCCGGCCGTCTCCGAGGAAGAAAGACCCGGTCGCCGCCATTGAGCGCAAAGGAGGAAGCAAGGACGCCGCTTCGCTTCCACCGCTGGGAGCGCACCGGGAAGCACAGCGTTGAAATCAGAGTCACCTCCCGGATCCGATAAATCTGTAGAAGAGCAGGATGGCTTGCAGGATGAGTGGCAATACGGGAGGAAAGCGAGAGGGTCGGCGGAGCCGAGGGTTTAGGCGGCCATCATGGTTGCAGGCTAGGCTCCTCCCCGATACATGGTAGTCTTATTGTTAATCGTCACCTTGAAAAGGCAGGGGTGATACAAGCCATATTGAGCACCCAGAGAACGCAACTGGGGACGAAGAGACGAGCACTCTTACGACGGTCAGCTGTTGATTTAGCGTAGTCCTGTGAAAAGAATAAAGGATGTCCAGACCATGTAATTCGATTCATTGCTCTCGCTGCAGATAAAACAGTAAGTAAATCAGTGTACTCAAGGAAGTACATAATCGCACCCCTAGGTCTCTTCGAAGTAGCAGCAGGAGATGAGAGGCCTCTAATTGAGCCCAGTCGGTGTGCCCTTTGAATATTGAGGTCGGTATCCTCTGGAAGATGGAGAAGCTTAGGCAAAAAGGATTTGAAATAGGCAATGGGGTCAGACCCTTCCAAACCTTCTTCAAGGCCATACAGACGTAGATTATTGCGCCTGCTCCTGTTCTCCAAATTTTCAATCTGCATATGCAGGATCGAAACTTGTGTACAAACTGGATCAACCTTGGATATAGAGGACTCCATTGAGGGAACGTTCTGTTCAAGAGCGATAATCCTTTCATCTACTGAGAGCCTTTTATCAGAAAGTTGTTTTAATGTGGATTTGGTCTCCTCAATAAAGGGGGGTAATGCCCTTATCTCGTCCAAAAGTAAATCCATGGTGGTAGAAGAAGGCGTCTGTGGAGGAGACGAAGGAGGATCTTTTTTTAATCTTTTGACAGTACCTTTTTTAGGCAGGCAATGATGTGACAGAAGACAATGACTGATAGGTTGAGTGCGCTACTGGGGTGTAGGCGCATCCCTGTTGTTGGGCACACTTGTATGGTTCTTGGTGTTGGACAATACGATAGATTCCATAAAGTTCAAACAAAGTTCCAAATGAGTAAAGTTGTAGAGTTTATTGAAAGGTTATCGTTGTAGTGTATTCAACGCTTTTTTTTACAAATCATCAAAGTTCTTGATAAACATCATCAAACGACATGAGATTGATGCTCCAATGACTTTCGGACTAAGAAGTCCTTTCTCAAGGAGCGCTGCAACAAAGAGCATAAAATGACCCAAATCAATTATTGTACATTGAAATACAAAAATACGTAAACTAAACACGGGAGAAAGGGTCGCGGTAAAACTTACTGGAGTAACGTCGAAGACGTGTCTGTAATGATCGGGTTCAGAGTGCGGTAACTTCGCGGAGTTCCGTGAAGAAATAGGCAGGGTGATAGAAACAGGTGAAGGACTGCTTAAATAGGGAGAAGAATGGGGAGGACATGTTGGAGTGGGGAAAGGATAACATGGTAGGGAATGTGGATGCAAGTAACATTGAAAACAATCAACAGAATGCGGATACAATGTATCAAAGAGTGCCCATAGGCTTTACAGGTAGCAACTTAATTCAGTCCGGACATTGAGACCAAAAGGCTTCTGTGATTGGAGTCTGTATATCCAAGCTGTTTCTCTTTGTAGGAGGGTTTTGTTATTGTCTCTCCCTTCAGTCTTTGGAACAACTTCAAGGACCATGTATTTCAATTGGGCCACGGTGTGGTTGGATTCATTGAAGTGAATGGCCACATTGAATTTAGTGTTTTTTGTTCGTATGTTTGACTTGTGTTCGTTTACGCGAATCTTAATCTTCCTGCTGGTCTTGCCCACGTAGATTTTCCCACAAGGGCATTTGAGGAGGTAAATCAAGTTTGAAGAGTCGCATGTAGCATCGACGCTTAGTTTGATATTGAAACCTCTCATCGGGTGGCTGATGTGATTGCCTTTTATGATGTTATTGCAATTGTTGCAATGATGACATGGGCGTGTGCCAGTGTGTTCCACCTGAGTAGTGATAGTTTTTGTTAGGATTTCCTTAATGTTCATGGGACGGGTGTATGCAAAGATTGGAGAATCCTTGAAAAGATCCCCAAAGTCTGCTTCAGATGAGAGGATGCGCCAATGTTTCAAAATGATGTTCTTGTAGGATTTGCTGACAGTAGAGTATCTTGAGACCAGAACCATCCTTTGGTTGTCTGTTTTAATGCTGCGCTGGAGAGCTTCAGAACGGGAGATTGCAGAGGTTCTGTTGATGGCCTCATTAAGTATTTTGTCGGGGTATCCTCTGTTGTGGAATCGTGTTGCCATAGATTTGATTTGTGCATTTCTGCTGGCTGGATCTGAAACTATGCGAGTTACTCTTAGCATCTGGCTATATGGCAGGTGTCTTTTCAGAGAGTTTTGGTGGAAGCTGCTGAATAGTAAGGCGTTATTGCGGTCCGTAGGTTTACGGAAAAGGTCTGTCTGAATGCCCTGAGAGGTGATTTTGATGAAGACGTCTAGAAATGCTATCTCCTGGTGGTTGATATTCCACGTGAATTCGATTCGATCGTCTTTAGTATTCAAGTCTGTCAATGCAAGTTCAAGGTTCTCTTGAGAGTCCTTCCAAATGAAGAACAAATCGTCGATGTAACGTACATAGAGTTTCAAATTCTCCATCCAGTTTTTGTTAGAGTAAATGTGATTGAATTCGAAGTTGCCCATGTAGAGATTAGCGTAAGTAGGAGCCACACAATTGCCCATAGCCATTCCGGACATTTGTAAGTACCATTTCTGTTCGAATGTAAAATAACTATGATACAAGGTAAATATCATAAGTTCCAGGATGAAAGATTTTAAAGGGTCACTGATGTCAGATTGGAGTAGGGCTTGTTCTACAGCATAAATCCCTCCTTCGTGGGGTATGGAGGTGTACAAGCTTTTTACGTCGGCTGTGCATAAAATCAATTTCTCATTTTCATTGATTTGTAAAGATGCAAGTTTGTTCAGAAACTCTGTAGTGTCTTTGATGTAGCTATCCAGTTTTGAAACAATGGGTTGTAGATACCGGTCAATGAGTTTGCCAGTTGGTTCGTGTATTGAGCCTCTGGTGGAGACGATCGGGCGGAAAGGAAGGTCCGTAAGGTTCTTGTGTATTTTCGGCAACATGGTAATGGAGGGGCTCCTAGGGTGTTCTGCTATCAGATACTTTTTGGTTCTGTCGTCAATGGTGCCATCCACTGTTGCTTTCTCAATGATTTGGGATAGTTCGGTTTTATATTCACTGGTGGGGTTCCCATCTAGTGGCAGATAAATGTTAGAATCCATGACGTGTTCCGTTATCCGTCGATTGTACAATTCTGTGTTGAGAATGACTAGGGCGCCCCCCTTACCGGCTTTCACGCATTTGATGGAATGGTTATTAGCGATGTTCTTTAACGCATCCATGTCCTTGTTGGTAAGGTTTTTACAGATTTTTTTTCTGCAATTGATTTTGGAGATGTCCTGTCTGACCAGAGTCTCGAAGGTGTCGATGCTTTTATGGCTGCTTGGTGGCATAAAGGTACTGGAAGGTCGTAGACCCATGAGTAAATCTGGTTTGGTGTCCTTGGGGGTTTCTAGAACTTTCTCAAAGAAATGTTTTAACCGTAATTTTCTTGTGAGTTTAAAAGTGCTAACTTCAAGCTCAAGAAGGTTGGTATTGCTAGTGGGGACGAATGACATGCCCTTTTGGAGAATCTTGGTCTCGTGGTTTGTAAGATTAGTATCCGAGATGTTGATTACTAGCGATGCTTCCTGGTCTTTTGTTTGTTCTTCAGAGGTTGTTGGGTACCTTCGTTTTCTTTTGCCTGCCCTTTTGCTCCGTCTGGGTCATCGGTTCTGTCTGGGCCTACCTCTAAAAAAGGCTCGCTGGTAGTTGGATCTATGTTGTGTGTTGAGGGTGTTTCGCTGGACGAAGCAGTGGGGGTCGGTGCTCCTGTTTGAATTCTTCTTGGTGGGCGGTTAGAGGTATCGCTCCCGGAGGATGAGGTGTCGGTGTTGGGATTGAACAGAAGACAATTACCCCATAGCAGGCGTGGCATCAGATAAGTCTTCCATTGCAAGACACTGATAACGGGACCCTGTATAAGTAATAAGCTTTGCAGCTGTGGTGGAGGGTTTGCGTAACTCCTTTTGTAGTCTCCCCATATAATAAAATGCACAGGGCAGAGAGCAGAAATTAATGACAAATAGAATACATTTAACAGCTATGCAAATTACATGCAGACCTTAGGGGAGCATTGAAAATATGTCGGAAAACAAAGCTCAGCAAATCCCGCTGAACAAGACTACAACATATTTCATACAAAAATACAGTAGTAAATAGTAATCAGTAAAATTCGTTAAACATATACCTGAAAGAATAAAACTGCAGTAATAAAATTGGTAGAGACTCAAAGAACATGCACAAAAAAATCACTGCAAAGTACAATAACAATACCAAATGCCTCTAACTGTTGTATGCTGAAAAGAAAAAGTACACCAAAGAAATAATGAAGCATTTATGAGGTAAAGTGTGGTAGAAATGATGAAAGGAGTAGTTACAATAAAATGCCCAATTGAGAAATTAAAAGGAGTTTATGACCAAAGCAAAAAGGAAAAATCTGTAAAGTCTCAGAAGCGCAGAAATAACTCCATGACAGAAAGTCAAATGGAATAAGAGAATTTAAGGCATTTGTAAAGTCTTAAGCAGCTAAGCAGTGTTGACCTTAAAGGGAGTGCGGTCCATAAATCACTAGTAGTGAAAACATTTCATTTCCATATCCACAGGAGAACGAAAGCTGTGAGGACTTTGAGGAAAACACAAACGCAGCTTCGTGAGGCCAATGCGCGTGTGGAAGCGTTTAGTCATGAAGATTGACGCTGGTGATCAAAGGCAGGAATGTAACTGAAGCGCAAAGCTAGATGAAGAGCAGGGCCAACAAGGAAGCAAAATGCAAAATACAGCTGGCATTGAAATAAGTGGAAGACACAAAACGCTGACGTGTGTGGAAATGCTAAAGCCGCATGAACGCAGGGTCAAAGGCTATATAGGCATTAAAACAGTCAGAAATAGCGCTTGAGGGCATAAGTGCCGCAGTTCAATACGGCACAGGGCTGCAAGAAAGCGGAACCCTCGAGGAACCAGCCGTCCCTTAGAAAGTCGGGACCGCTAGGAGCCGAGGTCTGTCAGCGGTGCGACAAAATGGCGGTCGCAACCCTTACGAGAGCGCCGCACTCACTTGTGGTGAAAATTCCTTCATGCGGACATGAGCAGCCTCAAAAAGGATTCCAGGTAGCACCCCTCATCATCTGCAAACCTCTCGGTCAGGTCAACGGCACAGCTCCTTCACTGGGGTCGCGCTGGGTCACTCCTCATCCGCACTGCCCGGGAGAGCTACAAGGAAGCCGCCATCTCCGTTGGGCGGAAGCCACGGCCCCGATTAAACACTTCTTTAATGTTCTCTTTTTGAGTTAAACTATTTTTTTGCTTCGCTTTTGAGGTTCTCCGGCTATTTCATGCAACAGTAAATAAAACAACAACGTTCATGTAGCCCATCCATGTCATTTTGTGGGCTGGGATAGCTCTGGGATAGGCTGGGATAGCTCTGTCTGTCATGTGAAATGTATTCTTACTTCTCGTTTCTGGTAGTTTAGCAGGGAGTTGCATGTGCGAGGTTTTGCTGAGTGTGTAAGTTGCTTATTTTTTACTTGGAGGTGTCTGTTGGTTGGTGTAGCCGTAAAATGTTTTTCCAACACTTTTAAATAACTTTTCGTTTTGCAGCTGGTTGCATTGCTCCATCTCTAGCTTAAACGATTTTAAGATTCTGGGGGCGAAGCGTGCTTGTCGCTCAGTCTATTAGTGGCAACATGGCCTCTCTTACTGCATATTGGGCTTTCGCATGCAGTACGTCTAAACTGCACATGGGACATTGAATACGCTGCACTATGTAATCCGTGTTGCAAAACTACCGGAAATGCGTTTTGAATTTCTCCCTCGCTGGCAGTTTGAATATGCAGTGATGCACTGGTCTTCTGGAGCGTATAACTTCCATTGAGCGGAGGCCCACTGTAATTTGTTTTTAATTTCTCCTGTAATTTTCCACCCAGTGGCAGTAACACTGTTGTGTATACTACATGTTGCAAAGGCCCGATGTTGGAATATGTGGCGCGTTTTATATTCAAGGTCTTTCCCTGTTAACTTTTTACGTCTTGAAAATGCGATCAGTTTTAGTAACCTATGCACAAATCAACACGGCACGAAAGTGAAAGGACCGCAAGACAGGCAAGACAATGTGAATTATCAGTCAATGCGCGGCCGCAAAAGTGAACGCAACCGCCATCTGTTTCCAATTAATGCAACCGTGAGACAGGCAAATATAAACAAGCGTGGCGTGATAATTGGAATCGGATGGCGTCTCTGCTCGCTCTCACCAGGTGGATGCCGTACATGCACAAGTGCTCATTGGAAACAGTGCAGTACATGTACGAGTTTTCTAAAATGTACAGACCTATTCCAAGAGGTCATCTCCTAAGCAGCGCTTGCACGCTGCGCTAGGCTCTACCTAAAAGTTAACGGGTGGAATGCTTGATTTAATCTCATCCATTGATCATTTCTCCATATCAGTTGTTGTGCCACAGTTACTTTCAGATCATCAACTAATGAATTTATAGACAAGTTGAAAAGAATCGATTCCAACTTACAACCCTGGTGAATAAACTCCTGTATGTAAGATTGCAGGTTCAATAAGGCTCTTGCTGTATTGCACAGGTTACGGGATACTGGTTTGTAAGTCAGATCATTTCCACTAGGTCCAGGTAGAGCCCTGCAGCACTCAGTTATATGAGCTTGTTCCCATCAATAACATCCAGCACTTAAATTGAGACAAGCCAACAGCAAGAATCTCTCACCAAATACATATATATATCATGTTCTTAAAAAGACAAAACTTCTGTCACTGGTACCAATAGGTGCATTGGTGCCCCTATAAATATTTTCGGCATCTATGTAGGTCATCATACGGGAAAGGACCAGATTGCAGAGTACTTTAGCCAATATTTCATGCAGAGATATAGGCTTGTAATTCCCAGGGACAGCAACAACTCCCTTTTTATGAATGGAATTCTGTATGTATGCATGTTTGCAGCGGTACTTGGATAGTGTGAACCTAGGAAGGAACCAATTAATTACTTAATAGATGACAGCCAAAGAGTACAATTCGTATCATTTAATTTGAGGAAGGTTACTATCACAGCAGAACACCCTCATAAAGGAGCAGCACCTATTCAGATATTTGCATGTGCCACTCGGGCTGTGATTGGAAGACACAAAGCTGGGGTCCAACTGGATGAGTCGATCAGAATATGATTGTATCATGAAGCTGTCTGTAATTTCTGTGTTGGAGGAAATTCCATATCCCTTAATATGCAGTATGAGATATTAATCTAAGAGAAATCATCTCTATGCATGCATATTTGTGCATTGATAGCCTGTTGACCCTCTAGTAGCGATAACTTTCCCACAGTAATGTAAATGTAAATGTGTGTGTCTTGTAAAGCGCACTGCTGCCCTGAGGCGTCGTGGTGCTGTAGACCGCTGGGGAACCCGTCCTGGCTATCCCTGTGAGATGTTCCCCCCCCCCCCCCTGGGTATCTCCAAGGTGAAACCAGGCATCCCCAGCGTTTGTGGGGGGCCTTTGTGGAGATGAGGCAAGCTAATGCCCAGAGTTGCCGAGTGTAATCCCTGGTTAGAGTAGGCACCGAGGCGAGAATTATCGAGTCCGCTGACCCTGGTTCACGACCCTGCCTCGTCGGGAATTGAACCCTGGTCCCGGGCCGTCCTCTGCTTCCGGGTCTGCCGCCTCTAACCAGTGAGCCACACCACTCCACAGTAGACTAAGTGGGCCTGGTTTATATCTTTGCGGTAGCATACTCCGTCTCAACCACCAATATAATGGTCTGTCCGCCGAATCTAGATGTGAGCAGACTTTTGGCGTAACCATGTTGGAGACTACTTTGTCTTGACAATCAATGGTTACACCTGTCTAACTGTCATCCAGAGTAAGTGTTGCCGGAGATTGAGCTATACGTCCGCCCATCTAATTTAGATAGGCGGACATAGAAGCCAGTTTTCTCTGCCAGGAAAACCCTGGTGATGAGGGGGCAGTAAAAACTGTCTGATATCCCACTCTCCACAAGAGATACGTCCCCTAGCAAGGGGGTCATTTTTTTTTCCAAAAAGGAAATCCTGCTTTGAGATTTTCTTTTTGGAAATAAAAGCAAAGAATAGGTTTGACTAACTGCTTTGTCATGTTGATCGAGCCACGCATCAAAGTTAAAAAAGCATTAGCAGGAGCTGCTGTGACAGCTGTTCCTTTCAATGCTTCAGAAATGACCACCGCCTGGCAGTCATTTATAAATTTGGCAGCCGGTTACTTTGTAAGTGCGACAAAGTCATTTACCCCTTCGCCCTAACAGAGTAAACTCCACCCCCACAATATAATTTAACCCATAAATTGGCTTGAAGTACAACAATGGCCAGATTGTCACTGCTCCATAAACTATTTTCTATGAACCATTTAGTAAATGTATCTCAGGTGGCGCTGTTTGCAATATTTCATATTTTTGATAGAAGCATTTGTTTGGGCATGATAGAAGGACCCCATGAAGGAAATGCCAATATGAAAAATGTACTCCTACTCAGCGTGGTGTGGCAAACATGCCAATTTCCACTCTGGCAGCTATGTCTGTAGAATAGGACAAAGCTATTTGGTTTGCATGGCTAGATGAAGTGCCCAACAACTCATGAAGGAGGACGATTTTTCTGATGTTGCTCTCCTCTGTTTGGTTGTGTATGGGATTAGAAATTTAAGTTTCAGCCCACCTAACTCCACAGACTTCAAAATCACTTAAACAAATGCCGTTAGTTATCTGTGTCTGGTGCGGCTCTTGTCCTTTTGGACCAGTCTGCAGCCTTGGAGACAGAGGATGGTGGTACACTTGACGGAAATCTATAAGAAAGGTGTCATAGTCGTTGCTTTGTCTTGGTTCCAGTCGTTTTTGACAGATGGATTCAATCCTTGGCCATACCACCATTCAGCGCCACAAACACAGAAAACACTCTCACCTTGACAAATTACTTGTTCGAAGGGTTCCCACTTCTCCTAAAGTAATATAAAGACACTTCCAAGTAATGGTGGCAGGATACCATTTCTGGGTCACAGGAGGTAGACAAGACAAGCACACAGATGAGGTGCCAAGTGGCATTTTTGCATTTGGCACTTCGCTTCACATTTGGTCCTCCATCACCGGCTGTTGTGCCCTTCATGTTTGCTATTATCTCTTCTTTACAGTCCCATTATAGTGTTGTTTATGGCAGGTTCCGCAAGGTTCCTGTCTTCCTGTCCTTTATTCCTGTATCCCTATAGAGTAGTGTGGCTGTTTCTTTCAAGCGCAGTTGAAAGCACTTGAGAAGGAACTGTCCTTGTTCCTTCACCCCTAAATTAGTGATGTAGCCAATATGTTGCTAAAGGTTGAAGTGGTTTTATGAGTGCTGGAATCGTGCAGCTTGGTGGAAGACACTACAAAGAAATTTCCAGAATTACTACAGGTTCCTAGTTTGATGCAGGCTATGCCTGTGCATCCATCAGCACAATCCGTGCGAGACGCAGACCAGGTATAGTGCAGCTCACAAGGACAAGTCACTTCTGCACTTCTACATTTGATTGATAGTGCTATTATACAATGAGTATTCAACAGTGTGGTGACTCTGATATTTTTAGTGGTGAAGGTGCCCACAATGGTGATGTACCTCTCAAGAATCAGTCAGGTTAGCTCCTTACAAATAGTCATAATCTATTCATCTAACGATGCCGCGTGTTAGGAGACAATGAGTGTTGAGGCTGTCAGCATCTCCACTGAGTAGGTCTATAAAAAAATGCCCTCCACACTGCTGTTCTTGTCATGTTTTTAGATCTCGTCTAAGCCACCCCGTAGGGATGGTGGGCGAGATTATAGTAAGGCTTTCGAAAAGTCTCCCCAAACTGCGGATTAGGTACAGTTCATGTGAGCTGGGCACGTGCACATCGCCAGCCAGCCTCGGCATCAGACTTCAAAGGAATCCGCTCTCCCGCCCCCCCCCCATTTGACTTTAAAGGAATGCGCTCCCCTGCCCCCACCACAGCAATGCAGAGAGCTTCGAATGCAAAACAATTGTTGTGCTTTCACTGGCTCCCTTTCTCCTCCCACCCAGCATGTCTCTGTCCTGCTGCCCTGCCCCACACTGTTCCCTACCGTCACCGCTGGTTTAAAAAGTAGGCTCCTTTCATCGTTTTATAAAAGTTTTGAATCTGTGCTTCAGCAAGCCTGCATCAATGACAATCAGTTGTGTACCTTGGCTGTAATATCTCTTGCTGTTGTTCTGATGCCCCTTTCAATTGTGGGCTTTTCAGACATATATTTTAATGCCCATTTTTACAGCACAGAGGCACTTTACAAAAAAACTTACGCTCATGCTCCAGTGCAGTATCGTCATTGTATTTTTTCATGTGCCAAATATTATTCCCATTTTGCTACGTTGCAACTGCCTCTATGTATTTGCTTCTATATGGGGCGCATCCCAAGAATATAGCAAGCAATGCTTGTTTGCAAGCAGTAACACATTCACTCACAGCAGTAAACACTCCAGCCAGCCAGTATGTTGCTACCAGCTCCAGAAAGTACAGACCTGAATTCAAAAAACTTGGTGTAAGCAGGCGCACTCCAGCACGAACAACAAATTTAGGGCATACACAGTATCTGGTATTGCATGAATCAAATTCTAGTCGTGACCTGTCTGATCACACTGAGAGATCCTGGGCAAATGCACAACAATTGTCGTGCTTTCACTCGCTCCCTTTCTCCTCCCACCCAGCATGTCTCTGTCTTGTTTTTGGTGCGGTGAGGGGGCATGCACAGAAGACAGCCTTTTACACATGCACCTGCTTTGGTGGAGCAGTATGTGAACATGCCCTTTTCATCCACCACACTACTCTCTTTTTACAGTTCACCATTCTCTGCTGTCCTATCTGGCATTTCTTTTCAAAATGTGCTGGACCTGGGCTACTCCTCTTCAAGATGGGCGGGCGGAGGGGACAGGGCTCCCGGGGCATCAGTTTGCATCTCTTTTGTGCAATGGCGAGCATCAAAAAGAAAACGAGCCTGCAAGAAGGCCGATCTGCTGTGCTAACCCATCCCGGGGAGAAGCTTTCTGCTCTGCTCCTCTTCCCCCATAAGCCCCATAATGAGTTAACAAGTGCTGCAGAGAGACACTCCCACCCCTCAGCATAAGAAAACTGTGAAATGTGCTGCCGCGAGAGGCTCACGGAGCCCGTGACCTCTTTACCCTTCAGGGGGGTGCCAGCCCTCTCCCATCCTTACGCCTGTACACACACAGTATACCAAAAGATAAAACAACGCAGATCAAACCTCACCTTCTAAAGAACAGCAGTTCATTTATGGAGGAGCGAATGTTTAGTGGATATGTGCTATGAGAAGTTAGGGAATGCTGGAGCACTGTGTACCACGTGGACCTTCCACATATTGTCCAATTACAAATTACATCTCAATAGGCACAGTTTAATTAAAATGCAATGGGGGCGGGGCAGGGATGACGCCAGGAAATCAGCCAGCAGGCTCCGTTTAGTTTTTCCATTTAAAGAACCATTGTGCAGGCGAAGTCGTATGGATTTTGGGGGCCCTGGGCCAAACATATTTTGGGGGCTCCTGTTCAGAGCAGCTTTGAATTTGTGATCCAATTTCAGATTTGTTGTTCTCTCTTAAGCTAGGTCATTCATTGACAGTCCACAGGCACACTGGTCCAAATTCAAACTTTGTGTACATCTAATATCCACGATTAGTTCAACATTGTAACACAGCAGCAGCTCACTGATATTACCTAAAATAATCTATGTGACTCCCTCCCATTTCTCATACATAAGGTCCTGTTTTGATCTCAAAAAACATTTTTCTCCTTTCTTTAATGTTTGAGCGGATGAAACTAGATGACTGATTGGTAAAATCAGCATCACGAGCATTGCAAGCTTTATAACAACACCACACACACAACCACACCTCCACATACACACACAACCACACACACAAACACACACACACACACAACCACATACACACACACAACCACACACACAACCAGACACAACCATACACACACACAAGCACATACACAACCACACTCACCTACACAACCGCACACACACACCCAACCCCCCCCCCCCACACACAACCCACCACACACACACAACCCACCACACACACACACAACCCACCACACACACACAACCCACCACACACACAACCCACCACACACACAACCTACCACACACAACCCACCACACACAACCCACCACACACACAACCTACCACACACACAACCCACCACACACAACCCACCACACACACACAACCCTACACCCACCCCACACACAAACCCCCACACACATAAACCACCCCCACACACACAAACCCCCCCACACACAACCCACCACACACACAACCCACCACACACACAACCTACCACACACAACCCACCACACACAACCCACCACACACACACAACCCCACACACAATCCCACACAGAATCCCACACACACAACCCCCCACACACAACCCCCCACACACAACCCCCCCACACAACCCCCACACACACAACCCCCACACACACAACCCCCCCACACACACCCCACACAAACACCCCCCAAACCCCACACAGAACCCGAACCACACACAAACCCCACACACACAAACCCCACACACACAACCCTACACCCACCCCACACACAAACCCCCACACACATAAACCACCCCCACACACACAAACCCCCCCAAACACAAACCCCACACACACAACCCCCCCCCACACACACACAAACCCCCCACCACACACACAACCACCTACACACACAACCCCCCACACACAAAACCATCTATCTACCTAGCTATCTATCGCCCTCACTCTATCGCCCTTTCTCTATCGCCCTTTCTCTATCTATCGCCCTCACTCTGTCTATCTATCTATCGCCCTCACTCTATCCATCTATCGCCCTCACTCTATCCATCTATCGCCCTCACTCTATCCATCTATCGCCCTCACTCTATCCATCTATAGCCCTCACTCTATCCATCTATAGCCCTCACTCTTTCCATCTATCGCCCTCACTCTATCCATCTATTGCCCTCACTCTATCTATCTATCTATCTATCTATCTATCTATCTATCTATCTATCTATCTATCTATCTATCTATCTATCTATCTATCTATCGCCCTCACTCTATCCATCTATCACCCTCACTCTATCCATCTATCGCCCTCACTCTATCTATCTCTATCTATCTATCTATCGCCCTCACTCTATCTATCTCTATCTATCTATCTATCTATCTATCTATCTATCTATCGCCCTCACTATAATCTATTGCATCACCACAGCATCACTCAGCACCACCACAGCATCACTCGGGGGCACCACAACATCACTATGTGCTACCACAGCATCACTGAATGCCACAGCATCACTTGTCGCCACCACAATATCACTCAGCGCCACCACAGCATCAATCTGTGCAACCATTCAACAACTGGTTCAAATATGTTCTCTCAATGTTTCAAGCTTTATTACAAATGTCACAAAAAGATGTTAATATTTCACTTCTGTTCTTGGATTTTCATCACAATAAAATACACTGAATATAATCTTCACAAAAGTTATTTACAAAAGTTTAAGCTATTGCCATTATAAATTACAATAACTTTTATTTAAGTATTAATTATTAAAAAAATTAAAAGCCTTTGTTATTTGTAATATCAATACATCTAAGTCACGTAAATACAACACATATTGCATTACAAATGCTATAGGTTTCACCTTCGCGAAAGTTAAAACTATTGGCATTGTAAATGACAAAGCTATTAATTTCGCTATTTTCAAAACCAACACAAATAAAAAATGTGTCATTTACAATACCAATAGCTCAAACTTTCCTAATGCGAGACCTATTGCATTGCAAATGCTTGTTTTTTGTACACTTTGTGCGCTGAATTAGGATCTAAATCAGTCCATAAAACTGCATTATTTTTATTAAACCGTTTAGACAGCAGCATTATTTATCGATCTTGCAGAATCACCCGAGTGAGCGAACTAATAGATTTATGTAAACAGCCTCCAAATGAATTTGTCTGTTATAACTTTTATAAATTTCTTAAATCTTTTTTAACACTGTATTGATTAAAATGTGTAACTACTTCTTAAAAATTTTATAAAATGTAAATTTGTGGTCCTCTGTTGAGTACCTATACAAATAAAAACTTTTTGACTTTGACTTTGACAGCAGCATTGCATTTCCCTGTTCGTTTCTCATGTTTGGCAAAGAACCCTTGCCTGGCTGGTTCATTAAGGTGAAGAAAGTAACAGTAACTCCCAACATGAAAATAAATAAAACTTCCACTGGACCGCGCTTTCTACACATGTACTTTAGCTTAGGCCGCAACTATTACTCATTCCCACATGTGGTTATAAATCCATACCACTTTGCGTAATTGGTGGTTAACATTTGAATTTACAAAATGATTGTCCAATGTCCATGCATTGCATTTTTGTACAGGTTTGTGATATGTGTGTTTTTTGTTGTTTTTTCACAGGGTATTTTAAGCCTGGAGTGTTGTGTGGGAATTATCGGCGGCAAGCCCAAGCAGTCGTATTATTTTGTCGGATTCCAAGGTTGGTTCAGTGATGAGACGTGAAGTTTCAATATTGCCTTTGCTAAGCACGCCCCGTAATGTACAGCCGCCCAGTTGTAGACTGATTAGGATACCGAAATGAGGATACAGCCCAATTAATTTACCAGGCCCTCCAAAGTCCGGCCATTTGTCTCATAGTTCACTCTGTAATTGCTTTCTGTTAAGATGCTGTATAATAATGTCATTTGCTCCATAAACAAGACATGCTTTACCCCCTATTTAAGCGGAATCCCTCTGCAGTATCTGTTACTGTTAGACACTGTATATTTACATATTTGCTTTTTACCAGTTAAGCCGCCCTAGTTGTTGTTAAACTGACAAGTAACATGTCCTTCCTGTCAGCTCGGGGGCCGCCATCCATTTTTCAGTTTCAGAACGTGAAACATAATTGTTTGTAAAAGTAATTTTATCACCAAAAAATCTAATGACAGTCTCATCGCTTTATAAAAATTTCTGCTTATACAAGCACATTTGATTATGCAAAAGTTAATCTGTCCTGCAAAAGCTCTGCGTCAGTCAGTGAATATCAGTGTGGTGAGCCGTTTCGCGCCTTTTTTTCTATGCTGCTCTGCATAGAAATTGGATTGTAAGCAGTGTAATAATAAGGTGTTTTTGGAATTACTTGTCTTCTGTTTTGCCCTTGCAGATGACAGTTTGATTTACATGGATCCTCATTACTGCCAGTCGTTCGTAGATGTCAGCACAAAGGACTTCCCTCTCGAGGTACTATGGGGAAAGATTTGACACTCTTTCCTTCCCATACCAATCAAACACTAATTACTTTGTGAAGTGTTCCCTGCCTGCCTTCTCTGTATTAGGCAGTTGTAAGGTATATGTGGAAATTCTGTTTTTCTTACAAAACTATAATCGCCCTCGATGCCAGAAGGTTAAGTAGTTTGTACCAGGATTTAATTTATGGTGTGGCTCCCACCTCGTTTATCTCTGTCGCCATCTTGTTAAACATTGCAAAGCGGCAAAATAAATGATCTCGCTTTCAAGCGCTCGCCCATTAAAGTCAACTCGGCTAGGCCACGTTGTGGCGCATCCATAATATGTAAGGGGGAGGGTGTGGGGGTGGGCTGGGCTCTGCTCCTGAGAAACACACATACCTTTTAAAAGCCTTGTCTTCTAAGGTAAGGCAGGGACACCTACCGGTGTTGTTTCATTGTGGGATTGTGACTGTGCAATAAAGTGGAAAAGCGGAGCCAACGCCCACAATATCTAAAATATTTCACTTTAATATATTTACATGCTGTGCAGCTGCGTCTGCTGCACGCAGTCAAACACACAGACACACGCAGACCGTTTCTCACACTCACACAGTCACACACGTAGACCGTTTCTCACATTCAAACACAGTCACACATGCAGACTATTTGGGATGGAGGGGTGAGGGGGGGTGAGCAGACACCAGACCAAATTGAAAGTGTGCAAAAGGCCGCTTTTATTGAAACAGGTGCATATTTACAACAATACAAACCTGGCAACCGCCTTACTAAACTAGTCCTCACTAAATAAGATGTTACCTTACAACCCCAAACGTCAGGCCCGCCCCTAACACGTCACAAACCCCGCCCCCACCCAGCACAACATAATTACAATTCAAACAATACCACAACCTGATAATCATTTACATATCATCCCAACCCACCGCCAAACATCACATTGCAAAATTTACCCACCAACAACGTACATTGCCCAAAACCTTGTAACCACCCCACGAAACAACTATTTAAACTTTTCAGCCATAGCCCAACTTTATCAAAAACCCAACAACCTTCATGTCCCAGCTGACCAAGAACGCCCAAATTCCGCACGGCACCTGTTCCAAGCGACAATGAACAACATTGTGAGTTACCCCATATCCACCTGTTCCGACAAAAGACCCTAAAATTATGGAGATAAATAAATAAATAACGAAAATAAATAAATAAATAAAACCCCGAAAAGAAATAGACAGAGCTAACCGAGAAAAGAGGGGGGGGGGGAGGGAGGGAAAATTTTCAATTAAACTATGAACTCCCGGCCACCAGGTCATTCAACCTAAAATGGTGGCTGGGAGGCGGGGCCAAGGGTTTATATAGCTGGGCTCCCTCAGTAGGAACCGAGGGAGCCCAAAACCAGCCCAAGGCTGGCGCTCTGGCGCAACCCCCCCCCCACTGACCCCTCCCAATCAGCCCGGGGGTGGGGACCTCCCTACGGTCGGCTGCCCCCCCCCCAACCCCCCCTTGGGAGGGAGGGGTGAGGGGGGGTGAGCAGACACCAGACCAAATTGAAAGTGTGCAAAAGGCCGCTTTTATTGAAACAGGTGCATATTTACAACAATACAAACCTGGCAACCGCCTCACAAAACTAGTCCTCACTAAATAATAATTACAATTCAAACAATACCACAACCTGATAATCATTTACATATCATCCCAACCCACCGCCAAACATCACATTGCAAAATTTACCCACCAACAACGTACATTGCCCAAAACCTTGTAACCACCCCACGAAACAACTATTTAAACTTTTCAGCCATAGCCCAACTTTATCAAAAACCCAACAACCTTCATGTCCCAGCTGACCAAGAACGCCCAAATTCCGCCACCCAGAAAAGAGGGGGAAAGGAATTACCCTCCTCTCTTTCTGCCCCCCAAAACCGACCAACCAATGAACCAGAACCTCAACCCAAGAAATTTTGAATCTTCAAACACCTGGAGAGCACCTCTCGCAATTCCAAGAGATATAAATCCATCCCTATACGAGATAAGTGAACACCATCGCCGCGAAAGAATTCCACATTGTCATACCGGATGTCCTTATGGGACACCCGCCCAAAACCCAGATCTCTACAAAAACGGGAACCCTCCAGATTCAACTTCCGTCGCGCCTTATCAACCGCCCTAGGCTTGATCGCACCCCTCCAGGTTCTTCTAGGGACCAATTCTGTCCACAAAACATGGCAACCCGCCCATTGTTGACGAATAAGAGAAAGATCCCTCTTCATTGCTCTCAATAAAACCACTCCTTTCACCCCACAAAGGTCATTCTCCCCAAGGTGCAAGAGCAACACGTCAGGACAAACACCCCCCACCAACCAAGAATTCAAGGCCGGGATAAGCTCCCTCCAGATCATACCTCCCTTCCCCTTCCATACAACATTAAAAAGACGAGAATTAAAACCAAGGGTGGAACCAAAATAGCTTCGTATAGCTTGATCTTCCGCGCGCCTAATGAAGGAATGTCCTACTATCCAGATCGTCATGACAGTAGAACGGGGGCCGGCCACTGAACCTGAAAAAGAAAAGCAGTATCAAACTCAAGAAAAATTATCATCCGCAGGCGCCACAACAGGATCAGTACGCACATAGCGCCTAAAACAGTTGGATGACCAACGCCCCAAAGACATAATGTCTTGCTGCGACCAACCCCTGTTGTGAGCTTCTGTTGCCGCCCCAATCCTGAAGGAATGCGTACCATACTGTGTCTCATCCAAGCCCATGAATCGCAGCGCTTTACGCAAAACCATGCGCAGTTGGTACTCAGTCACCCTGGAACCATCCACATGTCGGAAAACAGGGCCTTCAAAGGCGGCCCCCGAACAGTCCCGCAAACGCCTGGCCCACCTCAAAGGACACGTCTCAATAGGGGAAGAAGCTTCCAGCCAAATGCCCCTCCCTTTGCTGCGTTGATCAGTTTTCGCCCGAGCCAACCAGACGTGCAACCCCGTTTCCAAAAATCGAACATTCTCCCACTCCACCCCAAGAGTAACTTTCGACCCCAGTAACTCAGAAACTCTGAAAGCACCAAAAAACATCCAAACCATAAGAGTAGAAAACAGACAAACCTCAAACTCATTCAAACAAACTGAGGGCAAAACCTGCAAAACTCGGGCTAACGTCTGCAAAGACAAAGGTCGGCGAACCATATGATCCCTACTCCTCTCCATAGACCAACCTTCCAGCATGCGCTTACCCACCTCCCCTGCCGAAGGAGAATAGCCCCACAGTAATTTGCCCATGAACGCAATACCAGCCAATTTTCCAGCAATCGTCACACGTGTCAGCCCCCTGTCTATCAAGTGAAGAATGAACTGTACCACATCTTCAGATCGTCTCCAGCCCGGAGCGCGCCAGACGGCCCCAGATTCTAAAAACTCCTTCCAGGCCAAATCATACGCTGTCCTAGTGGAAACTGCAAGCGAACCTACCACCAACTGCAAAACCCTGTCTCGCCTACAGTCCACAGATGTTCTGGCATGCGGGTCGGCGTCCTGTCCGCCTCCGAGGCTAGCCCATGGAATCTCTCCCACTGTGAACGAGACAAAGCATCCGCAATGTCATTGTCCACGCCAGGAATGTGTAAGGCCTTAAAACTGATGTCATACGTCAAGCACCCCAACACAAAGACTCGCAAGAGCTTCAAGATGTGAGCATCCCTGGCCGACTGCCGATTGATAATGTCCACTACAGCCTTATTATCAATTCGAAACAGCACTTTTTTGTGAGCAAGCTCCTGACCCCACAGAGTCAACGCCACCACCACAGGGAAATGCTCAAGGAAGGCAATACTCCTGCCTCCGTTCCTCCACGCAGCAGGCCACTGTTCAGCACACCATCTGCCCTGCCAGTAAAGACCGAAACCATCACTGCCTGCAGCATCTGAAAAAATGTGGACGTCCCAAATCCAATTCTCTTCTCTGTACAGAGGAATGCCATTGAAAGAGTGTAAAAAGGCTACCCACATCCGCAGATCTTCCTTAACACCTGCTGACAAGCGGACGTGATGGTGAGGTAAAAACTGACCAGACAGAGCTCTACCCAAACGCCTGCAAAAAGTTCGACCTGCCCTGACCACCCTACAAGCAAAATTAAGATGGCCCAGCAGCACCTGAATTTCCTTCACTGTCACCTTTGCCTTGTCCAACATCACATGTAAGAGGTCCAACATTTTTGCTTTTTTATCCACTGGTAAGCGTGCCTCCATAACAGTAGAATCAATTTCAATCCCCAAAAAAGACATGGTCGCGCAGGGGCCCATTGTCTTTTCGGGTGCCAAGGGCACACCTAAAAATTCCATCAGAGTTTGAAATGTACGCAAAGCATTCTGGCATGCTGAGGAATTGGGAGCGCCTACAAAAAAGAAATCATCTAGGTAGTGGGTCACAAGCTGGTGTCCTGACGTGTCCGTGAAAAACCATTGGAGAAATGTGCTAAAGGTCTCAAATAGCGCACAGGATATGGAACAACCCATTGGAAGAGCCTTATCAACATACCACTTTCCTTGAAATTGAATCCCCAAAAGATCCCAATCCTCAGGATGTACAGGCAATAAACGAAATGCAGATTTGATGTCACACTTTGCCATTGCCGCACCAGTGCCCGCAGATACAACCAGGGCCATGGCCACGTCCACTGAAGAATAAGACACGGAAGCGGCCTCACCATCAATGAAATCGTTAACTGATGAGCCCTCCGGCCATGACAAATGTTGAATCAAACGAAATTGCCCAGGCTCTTTTTTAGGTACCACACCAATTGGGGAGACAATAAGATTTTCCAAAGGCCAATCACCAAAAGGACCCGCCATCCTCCCCTCACGCACTTCCTTATCCAATTTGTCTTGTACTACCTCTGGATGCTCACTGGCTGACAAAAGATTCTTAGACCACCGCCGCAACCGCGGCCCAGTGTAACCAAGACGAAAACCCTCCTGAAAACCACCCAACAATAACTTAGCAGCTTCAACATTCCCATAACCCTTCAGAGCCACAGCCAAGTGAAAAGGATTAACTGGCGTATGAGCCTTTGGGCCCAGTTCCAGAAGTGTTCTTCCCTCCCCTGTTAGGTTGAGGCTGCTGTGCAGGAGCAGGGGCGTTGGCTGACTGCTGTGACCACTGCCTGCCCCTTGTAACCCGCGGCCCCCAACACCTGGACAGTGGGTGCGTTCTACCACATTGGGAGCATTCGTGTCTAAATTTGCAATACTCTCTCGGGCAGTATCCTCTGTTAAAATCCCAACAGGTCCCATCGGCAGGTTGAACTGACGCAGCTGCACCCACCCCTCCCCGAGTGGGCTTACCCTGAAAGGGCCGTGAAGGTAATGGATACCCACTAGCTGTGAAAATCGCCTTACCACCCGCTGATGCTCCCATAGTGTGTTGCCACAGGTCATTATCCAACTCCCCCCATTTCGCCTCAGGATCCCAAGCCATCCGGGCCCGGAATTCCTCATCATACTGTGACCAGGCATAACCACTGCCAGTAATCTGCGCCTTTCTGATCACATCCATATACTTACACAGGGCCACACAGCGCTCAGGGAATTTCTCACAGTACACGCTAGCATATATAAGAAATGCCGCAGTCCAATTTTCGATGGTCAGGGGAACCTTGGGGCGCTTGGCCAACTCGTACTCCTCCTCCTTAGACCCCTCCTTCGACCTAACTTCCCTATGTAAGAGCTTCAATAATTCCACGTACTCCCCTTTCCAAATCCTTTCCTTAGTGGACAGCATTAAATGAGCGCCCAACGGTTTTGTGACACCCATGTAAGGCAATTTCTTTATTTTAAGCTCCTTGCTGTGTGGGGGATCCTTACCTACCTCCATGGGCTCTGTAACAGTCCCGGAATCCACCTTAGAACCCACAACCCCGTCACCCGTGCCCACTCCCTGATCCTTAACATAACGTCCTTTATGGAGCTTAAGATCCACACCCTCTGCAGGAGGAACCCCCCCGTTCCAACTGAAACCATCAATGGCTTGTCCCGTGGACCAGCAAGCTCACCTGGAGTCAATAAAGGCGGTTGGGCCGGCCTCGCTCTCCATGCCATCTGTTCAACACCGTCGCCTGACCGATGAACCCTCACCGCGGGGCCGCTCTCCCGGAGTGATCTGGAGACTGTAGTTCTCGGACGCACCACCACCGGTGCCTGTAAAACATCATCAGAAGCGTGAAAAAGCCCCCCCCTTGCACCCTCAGCACGTATCTCGCCCTCCTCAGGGCTCTCCTCATCATAATCTAAAACCAACGATTCCTCCAACCTAGGAGGGGCCAACACCTGTGGCGGACTTCTGAACCCAACCTGGGCCTTACCAGCCCGTACAGACACCTGAGGCGGGGGAGCCGACTGGACCCGTCTGTACTCCCCCGAACGTTGACCAGTTTTATGCACATTAACCAACGATGAATCCCTGTGTTGAAGAGAAGAAACATGTGGGGCCAGCGAGGACGCGCCGGTCCTGCTTCTGCCAACCCCGCCGATATCCAAAGAACCTGACAATGGGGCCAGCGAGGACGCTCCTGGTCCGCTTCTGCCAACCCCACTAATACCTGTAGCAAGAGAAGTTGGGGCCAGCGAGGCCGCGCCCGACCTGCTTCTGCTGACCACGTCGAGATCCTGAAAGGAAGACGTTGGGGTCAACGAGGCCGCGCCCGACCTGCTTACGTTGACCGCGCCGGGGTCCCTCGCCGGTACGGGGTATGCCGCGCCAGGCTCCACCCTCCCTTCTCCTCGGTGCAACGGGGCCGCACTCCACCCTACCAAGTCTGCCTCTCCACGACGCTCTCCGACCTGTAAGGAAAAAGGCTGAACTGATGTGCCGGGGCCCTTACTACCAGAACGGCCAAAACTACCAACACCACTAGCCATACAAAAACCAGAATCCTGAAACTGCACTCGACCAATCTCCCTAGAAACAGACCCCTTAGATCGAACCGATAACCCCCTCCGAGGGGGGGAAGGCTCCACCTCCTCATCCCCACTACTCCAGTCCAGCAACTCCTGAACAATCCTAGAAGCAGGGCCCGATGCCAGCCCACCCTGCCCTTTCTTCTGGACATCAGCGCGGGGCTGCTCCACCCTCCCAAGCGACCTGCCCCTAACAGGCAAACCCGGAAAACTCAAAGTGCCCCCAAAACCACTCAGCATATCAGTGCCCTGAATGGGTGTAGACCTGCCCGCATCACGAACCCCCTCTGACCAAGAAGGAAAAACATCTAAACCCTCCCAAGACCTAACACCCACCTGCCTATCACCAGTCTCCTGCAGAGTAAAATCCGCAACACCACTCCCAGTATGCTCAATGAAATCCCTGTTAGACCCAGAAACATCCGGCGGACCACCCAACACAACACGACCAGACTGCTGACCCAGCAAACCTGCCCCTGACCCTCTTTCCACCTGTGCCCACTCCCCTTCACCCACAGACCCACTGTGAACTGACATTACCTCTCCCCCGGTAGAGACAGGGGGGGAAAACAACAAGGGGCTAAAAGGCACAAAAACCTCCCCAACCCTTGATAGTGCAGGCTGCACAGTAGGCTGAATCTGAACGTCATCAAACGATTGTGGCCCATGAGCGTAAGCCGGCGTAGAAACTCGGGTGACTATCGGCCTCACATCATCATCCAACAAATCCGCCCCTTGACGCACACCAATTGCCCCCAAAACCGAGGGTGCACCAGAGACGCCGGCCGGCACTGCCGCCGGTAAACCACATTCTACTGAAACGCAAGGCGCAGAAGATTTGAAATGCGCATGCGCGCCAACTGCCGGTGCCGCGGCCGCCTCGTCCTCAGCCTGACATGCGGAGGTAGAAGCAGAACGCTTTCTACCTCCCCGCTTGACGGCCCGCCTGCCCCTGGCAGCGGGGACCGAAAGCGAGCGCTGCAACGGCACCACAGAAACCAATGAAGTCGACGCCTCACCATCCCCCAAACCCTCCTCGCACAACACAACCGCTTCCTCCCCCGCATGCGACGCATTACCAGGGGCCGCTCTCCTAGAGCGCGGGCGGCCCCTTTCACTTACCGCTTCCTTGCGCGCCCTTTTCGGCGAAGCACACGCCGCCACCACCGCCGCAACACGCGCCGAGGCCTGTCGCCGAGGACGCGACGGCCCAGCCACGTCTCCCAAAACCAGGTCCAGGCGACCCGCTTCGCTCAAGAGGCGGATCGCTTCTAAAACGCGATAATCCTCACCAGACATGACGAATTGGTAATACCACACAACACTAAAATTTTCAATTAAACTATGAACTCCCGGCCACCAGGTCATTCAACCTAAAATGGTGGCCGGGAGGCGGGGCCAGGGGTTTATATAGCTGGGCTCCCTCAGTAGGAACCGAGGGAGCCCAAAACCAGCCCAAGGCTGGCGCTCTGGCGCAACCCCCCCCACTGACCCCTCCCAATCAGCCCGGGGGTGGGGACCTCCCTACGGTCGGCTGCCCCCCCCCCAAGCCCCTCTTCTCACACTCAGCCATAGTCACACGCGCATACCGTTTCTCACACTCAAACACAGTCACACACGCAGACCGTTTCTCACACTCACACCACACACGCGGTCAATTACAGTCACACACACACTCACTCACTCACCTTTTTAGGTCTCGCTGAAGCAATGCGTTAGCATTACGGCGAGATTCTAGTAAGCAGTACGAAAGTGAAAGCCTACCGTGCTTGTTTACAGTAGCCTTGCTGCTCAAATGCTGTTTCTGTGTTGCCATCTCTCTAGGGACAGTCAGCTTGGAAACACTCAACTTGCTAGCTGCAATGCTACATCCGCTATGCTTTGCCTCTAGACACGTTGATCCCTCGCAGACTGTGCTGACTCTGCCCCTCCTAATTCTGAAACTGACCAAGCAGTCACCACGGTCTCTTCTCTCTGTCTTATGATGTCTACCCTGCCACCATTTACTTCGGACCCTCGCCCTCACTCACCCTCACTCACCCTCACTCACCCTCACTAACCCTCACTCACCATCACACACCCTCACCCTCACACCCTCACCCACCCTCATCCCTCTCACCCCCTCACCCTCCCTCATCCCTCTCACCCCCTCACCCTCACTCACCCTCGCCTCCTCACACCCTCTCACCCCTCACCCTCACACCCCCTCACAGACCCTTACTCACCCTCACACCCTCACTCACCCTCACTCACCCTCACACACCCTCACTCACCCTCACCCCCTCACCATCACAACCGTATCACCCTCAAAACCCTCTCACCCCACAACCCTCTCACCCTCACTCACCCCCTCACACCCCACCCCCTCAACCTCACACCCCCTCACCCTCACACCCCTCACCCTCTCACCCACCCTCACCCACCTCACCCACCCTCACCCACCTCACCCACCCTCACCCACCCTCACCCACCCTCACCCACCATCACCCACCCTCACAACCTCACCCACCCTCACCCATCCTCACCCACCCTCACCCTCACCCACCCTCACCCACCCTCACTCACCCTCACTCACCCTCACTCACCCTCACCCACCCTCCCTCACTCACCCTCACTCACCCTCACTCACCCTCACTCGCCCTCACCCCCTCACAACCCTCTCACCTCCTCACACCCCACCCCCCTCACCCCCACAACCCCTCACCCTCACACCCACCCTAATCCCCCTCCCCCTCACAGCCCCACCTCACACCCTCACTCACCCTCACCCACCCTCACACACCCTCACTGACCCCCTCACTCACCCTCACCCCCTCATACCCCCTCACCCTCACACACCTCCTCACCCTCACACCCCCTCGCTCTCACACACCCTCACTCACCCTCTCACCCTCACACACCCTAACACCCCCTCACCCTCACTCACCCTCTCACCCCCTCACCCTCACACCCCCTCACCCTCACACCCCTCACCCCTCACCCTCTTACCCCTCACCCTCACACCCCTCACCCTCACACCCCTCACCCTCACTACCCCCTCACCGACCCTCACCACCCTCACCCTCACACCCCCTCACCCTCACACACCCTCACCATCACACCCCCTCACACCCCCACACCCTCACACCTCCTCACACCCCATCACCCTCACACACCCTCACTCACCCTCACACACCCTTACTCACCCTCACCCCCTCACCCTCTCACCCTCACTCACCCTCGCACCCCCTCACTCTCATACCCCCTCACTCTCACACACCCTCACCCCCCTCACACACCCTCACACCCCCTCTCACCCTGACACACCCTCAACCTCACACACCCCTCACCCTCACACCCCCTCGCCCTCACACCCCCTCACCTTCACTCCCCCTCACCCTCACACATCACCCTCACACCCCCTCACTCCCCCTCACCCTCACACACACACACTCACACACCCTCAGCAGCATAGCATAACAAAACATAGCATAGATTAACAAAACACAGCATAGCATAGGATAGCATAGCATAGCATAACAAATCAAAGCATAGGATAGCAAAACAAAACCTAGCATAGCATAACAAAACACAACAAAACAGCATAGCATAACAAAACATAGTATAACGTAACAAAACATAGCATAACAAAACACAACACATAGCAGAACAAAACATAGCATAACATAACATAAAACAAAACATAGCATAACATAACCTAAAACAAAGCATAGCATAACATAACAAAGCATAGCAAAACAAAACATCGCATAGTAAAACATAGCATAGCATAACATAACACAACAAAACATAGCAGAACAAAACATAGCATAAAATAACAAAACATAGCATAACATAAAACAAAGCATAGCATAACAAAACATAGCATAACAAAACATAGCAAAACACAACAAAACATAGCATAGCATGACAAAACACAACAACACATAGCATACATAACAAAGCACAGCACAAGAAAACATAGCATACCATAACAAAACACAGCATAGCATAACAAAACAAAGCTTAGCATAAAAAACATAGCATAACAAAGCATAGCATAACAAAACGTAGCATAGCAAAACAAAGCATAGCATAATAAAACACAACAAAACATACCATGGCATAACAAAGCATAGCAATACAACCAAACATAGCATAACAAAATACAACAAAACATAGCATAGCATAACAGAACAAAGCATAGGATAGCAAAACTAAACATAGCATAACATAACAAAACAAAGCATAGGGAAGCAAAACAAAACATAGCATAGCATAACAAAACATAGCATAACAAAATACAACACATAGCAGAACAAAACATAGCATAACATAACAAAACATAGCATAACATAAAACATAGCAAAACACAACAAAACATAGCATAGCATAACAAAACACAACAAAACATAGCATAGCATAACAAAACACGACATAGCATAGCATAACAAAACACAACATAGCATAGCATAACAAAACAAAGCTTATCATAGCATAACAAAGCATAACATAACAAAACATCATAACAAAACATAGCATAGCAAAACAAAGCATAGCATAACAAAGTATAGCATAGCAAAACCCACCAAAACATACCATAACAAAACACAACAAAACATAGCATAGCATAACAAAACATAGCATACCAAAGTATAGCATATCAAAACCCACCAAAACATAGCATAACAAAACACAACAAAACATAGCATAGCATAAAAACAAAGCATAGGATAGCAAAACTAAACATAGAATAGCATAACAAAACAAATCATAGGATAGCAAAACAAAACATAGCATAGCATAACAAAACATAGCAAAACAAAACACAACACATAGCATAGCTTAACAAAACATAGCATAGCAAAATAAAACATATATTAGCATATCAAAACATAGCATATCAAACCGAACATGGCATAGCATAGCATAACAAAACAGCATAGCAAAACAAAGCATAACAAAGCATAGCATAGCAAAACTTCGCATAGCATAACAAAACATAGCATAGCATAACAAAACACAGCATAGCATAGCATAACAACGCATAGCATAGCAAAACATAGCATAGCATAGCATAACAAAACATACCATGGCATAACAAAGCATAGCAATACAACCAAACATAGCATAACAAAATACAACAAAACATAGCATAGCATAACAGAACAAAGCATAGGATAGCAAAACTAAACATAGCATAACATAAAAAAACAAAGCATAGGATAGCAAAACAAAACATAGCATAGCATAACAAAACATAGCATAACAAAATACAACACATAGCAGAACAAAACATAGCATAACATAACAAAACATAGCATAACATAAAACATAGCAAAACACAACAAAACATAGCATAGCATAACAAAACACAACAAAACATAGCATAGCATAACAAAACACAACATAGCATAGCATAACAAAACACAACATAGCATAGCATAACAAAACAAAGCTTATCATAGCATAACAAAGCATAACATAACAAAACATCATAACAAAACATAGCATAGCAAAACAAAGCATAGCATAACAAAGTATAGCATAGCAAAACCCACCAAAACATAGCATAACAAAACACAACAAAACATAGCATAGCATAACAAAACATAGCATAACAAAGTATAGCATATCAAAACCCACCAAAACATAGCATAACAAAACACAACAAAACATAGCATAGCATAAAAACAAAGCATAGGATAGCAAAACTAAACATAGAATAGCATAACAAAACAAAGCATAGGATAGCAAAACAAAACATAGCATAGCATAACAAAACATAGCATAACAAAACACAACAACACATAGCATAGCTTAACAAAACATAGCATAGCAAAATAAAACATATAATAGCATATCAAAACATAGCATATCAAACCGAACATGGCATAGCATAGCATAACAAAACAGCATAGCAAAACAAAGCATAACAAAGCATAGCATAGCAAAACTTCGCATAGCATAACAAAACATAGCATAGCATAACAAAACACAGCATAGCATAGCATAACAACGCATAGCATAGCAAAACATAGCATAGCATAACAAAACATAGCATAGCATAATAAATCAAAGCATAGGATAGCAAAACATAGCAGAGCATAACAAAACAAAACAAAACATAGGATAGCAAAACAAAACCTAGCATAGCATACAGCATCACTCCGCACCACCACAACATCACTATGCGCTACCACAGCATCACTGAACGCCACAGCAACACTCGCCATCACAACATCACTCAGCGCCACCACAGCATCAATCTGTGCAACCATTCAACAACACCTGGTTCAAATATGTTCTCTCAATGTTCAAGCTTTATTACAAATGTAACAAAAATATGTTAATATTTCACATAGCATAACAAAACATAGCATAGCAAAAAACAACAAAGCATAGCATAACAAAACACAACAAAACATAGCATAACAAAACATAGCATAACAGAGCATAGCATAATATAACAAAGCATAGCAAAACAAAAGTTTGAAGTTTAAAGTATTTGTAGAGCGCTCTGTGGCCAAGCGGCTTCCTGGCGATAAAAAATTAAAACAATTACCAGAAGACGGGACACCAGGAGGTGATTAAGACTGTCATTTTCTTCAGGTGTAGTTCCCATTCGGTGGAAGCAGGCTGTAGTTACACCTATTTTGAAGAAGGCTACCCTTGACCCCCTCAAACCCGAGAACTACCGCCCTATCTCCTTACTTCCTTGGGCTACGAAAGTTGCTGAGGCCCATGTGAACGGAATTCTTGCAGACCATCTCACCAGGGCCAACATCCTTGACCCTACCCAGAATGGGTTCCATGCGGGCCACAGCACGGAGACGGCCCTACTTTCTATGGTCTAACATCTGCGTTCTGTGCTTGATGCGGGTCGGACGGTGGCACTACTGCTATTAGATCTCAGTGCTGCGTTCGACACGGTCTCGCACAGGATCCTGCTCCAGCGACTAGAAGAAGTAGGTGTCACGGGTTCCGCCCTATGCTGGTTCCGCTCTTTTCTTGCTGAAAGGTCTTTTCAGGTTGTGATCACGCCCGGCAAGTCTAAATCCTATCCGTTGGACCTGGGGGGTCCCACAGGGGTCATCGTTAAGTCCCACCCTATTTAATCTTTACGTGAGGCCGCTGGCTGTGGTCGTCAAGCAATGGGGCTTGACGATGGTATCATACGCAGATGATACGCAGCTGGCGGTCACGCTGAGTGGGAACTTAGACATGGAGGCTCCCAGGTTCCGTGACGGATTACGGGCAGTGGCCAACTGGATGAATTCCAACTGTCTCCAGTTAAATACCAAGAAGACCGAGGTTATGGTGGTCGGCAAGCAGGCGGAGTTGTGGGACGACAAGTGGTGTCCCTCTGAACTGGGAGTGACCCCCTCTCCAGCATCGGAGATAAAAAATCTAGGTGTTTGGCTTGATCCAACCCTCAGCTTCATGTGTCACACCAAGAAGGTGGCGGCTACCTGTTATGGCATCATCAGAGGTTTAAGACCTATCCTTAAATTCTTTGATGCACCCACCAGGCAACTGGTGGTTCAAGCATCAGTGCTGTCCCGGCTCGATTATGCCAGCTCGCTTTTGGCGGGGATTAATCAGTCAGAACTCACCCGGCTGCAGCAAGTTCAAAATGCTGCAGCCAGAGTGGTGATAGGCCTGCCAAGGAGGTGCTCGGTCTTCAAATCGTTGCAGTCTCTCCATTGGCTCTTGGTACATCAGAGGATTAAATTCAAGGTACTTTGCCTTGCGTTTAAATTCCTCAAGGGCACGTCTCCCCAAATTCTGGAGAACCTGTTGACACAGTATTCACCCCCGCGAACCCTCAGTTCGCTGGGTCAGAATCTGGCAGTGGTTCCGCGCTTCAGGCTGAGTAGAGCTGGTTGGCGCTCTTTTCGAGTGTTAGCGGCGAAGTGGTGGAATTCTCTTCCTCTTCATATCTGGGCCCTCGATGACCTTCTTCAGTTTTGACGCGCCATCAAGACCATTCTATTTGTTTAGCTCTCCAAACTGTTTTCTGTGGCCCTCCCGGTCTTTTTTTCAGGTGTTGTGTTGTGTGTACCTTGTCAAAGCGCCAGGACGCCCCTTCGCTGGGGCAGCTGTGCGCGGTATAAGTATAAATAACATAACATAACATAACATAACTGGAAAGCTTGGGAAAACAAATAGGTTTAAAGAGCCTTGCGGAAGTGCAGATAGACGGATATGGATCTGATAGTCAAGGGGAGGCTGTTCCAGAAGCGGGGGGCAAGGATGGAAAATCTAGTGCCGCCTACTCTGGACTTACGGAAGCGAGGGACGGTTAAGAGTGCCTGGTTGGAGGAGCGAAGGTTACGAGAAGGGAGATAGTGGGTGATCATGGAATTGATAAAGATAGGGGCCGTGCGGGCGCGGGCTTTAAAGACCATGCAGCCCATCTTGAAGAGGGTCCTCTGCAGGATGGGAAGCCAGTGGAGGGATCTGAGCAGGGGAGTGATGTGGTGGAATCTAGGAAGCTTATAAGTGAGGCGGGCGGCCTGATTCTGGATGGACTGAAGACGCCGCAACTCGTAGGCGGGGATGCCCACATAAAGGCAGTTTCCATAGTCCAACCGTGAGAGAATCCTAGCCAAAACAATAATTTTCAGGGCATCAAAAGAGAATAACAAGAAATCTTTCTAATAATCCTGAGGGACAAAAAGGATGAGACGACAGAGCTGATCTGGGGACGAAGGGAGAGGTCCTGACTGATTTTAATTCCCAGGGTTCTGACTGAGGCAGAGGAACCGGGGGAGGACCAAAGGTGGAAGGCCAGAAGGCAGAGGTCCAGGGGTTTGAACAGCCACCAGTCAGGACTAACTCCGTCTTGTCCGGATTAAGCTTTAAGTGATTTTGATTCATCCAGTCAGCAATGAAAATGAGTGTAGTTTGAAATTTAGAGATGGAATCAGAGTCATGAGAGAGGTCAAAAACCAGCTGAAGATCGTCAGCGTAATTATATACGGAGACCTCCATGTTTAACAGAGAAACAATAAGCTGGTAGATATAAAGGTTGAAAAGAAGCGGGGAGAGGGAAGAACCTTGGGGAACCCCACAGGACACCGGACACGGGGGGCAGAGAAACTGGAGAGACGAACGCCTGAGTCCGACCTTGGAGAAATGAGGCGAGCCATGAAAAGGCAGAGCCCCGAATGCCCGCTGCCATGACACAGTCGAGAAGAATGGAGTGGTCAACCGTGTCAAAAGCAGCGAACAGATCAAGAAGCACCAAGGCCTGAGGAAAGTTGGAATCAGCCTTGTTCTTCAACTCGTCCAGAACAGCAAGGACCAAGGATTCAGTCGAGTGGACTGGGCGAAAGCCAGCTTGATGGGAGGCCAATAGGTGATTGTCCTCGATGTAGGCCGAGAGGCATGAAGTAATGTGGCTCTCCAAGATCTTGCCTAAGTAAGGGAGCAGAGAAATAGGTCTGAAATTAGTAGGGAGAGTGGGATCAGAGCCAGGTTTCTTCAGAATGGGGATCACTGTGGCTGATTTAAAGAGAGCTGGAACTGTACCCTGGGAGATGGAGGCATTGAGAAGAGAGAGAGGGGGATCGGGGCAGCCGGAGAACAACTCCCTTAAGATTCGAGCCGGTCCATAGGCGGTAGGAGAAAATGACTTGATTTTTCTGAGCAGAATAAGGAAGGATTCCTTAGAGATAGGTGGAAATTGGTTGAGAGAGGAAGACAAAGAGGGGAGGAAAGGGAAGGGAAGGAGAGAAGAGGACGGAGGAATGTTCCGTTTGATATTGGCAATCTTCTCAAGAAATAAATCATTCAAGGAAAGGCAGAGGGCTTGGGATGGGACTGGGTAAGGGTTGACTCTATCAGATGCGGCCAAGGAGTGAACAATAGAAAAAATCTCCTTAGGTTTATTTGCCGCTGACAGAATCTTGCCAGAGAAATAGTCTAATTTAGCTGAGAGAATAGCTCTCTTATAGTTGTTAAGGAGAGACTTGTAGCGATCTCTCAGGGAGGGGCAATAGTTGCGCTTCCACTGGCGTTCTGACTGTCTGAGAGCCAATTTCAGGGCCTTGAGGTCATCAGTAAACCACTTGTTTGCTTCGTGGAGGCGACACGCCTTGACCCTCCTAAGGGGGGCCACTGGATCACATGAGGTGGACAGCCAACCATTAATGGCGTCAACTTGATGGTCGAAAGAAAGATCAGATAAGTCAGGAGGGCGGGTCGCCAAAGACGAGCAGAGAGTGTTAAAATCCACCTGATTCCAGTTCCGTGCTAAGATGTTTTTAGGCAGGGAGGGCTTGTCGGTGACTCCAAGGTCAATAATAAAAGAGATGAGCGAATGATCCGACCAGGTGCAGGGGAGAATAATGATGTGAGAAATAACCCGACTGGCCGACCATAGCTGGTCAAGGATATGACCATGTGAGTGAGTAGGGGAGTGAATATGGGAAGTAAAATTAAGGCCACACATGGTGTCAGTGAAGTCTTTGGAAGCCCTGTCTTCCCTAGGGTCACCAGGCCAATAATTAAGGTCTCCTAGTAAAAGAACCGAGGAGTTGTTGACCACAAGAGTGGCCAGCAGCTCCTGTAGGGCAGGCACAAAATGAGACATGGTCTGGTAGGGGCGATAAATAAGAACTACAGTGAGGGGGTCCACAAGGTTCATCGACCGAGCCACTATAAAGTCTACGTTGGGAATGGGAGGGTGAGGAAGCAGTTGGAACTGAAGGCAGGATCGGAATATTATGGCCACGCCCCCACCAATTTTCCCATCGGGGCGATCAGCCCGAAGGGCATAGTAAGAATCGGGGAGCGCAGTTAGGACATCAGGCGAGGAGTCTGTGGAAAACCATGTTTCCGTGAGGAACAAAAAAAACAGGAGCCTCTGTATCCAATAGGTTATAGAGTTCCAGCTGATGCCTGCCCGCCGAGCGGGTGTTAAGAAGAAAGGCCGAAGCCCTAGCAGGCGGGCGGGGGGGTGAGGGAGGGGAGAGGCAGGAGGGGCGGCAGACTGGGGTATGGGCAAGGGAGCCGCAGGAGGGGGAGAAAAGGGAGCAGGGATTCCAAGGGCAATAATATGTTTAAGGGTAGAGGAACTGATGGCCCTCTTACCTTGAAAGGCAAGGAGCTGTGAGGAAGTGTAAGTTATAAAAGAGGCAGAATCTGTGGCCCCGGGTCCCCACCGGTCGCGGACGGGCGCAGACGGGCTTGCCTTTGGCGTGCCTTCGGCGTGCCGCCGGCGCGCCCACTGCGCGCGTCCGCTTCGCGGCCGGGATGATGTCATCATTATATGCTGGCCAGAGGGGGGAGTGGCCGAGAAACTGCACCGGCAACCCCAGGGTACCCACAAGATGGCGTCCAACCTGGCCCGTCCCCACCACAGCAACCTAATCGGCTGGAAGGGGAGACGATCAGCGAGGCAGGGCAGTAGCAGTGAAGGTGCCGGCAAGTGCAAAGATTTGGCAGGCAAATTTAGACAAGTGCCCAAAAATAATGGAAACGCTTCCAGAAAGTGCAGGTATCTGTGCTCCCGGCTTAAAATGCCTCAGGAGATCTGCAGGCGATAGTAATCATGCGAGCAGACAAGTGTAGAAGTTGAAGGAAAGTCACGTTATACACAATACACAAATGAAAACATATTTGCTTTTTTTAAAATGCAAGTAACGGAGCTCCCGGCTTTAATCGCCTCAGGAGGTCTGCAAGTAATGTTCAATCATGCGAGCGACGCAAACAGCACGCCAGAAGTACTCGCCAGAGTAGGGAGTGGCCGAGAAACTGCACCGGCAACCCCAGAGTACCCACAAGATGGCGTCCAGCCTGGCCCGTCCCCACGACAGCAACCTAATCGGCTGGAAGGGGAAACGATCAGCGAGGCAGGGCAGTAGCAGTGAAGTTGCCGGCAAATGCAAAGATTTGGCTGGTAAATGTAGACAAGTGCCCAAAAATAATGGAAACGCTTCCAGAAAGTGCAGGTATCGGTGCTCCTGGCTTAAAAGGCCTCAGGAGATCTGCAGGCGATAGTAATCATGCGAGCAGACAAGTTTAGAAGTTTAAGGAAAGTCACGTTATACACAAATAAAAACAAAACATAGCATAGTAAAACAAAACATAGCATAGTGTAACAAAACCTAACATAACATAACATAAAACAAAGCAAAGCATAGCATAATAAAACACAACAAAACATAGCGTAGCATAACAAAACATAGCATAACAAAGCATTGCATAGCAAAACACAACAAAACATAGCATAGCATAACAAAACACAACAAAACATAGCATAAAAAACAAAGCATAGTATAGCAAAACTAAACATAGAATAGCATAACAAAACAAAGCATAGGATAGCAAAACAAAACATAGCATAGCAAAACAAAACATAGCATAACAAAACATAGCATAACAAAACACAACAACACATAGCATACATAACAAAACATAGCAAAACACAACACAACAAAACATAGCATAGCTTAACAAAACATACAATAGCATATCAAAACATAGCATATCAAACACAACAAAGCATATCAAACACAACAAAGCATAGCATAGCATAACAAAACAGCATAGCAAAACAAAGCATAGCATAAAGCAGCATAACAACGCATAGCATTGCAAAATATAGCATAGCATAACAAAACATAGCATAGCATAACAAAACACAGCATAGCATAGCATAACAAATCAAAGCATAGGATAGCAAAACATAGCATAGCATAACAAACAAAACATAGGATAGCAAATCAAAACCTAGCATAGCATACAGCATCACTCCGCACCACCCCAACATCACTATGCGCTACCACAGCATCACTGAACGCCACAGCATCACTCGTTCGCCATAACAACATCGCTCAGCGCCACCCCAGCATCAATCTGTGCAACCATTCAACAACACCTGGTTCAAATATGTTCGCTCAATGTTTCAAGCTTTATTACAAATGTAACAAAAAGATGTTAATATTTCACTTCTGTTGTTGGATTATCGCCACAATAAAATACACTGAACATAATCTTCACAAAAGTTATTTACAAAGCTTTAAGCTATTGCCATTATAAATTACAATAACTTTTATTTAAGTATTAATTATTGAAAAAAAATTAAAAGCCATTGTTATTTGTAATATCAATACATGTAAGTCACGTAAATTCAACCCATATTGCATTACAAATGCGAGACCTATTGCATTGCTAATGCTTGTTCTTTTTTCTTTCTCTAATTCTTTCTTTTCGTTGTCTCTGTTTCTTCCTCCCATATTTTCCCCTTCTTGGTGTCGATTTCAAATTGTTCAGAAGACTCCACAATTATTCACTTTGACATTAATGAATATGATCTTTATTAATTCTAAACCAAATCAAAGCAACAGTGCTGTAGCTGACCATCTACCAAATGTCTGCAATAAGAGCATGCAGAACGTGCAAGTCATGGGTTGGAATCCAGAAGGACAACTTTGCCTTTCAAAATTATTAACATTCTATTTAAATATCAATTTATTTGGGTTTATTTAGGCCACTTACTCTAGCATGGCTGGATCTAGCAGCAGTAGCGCCTGCTACAAGGCAATAGCTGTGAGGCTCGGAGTGGGGGCAGGGGTTTTAAAAAAAAAAGGAAATCATTAATGAAAAAAAGAACATTTTACTTACCTGATGGCTGCTGCCTCTTCTTTGTCCTCTTCGGTCAACTCAGGAAGCACACAGGCTCCCAGACTCCCCTTAGCCAATCACGACGCTGCTGTCATCAGCATGATAGCAGTGTTGTGATTTTTATGAGCGTCCTGGTTAGGTGCTCCGACAGGTATTGGGAGCATGTGCATGTTCTCCACCCGGCTGTGCAAAACACCGGGTGTAGAACATGCTAAGTGCGCCATGTCAGTTTGCCGGCCCAAGACGGCCGGCCAAACAGTCATGTGCACTCAAGTGCCCACCACTTCTCCTCCTGCTCTGTGAGCAGCCCAGCCCCCACCTAAATGAAACACAACAGAGCCAGTACTGAAAAATAAAATGAGGACATGCTGGTATTATTATTTTATTTTTCCTGTGGGGCGACACTCCTTCACCTTAGCGGATAAGCTGCCACTCTCTAGCAGGGATTACAGCGCTCTACAGAGAGCAGTATGAAAAAAGCAAGGTTACAGCAAGATGGTAAAGTGGGTTAAACCTAGTTGAACAAACTGTTCAAGATTTAACGTTGAGATGGATTTGGAGAAGACTCACAGATTAAGTCAATTTTAGTATAGCAACTGTCTGACGATATGGGCATTCCTAAACTTGATGAGCAGAGTCAGTTTTCTGAGTTAAGTTGCAAGAGTTCCAGGCTGAGATTGCAGCTCTAGAGAAGGATTGCTTCTGTGCAGTGCTCTTGGAGGTTTTGAATTTAGGTTCTTCAAGCCAAAGCGTGTCCTGACATCATAGTCCTTTTGAACCACCTAAGATAGTGAGAACATCTGCGAAGCACAGTGGGGGCTTATCTTCAACTAGGAAGCGTATTTTGAATTGTATCCTGGCCATAATGTGGAGCCAGTGTAGATTGCAGAGTGTGGAGGTGATGTGATGAAAATTCCCTGCAGGTGCATAAATCTTGCCGCAAGTGGAGTACGGCTTTAAGAGAAGTGAATGCCTGGAGCGCACTTGCAAGACTGTCATTACCAACGTCCAGTCTGGCAATCACAAGTGAGTTGTGAGATAGACGAGTGGGGCTAGGTGTCAGATGTTCTTCAGAGTGTGTAGATGGAAGTCTGCTGCCGTGATGACCTCGTTGTTGGGTGGGACTATTGTGAGACGGAGTCCAGTGTGAACCCTAAGGCTTTAACAAAGGTGTTTGTGTGTGTTTGGGGGAGAATCCATCTAAGTTTAAGGACTGCAAGATAGCGAACTCAAGCCTGCGTTTGAGAGAAGTAGGAATTCATTTTTGTCATAATTTAGAAGAAGTTACTCCAACATTCAAGTTTGTAGTTGGGAGTTGCAGTTTCTCAAAATTGTGATATCTTAGTTTGTTGTGGTTTCAGGTACAATTCAGTGTCGTCTGCATATGGGTGATTGGTGATATCAGTGTTTTTTAGAGTCTTAACCAGTGGCTCCATGTAGAAATTGAGTAAACTGGGAGCTAAGCTTGAACCTTGAGAGCAACCACTTAACTCGTAGGCTGTGGTTGATGTGTAGTCACTAATCTTTACAATTTGTAGTCTATTTGCAAGAAATTATGATAACCAACATTACATTTTGCTTCAGAAATGTGTGTATTTTCTAGTGTAGGAGAAGCCTGTTGTGGTCAGTCATGTCCGAGGCGGCTGGCAGACCTAGCAACATGATAAGCAAGCATTGCCTCTGTTCAGAATATGGTGTATGATAACAGCTTGTTTTCATGGCTTGTGATTTGATGCTGCCCCCAGCTCTGATGCTGGACTGCTAGCCAGCACTCCTTTGAATTACATTCTTCAATTGGTTAGCACTGTTATTTCTGTGGCCTTCCTTGCACTGGTAATTTTGATTATAGGTAGTCGTTTGATGGTCTGGTAGGATCAAGGGTATAGTTTTTGATTTGAGGTGATGTGGCGGCTTTCCAGTGAGGCCTTGCATCTGTGTGTCTTTTGCCTTTGTCTAATGAGGCATTGATCAGGTCAAGCAAAGTGCCCAAAAAGATGGAAAATTGTCCTTGATTATTTTAGTGTGGGTGAGGTTACGATGTTGTTCTCACCACTATCTGCAACCGCGGTTAAACTGGCGCAATATGATGCAGTCAGTTGGACTGCATTGCCCCAGGGACCAACCGACCGACTGCTTCCGACAGGCTTAACGCCTTCACTGCGGTGGCTATTCCGCCGCAGTGCTAAGGGGGCGGGGCGGAAGAGCGGGACGCTGACGGGCATAGACGGGCTTGCCTTTGGCACGGCAGTGGCGCGCCGGCTGCACGCTAGCGCATCGTCCCTTTTTAAACCCTCCAGTGAGCCACTAGACCGCTCAACAGGAGGAAAAATGGCGGCTCAGGAGTGTCGGCAAATAGTCACTCCCCGGTTCGAATCCCGCCTGCCCCCATGTGCAATGTCTCAATTCAATTCCCCACAAAAATAGAGGTAGCGCACTTCTCTACATAATTTTACAAACACAGTAAAACGGATTCAATTTTAAAAGTTATGTGCAGAAAAAGATGCTAAGAGCCAGGAGCAGAGAAAGCAGCGTCTGCTCTCGTCAAAGGTCCAGCGCGCTGGCGCAGCGTCCCTTCTTGAACCCTCCAGTGAGCCACTAGACCGCTCACCAGGATGAAAAATGTCAGCTCAGGAGTGTCGGCAAATAGTCACACCCTGGTTCAAATCCCGCCTGTGATGCTTTTTATTCCAGATTTCCATAAAACTGGTGAACCATAGTAATCCTATATTTTTTGGCTGCACGCATGTGGATAATTCGTTCTTATGCAGTGACAGGCCTTGAGGGTCATTTCAAGACAGAGCAGGACAGTTTTGATTGTTGAAAGTTGGAGTGAACGGCATGAAGGCTGAAGAATGGATCCTTTACTTGTTGTATATGTCCCTCATAGCCACAGCAGCTGTTGCCAAGATAGTTTACTGTAGAGACATTATGTGGAAGGAAATGCCGCTTTGGTATGAAGTATCCATGCAGGTATTCTGCCACTATGTCAGTGCCATAGCATAATCACTCTAAAGCCTGTTCACAAATAAACACCTGTAAGAAATCGTATTGCCTGTTGCCACCATACCTGGTTCACTTGCTTACTGTGATCAGGTAGCAAGCTCTTTATTTCAGCCTCAGGCTGATGAGGTACAGTGGCCCCCTGTCTCTGCTAGATTATACTCTTTTTCCATTGAGGTTATGATTTTCTTTATAAACGTTTCCCCTTCTCTGTAAATCCACCCCCATCCCAAAGAAAGCCTTCCACCCAACACTTGAGAGGTAAAAGCCTAGAGTTTGCTTTTGACTCCGCTAATGAGCATATTTAAATGAATTTCTTTGCCATACTCTGAACATTGAGTATGCAGACCCCTGGGAATCACCTCTTCCCCTAAACTGTTTAATCTTCATTAGGGATTTGCCTGAAAATTCCTTTAGAAAATCACAGATTTGTGTCAGTCTTATGTGCATGATATGAACATTGTTCTTTAGAGTATCTTATGAACCATGAGTCCTTCAACCATGGCTGGTTTGTGTAGAGAGGTTGAACATGTGGCTGCTATTGTGATTCTGACATTAAGACAGCCCTGGTTAAAAATGATCTTTTAGTGGCCAAATTAAAGTCTATGAGCACCTCCTAAGCTTGAAAAAGTAGAACTCTGGCTCTTGTTTTTTTGATAAATCCAACATTTATTATTGTAATGCCCTTTTAACTGAATGTCTGTGGGATGTCATCCTTACACCGAAGCTGGCACTGCAGTTCAGCTGGTCACCTAGTAGAGGAAAATGGATCATGACTTCTAGTCAATGCAAAGTTTCCCCTTAAGCTTTCTCTAATGGTGTTTAAATGTTTTCACACAAGATTTTTCCAATATTTGCCATCATAGGTGCAGAGATATTTTCTGGTGCGGGCACCTTATGTCAGAGACCTCTGTCTCTTCATATCCCCTTCCTTTAAGTTTACTAGCGTGTATATTCAATGTTGTCTTTCAAGTATATAGATGAGGGTATATCACTTCACAAAAACGTATCTGCCAGATACTATCTAATTTTGTGTAGGTTAATTTGTACCCCTAAATTGCAATATTATTTATTTTGTCCCGTAACAGATTATGACATTTTCATACAGAAATGCTCTTTCACAAAGATCTGCAGTAAGGAACTTTTGTCAGTTTGAAATGAGTCCTGATTTAAAACAAATGAGGGTGACGGTATGAACGGACAATACATTAAACAGCGTCTCGAGATGGTAAATTCAAGGTGATAGTTATAATACAAGTGAGAGAGATCGAGTTGGGTTCTCATTTGCTTTGCAATCACCAACTCAATAAGCTGGCTCTTCATTGTGAGTTTGAATCCTTTTAGGAAGGAGTTGAACCTTTGAGACCGAGGAAGCACACCCCACTGATGAGGGCTGAATAGATAGTATGGATAGAAGAGTGATTGAGAAACACTGTTTAGATACTCGAAGAAGGTGGTGATGAGCAGATAACATGCATGTATGGTTCAGAGCCTCAATCAAGTCTTGACTATAGGAGAGGATAAGGCGTAGATGATCTTGAACCTCATAGTTAGTAGTTTATCTCGTAGTGGATCACTCCCAGGGATCTCATACTAAATTAGGTGATTTTCCTGCATGTATGCTAGATGTTCCTTGGTCAGTTGCTAACATATGCAGTATTGCCCTAGTTCACCCCGAGTATTTGTTGAACATTTTTGCATAGTGCTCTAAATGAGTCATATGAAAAAGGCATCATTATCTAGAGGCACCATACAGAAGTCGGAAGTGGATAATACAGAGACACTGAAGTCGTCACAATTGAGAGAGCCTTTTGATGAGATGGTCATTCACCTTTCTGCTTGCAAGTTGAATGGAGAGAGCGGAGTTAACTCAGCGCAGCCGCCCATGTTAGAAAACTCTAGTGATGCAATGAGGCAACTTTGGGGATCAACATCAGCCAGATCAGAGTTTACTGACCAGGCAAGTTTTATGCTGCTGTATGCCATATGCCTGTCTACTTAATGCTATTCTGAGGCATAATCACTGACCTGCAGCGGTATGGGCCAGCTCATATCGGACTGCATTGGCAAGAGCATGGCCTAGCAGTGCGCAGAATGATGCATGGATATTGTTATCAGGATACAGGATGCTTTATTTCTGGCAAGCAGCAGAGAAGTACACACAATGGGTCACTAGTGCCTTAGTCAGTAATCTCTTGGGAACCATGTGAAGCCAATCATGATGACCATTTCACCTAGCCAGAATGTCCCAGGCTTTCATTCAAAGGTCTATCCTTCCCAGATCTTTGCCAGATGTGTCCCTTTGCACCCTCTGTGTATTGCAGGTCCCTGCCTGTCTGGTTCTGAGTTTGTTTGCCCCTGCAGACACCCATCAGTAAAGGAAGATTTAGGAAAAGACAGAGAAACCCTGAAAGGGAGAAGTACCCAGTCACTCAGCTGCTCTATGGGTGCATTTGAGATCTGTGCCCAACTCTGTCGTCTGTGTTCCAGGTCCTTCCCATTCTCAGCTTTCATAGTCTTTTGGCCCATCGTCAAAACAGAATGGACCCAGTAGTCTACAGACTTTTTGCCAGCATGTTTTTGTTTTATTGCTGCCAAAGTTGCCTTTGTCATTTCGCCCCTCTGGTCTTCAACTTTACAAACGTCTATCAATTGTTCGCATAAAAGGCCATGAGACATCAATCAAATATTGAGTCTTGTAGATACCTTCCTTCAGATCCACCAACTTCATTAGAAGCTTGGGCAGTAAACTGAGACGGTACATCTGTATGGTGGCAGTGATGCACAAGAAGCAGGAGGCAACTGTTATGCACCAACATTATGACACCAAGGGTGCCTGTGAGAGTATTGCTGCTAGATACTTGTGAACTTCAACGCTTTTGGCTATTTGTACAGTGGATAAATAGAGCGCACTATCTACAACACTCCTCATAACACCATAGAGAATCAGCATAGGCTCAGGGCTTCTCAGGGACCAGCGACACTAAGGTCTAGCTGCTGGTGCCAGCTGCCTGTCCATATCCTTTTATACACTTCTTATATCCTTGGGATTCATCTCCACTTGTTTTGATTCTGTCCTATGTGTCAACAACCCCAGACGACCGGAGGAGTCACTACAAAGCGGCATGAGCCTTTTTACACGTGTTCATTTCAGAATTGTAAAATTATTCTTTACATTGTTCACATCTGTGTGTTCCATCACTCGCTATAAATGAATGACTTATTTCACTTCCTGAATCCAGTCGGAGGTGATGTTGTCCCTAGCTGGGTCTGACGATTATGGTTGTTTTAATTGACTACCTGTTGTGATCTGCACATGTAGTGTGCTCCACATGTGAAGTTCAGTCTCAGAGGTGTTCATGTATGTACATGCAGTCTCTGGCAGCATGTTTAATGACTGCTGCACTTGGGTCATTGCTATATTTGCCCATTGACCCCCCCACACATTAAGTTAATGTGACCGGCATGCACAGTCTGGTAGACCGTTACGCTCTTGTGAACTACCTGGGTACAGTCTCTGTTCTTATGTGTCATGTATTTTGACCCTGTGCTGCTGATGTAGAGCTTTGGATTGTGGCCCTCTAGCTACAGCTATAATTGTCAGTATGCTGTCCCTCAATCATGGCTATAGTGTGCAGTACTCAAGAGGCCTCAATGATTTTAAGAAATATTTGGGAACATATTTTATTGTGAAGCTTGCAATCTGTGTTGATCTGACGTTTAAATTAGGACTTTTAGATCTCCACCACCATTGCAGGACATTTGCCATTAGATATCATGTGACCTTAACCATCCTCCTGCCCAAATTCGAGTCATCTTTCCCATGCACACATATATATTTCTGAATGACCTATTTCAACTTAGGCAGCAAACTCTGCATGTCTGTTCATGTCATTGCTCTGGGTGGAACCTGGAAAATGTAATTCCCGTTGTTGCAGGGATTCTGCACAAAACAGAACTTTGTGCAGGAGTATAGGACCTTGGTGTATGGGAACTGAGTTATCCCACCACCTTAGTGCCCATGAGCCCAGGACCGACTAGCTATAGTGTCTCACTTGCTCTCCTACTCACTCACCGAGTAGCAAATGATTAGACATCCCAGAACACAACACTCCCAGATCTCTCAGGAATCGTGGTAACAAGACACACCCATTTCGCTTGCACTCTTGTACTCGTCCCAAATAAGATCTGACATAGTCCCAAAATAGTTTAAAATATTTATTTTAACTAACTTACCCTAACATGCAGTACACATGCCACAACAAGCAGGAAAATGCATAGTACAAATATAGTCCGCATTGCAGCTAGTTCATAAATCATGAAGGGAGATGTCCTCGTACAAAATACAGTGGAACCTAACCTCCCTCCCCTTAAAAGCAGTATTATTATATATATCAGAAGATCTCCGTGCTTTGTTAGCAGACCCATACATCAGCCTATAAAATATAGATGTACATCACTGTCTCACTCTTCTCCCTGGAAAGGTCCCTCTCCAAGTGTCTGCTACCTAATTCGTGTACCCCACTAAGAAGCAAAGTATGTTCTCCAAACAGCTGCATCAGTATGTTTTGTCTAAAGGCTAAGGTCTGGCCAGAACAAAATAACAAGGGACATTGTTGTTTGACCTTGCACATAATGTTCAGTCAGAATGTGTTATGGTTTGCATTGCATGTATTAGGTGTGACTTGGTGATGTGTGCATGTGTAACTCTTGGAACTAGTTGGGCTTGGACATCTGAATGTGGCTCTTGTTATCCTTTGGAATGAGCTGGTTGTTAGAAAAGGCAAGATTGCTCGTCATTTGATCTGTGCTGTATTAGCTTGTAAGTGCCCATTGGTTCTTCCTCCCGCTCACTGTTCAATTCCTCTGTGATGTGTTGTGGGAGAGGTTACCTGGCTCTTACCTCCCCATTGGGCCTGTCATGCAGGATAACTCATGCTTTGTATAGTTTTTTCCTCATCTTCCTTTGCCTGATCTGCCCATCAAAACCATGTCTGGTGTAGCAGACATTTCCCAGCCACTGCTTGCAAGAATTCTGTGTTCATGTACATTCCTTCTGTTTGGGATTTGCACCGGTTATGATGGACATACATTTGAGCAAATCATTTGCCAACCAGTAATGCAACCAGTGTTGTGGCATTGTGAGTGAGTGTTACTGTTATTTACATTGCCTGTGCTTCACACTACGATAAAAAAAGTATTTGCAATTAAGGCCATTTACATGACCGACTTCTTCATTTCCTATAAATGTGCTTATTTGATACTTTTTGTGCCATATCTTATTGCATGAGTGTATTTTACTTATGCTTTTATTATGACTTCAGCTCATTTCTGACATGCTTAAACTGCACACTTGTGCACATCAGAGCAGGACACCCCTCTGGGACTTGGAACTCTTGTGGTCCCTGGTGGTCATTGCTCATTTTATGTGTGAAGCGTATGTGTCCGATTTCTTGCCGTTCTGAATTGGTCCCTTCTTTATGGGCCCCGCTCCACAGTATCTGGTTCAGCATTGATAGATCAGATGCCCATGGTGCTGTTCAGGCCCATTTAATTTCCAACCTGGCTTCACCCATGCATCGTCTAAGCCTAAAGAGTCAGATCCTCCTAAGTACCTTTTTGCAGGCATGGGCTTCTCAGATGATACCTAGCGAAAAGTGAGAAGATATGCGGGCCCTTAACAAATTTCAGTTGACGGTCGGAGCAAGTCCATCCCGCCTCTTAATCTTCAAATGAATAAGTATATGAATGAGGCAAAGAAAGTATTTATCAAGGTGCAATAATACTAATACCTTGTTGATTGAACTATGGTAATGCTGAATGCAGAGCCTATGGAGTCCGAAGCCTACCAAAAATAATGGCTTTCCTATTACATTCAAGAAGATCATGATCTCTCCCTGTAAGTACGTCACAGCTTTTGTGATCATGTGGGAATGTATACATGGCACAGGGATGTCTATGTTATAATTAGTCTGTAGTGCTTACCCGAGGTGCAAGATTGGCAAGGTGTTTGCCTTGTGTAACACCGGGACTGGTGCAAAAATGTGCCTGATGGTAATCTGCACCAGGTCTTTGCCTAAGACTCACACTCCTTTATGCACACTCTTCTGCTTTTCTCATGACTGACCTGGATGGTACATAATTTTCTGTGGGCATACAGAATGGGATTTCATATAACCAGTCATTTTGTGTTCAACAAGTGCTTGAAGACTTCATACATGTAATCTTTTTATACCACCATTGCTCCTTCAGACTTTAGGAAAAAGAGCTGAACAGCATATCCTTCTTGATCCTACTGAAGGCCATTATGGAACATCACACCATAAGGGATGGAAGAAGATGGAAGAGTCTATTGACTTTCATTTTTGAGAGAGGCTTTCTAGAGATCCCTGGATATTTTCCATTGTACATTTAGTTGTCGGACTCACTATTCACCATTGAGTGGCTCTTTGTCATAGAGCAGCCGGAATCCTATTTCCATATCCTTGGATGGAATTTGCAAGTGTATCTTTGCTTTGTGTGCATGGGAGACTGCCACCATTATAACATTACCTTCGCCATAGCATGGCACTTGACTTTTTTCATTGCCAGTTTTAGCTTGTCTGAGATTGAGAGGAATATATGTTTATACATACTTGGATAATTCGCTAATCCATATAACATCACTTCTGGAATCTTGGAGAGAGCAAGGGTTAATGATAGACCTACATTTTGTTGGGACAGAAAAAGCTAACCCGGATAAATTTCTACTGCAGTTAAAGAGAGCATAGTGAGAAGGATCCAAAGGTATTAGGTGTGCAACAGACCCTTTTGGCCTTATTTCTGAAGATTTGCCTGGATGAAAAGACAGGAAGACAGAAAAGGTAGAAGAAACAACAATTTTCCTTTGGCAGATAGTTTCTCTTTGGGAATTTGTTTTACATTCTAAATTTGTGCTGGTGTTGCAGTTTATGCCACAAGTGCTGTATTGTTACATAATGCACACGAGATGTAATAGAATTGTGTACATAAGTGGTCTAGAACCTCCTTTTATGTTTTTTTTTACTCACCCAAGCCCTATCATTTTAGAACACTGTGGGAGAGTTTGTTTTGCTTCACTTTTTTTCACCATGAACGAAAGAATTTCTGGTATTAAGCGTTGCAGTAAATGTGCTAAGGTTTTGTCAAAGCTGGGTAACAAAGATCTCTGTATGTGATGCTTGGGTATTGAACATGACTGCTGAAAGTGTGATGTTTGTTTGTCTTCTATTGAGCTGTGCAGCCCAGTACTCAAATATTAGTGGCTTTAGAAATCTAGCCCTCTCACCCCTGAGAGCTGTGAGGATCCTGTGAGCAGGGAGGGAACAGATTTGCTTTACGCGCTCCTGCTGTCTTGACTTGCACCAGAGTGCGTTGGTAGAACAGGCATAGAAAAAGCACAGGAAGAAGTAGTCTACTCCAGGTCCGAGGAAATCTTCCCGGTTTTCAAGATACAGGAATTCGTTTGGGAAAAGAGCAGTGGAAGGACTGTGCTCAGGCCGAGATAGAATCCGAGCCAATTCCATAGTCATTTGGGAAATGGCTGCTGGAGAGGGCTTTGAGCCTGACATCCACTGAGGAGAAGGCACAGGCTCTGGTACTGGCAGGGCTTTTTGATGTCCAGTATGTATCATTCATGGGTGAGATGTTGTCCAACTGAGAGAGAAATTGCCGTTTACGGCCACAACATGCTTTTTTTTCACAGCACAGATCCTTGGCTCCTCTGTACGTCAGAGCTCTTCGACCCTGCATAGGCTTGCTATTTATTAAAATATGGAGAATCTTAAGATGCTGTAGTTGGAGTCTGGAGCCAAGGTGGTAGCTGAGGCGGCTGCAGCAAGGTACTAGACTAGGGGATTGTGTGTTGGCTGCATTGTTTTATGGTGCAATCTGTTGGTTCCTTCACTTCAGACACACTTGTACTCATCTTTGGCCTCAATCTGAGGCAAGATCCTGAGATTACCCTATTGTCCATGGTCCACTTATAGCACCAACATGACGTATGATTGGAGGTGCCCTTTGGATTGCCAGTGCACCTCTCTGGGTGAGCTGGGCGAGAGATGAAATTAACACTATTTGGATACTGTACTTTCAAGATGAGAATGGCTTAGACACTTTTCCTGACAGTGGGGTCAATGTGCTAGTTCCACTACAGATGACTACAGATTATGCACTGTCTTACTAAGATGGTCGTCTCCTACCATAAGCTGCTTTAATGATCCCATTGTAGCGGTGTTCGGGGTAGGAAACTGGTTGATGGAGTTTAGCTTGTATTTGGGATGGGATGTCTCCCATTAAGTTGTGCTGTTTGCACTGCATATAGGACATTCGTGTTCGTATTGGAGTTTTCCATAAACCTTCCAAAATCAAAAATTATGCCAGACTGACGCCATTCTTTACCTTATTGGCGTGTTGCTGGACAGTTCTCTGTTCTGTTCAGTTCACTAGAGAGTTTCCAGCAGATATAGGAGAGATTATTTCTTCATCCAGTCTGGGCATGACTGTCCAAGGAGTTCAATTTCTGAGGTTTATAAGTTTAATGGAATTCTTCGTTCTGTTGGTCCCTTGGATGAAGGTTAAGTGGCTGCAGTGGCAATGCAGTGCGGCGGGTTACATCAAGGATTGTCTCATTGTTTTCCAGAAACTAAAATGGTAGACACAGGATGGCAACCTCATAAGACCCTGCGTAATAGGAGGAGGCAGAGAATTACAGTCTGCTTTATTATCTTCCAACTGAAATACGTTTTAATCACATCAAAAGTATACCCTGCTTATGAGACAAAGGCCATTATCTCCTCACGGTGTACTCTACTTTATGACAGGCCTACTAGGATCCATGAGGGGGCTGGAAAGGACTGTCACCCACATAATGTACGTGGAATTCTTGATCATGGCGTCATTCTTCCAGAATGACAATGCATCTGAATAAGCTGAGCCTGTGATGGGGCGCACTCTTGACGTAGATCAAAGGAATCTTCTTTGAATATGTAGTTAAAATCATCTAGTGAGTAACCTCATTTAATATGTTTATAAGGGGGGTCCCCTGGGTAAAGTTAAAATGCGGACGGGCGATACAAGTAGGTGATATTTACTCCGGTTTGTAAAAGGTCTGCATGTCTCCTGCACCTAAAAGGCCTGCATGTTGCAGCTGAGCTTAGTTGCCCTAAGGGTTAGGAGGACTTCTTCAGGACACAAGATCCCTGATGGAGGGATAAAACATAATAGGTATTTAAGAGAGATATCATTGTATATGAGCAACTTTCCATTCATATCATGCAGCTGATGATGAAAACAAGTACTCTGTGTTTTAAACCCAGACCACACACAGTTTTTTCACACCAAACCATATTTAGTGCTCTTTAAGTGACAGATGCACAAAGACTAGTACTGAACATAAAAGACGGATATGGCTTCATGGGACATCAATCCAATGACTCACTTCTGGAATGGATTTTCTTTAGCCCCATAAGGGACAAAAAAGAGGTCTGTCCTTACAGTCAAACACTGCATCATAAAGAAGAGTAGCCACCATTAGTCTAAAGGAAGAAAGTGAAGGAAACATACCCTCTCTCTGATGGACATTGTAGTTACTCCATAAAAGGAAGTGGACGGAAAATAGCCCCCATCTCTTTGGATATTGGTGAGTATGAAATGGCGTGATGTATTTAAAAGCTGCTGCCTAGCCCTGTTATCTGGCAGCTCCCCGCCATGTCTCTGCGTGGTGGGCGTGTGATGTGTTATGTTGGGCGTACCCTGCTGACTCACATCTTGCATAATGCAGAACATTCAGTCATTGTGCAGAGACATGTCCACTTGATTGAACATACCCAGCTTGTTCTTATCATTTTGCCATATATATGGTTTACTGTGTGGTGTCCCAATACACGGGAATGTGAAATGTCCAAACTGTCAAAGCAAACGGGGCTGTGTCATTAAGTGCACTGAAATAAAGTTATATTGTTCGATAATGCATTTGTATCTGTAAGGTATGTGAGGGCCATCGCGGCTGTTATTCCTTGAACTTGCTGTGTAATTTCCTCAAAAAAATCTGAGAACATGTATAGGGCAAGAAATGTATTACAGGGCGCGTGAGAGAAGATCATTTTCCATCATACTCCTGCCGTTTCGCAGTCATTTAACTAATACCTGTTACATAAATCATCTACTGTCCATACTGAGTGGTTTTAAGGTATGTCCATGGGATGTCATCATTGAGCCTTGACTGGTCAGCCTTTAATTTTTAGATCTGTTCTTTCTCCAAGAGTATCCCGGTCATCTTGGTGGGAAACCAGCGATTCCTTACTTCTACAATCACCCAGCTAATATATTTTTCAAGGTGTCCTATTTTACTGCTGTAATTGGTCATTTGTGTGGTATTGTACACTACCAGCATCCTACTCAGGAACAGTCCAACCCCCTCCCACTCCGCCACCCTTACCTCCCAACCTCCACCACCTCAACCTTATTTTACTGGGAGGGTTCATTTGGGCACCAACCAGCACCACGTTTTCTACATTTCCTTAATAAAACATCTTTTTTTGGACAAGGCCGGGGACCTTCAGAGGGGAAAGAAAAAAAACGAGTACATTGTGAGGAGAACTCACAGAGAATGTACGTACAGAGCATGGCGAAAGACCAAACTCCAGGAAAGAGCACAACAACGTATTAGTCCATTTCTCTAACCGCCCCCATACTGACAGCCAGATCACGGAATTTCACAAAGACTGGGTTTTGTGCCCGCTCCCAGCCTGGGAAAAATCAAACCATGGTGCGAGTTGGCAGATTAGATTTGTGGGCAGGAGTGTGACGGAAAAACGATTGTCTCTCTTTTTTGCCCAAGTGTAGTTACAATGGGGTAACCCAGTATCCCTCAGAACCTGGGCAATCGTATATAAAAGTAGTTCTGCCGGGTGAAAATTATTTCCTAAACAATTGAACCAATCATTGGTTTACTCATAGGAAACAGTTAGTCATAATAAGCAACACACACAAAGACCATACGGGGTATTGAAGAATTTTATAAATTACATCATTTATAAATACCCGATTTACGTTTATAAGGATGTCAAGGCACACAGTGAAATATAATCTGTGACAAGGTGACGTGGTGCTTATGACTAACTGTTTCCTATGAGTAAACCAATGACTGGTTCAATTGTTTAACCCTTTCGATGCTGATGACGAGCTCAGCTCGTCATCACCCACGGGTGTCGTGTGCTGATGACGAGCTGAGCTCGTCATGATTTATGGACTTTAGCAATTTCCAGCATAGGAAGGGAAAACTGCTAGCAGCCAAGGTGTTAAGAAATAATTGTCTCTTTTTTGCACATCATAGACAGGAACACGTCATATGCAAAGCAGCCCTGGCCTTGCTCCAGAATTAACTGTCCAGCCTGAGTGTCAGACTCCATTCTCATTGAACGGCAACACAGCAACACCAGACTGATTGTGCCCTCTGCTGTAGGCTGTAGCTTGAGACCTATGGGACAGTCTGCATGGGGCCCACTTCTGGGCATACCCATCTGACGTACGGCATTGCAATGAAGAAAGAAAAAATAAAGAAGTGATGGGTGGAATACTTGAAGTAGTCTCTACTACTGGTAGTTACTTAGGGTTGCCTCCCAGTGCATTTTTTTTGTCCACCATCACATGAGACAGGAGCCAGTGATAAGTAAATCGGCCTTTGTTATCCTCCCTGTTAGTGTGTGCACATCTGGAGGAAGCAAATGTGAGCACTGTTTGATCTGGAACCGAAAGAACACCAATTTGAGTTCAGGGGCTTGGGTTTGACAGCTTCTCTACGCCTGGTGTGCATCAGCCATATTCTGGAGTTAATGTACAAGACCAAAGCCATGTGATATGTTGAGTGTATGGTGTGGGCTCCTTGGAACTTACGTAGGGAAGCCCTGATGCTCCGGCATTAATCTAGCCTCAGTGCTGTTCAAACTCTGACGACTCATCGGTCAGGGGAAATCGGAGAACAAGGAGACCGTTTCAGCAAGCGCCAGTTTTAGTCACATAAATGAGTCTTCTACTGGGTTGACTAGAATGGAGCTCTCTGAAACGCATGAGAAAGGAGAGCCCTGATACTTTTGATCCCAGAAATATTTGAATAAGGGTGTTGGGATAAGTTGTTCTGGTCCCCCTGAAAGTAATGTTTCGATGATTTCTTTCCACCTTTTCTGACCATTCAGATGGTCTTAAGCAGATTCTGGGAGCATCAAATGGCACAGAGGCTGGTGGCTTTGTATTGCTCCTGGAGACACCGGTAGACAGATCTTCCGATTATAAGCCAGGGGAGGTCTGGCATGATGCTAATCTTTTTGTCGCAGACTGGGCCAGTTTGTTGCACCCAGATTTAAACCTCTTGAAATTTCACGTCTCCGGAATGGAAGAAGTTTAGATGTAGCCTCTCTGATGACATGTTTGACAGTACATGCCACATGAGTAAACATCAAATGTCATTTATAAGTCTAGGTTCTTCAAGTTGTGTAAATTATGTGATCTGAAATACATACTGACTGGTGTGTTTTCCTTTGCTATGGAACCTGAAAGCAAAGGTTTACAGGGAACAACTATTAGGGTATGTTTTGTGGCAGCATTCATCTTTATAAAGACCCCTCGTGATCATTCTTAAGTTGAAAGGCCTCTGATTTTAGACGTTTTAAAGGGATTTATGGCTAAGCTTCTCTCTGTTCTTTGCTTGCGTGCTCAGTGCGACCTCGCTTTGGTGTCACCTCATTTAAAGGTTACATCCTTTTAACTTCTACACAGTTGTGATGCTACGTATCTGAAAGAAACACGCTAGTGTTAGATTCCTTACCTTAGAATATCCCCAGGCGTCAGACTGGATCCGGAAAGTTTTTGTCAGCAGTACCCCTGTGCGTCAGTAGGCATTGTTTGGGGCTCCGCATCCAACATCAGCGTTGTGATCGCCGGGATGACATCGCTGGAGTACTTAGACGCCGCCCTCGCGTGCTGACATCAGTTCTTCTTTTTTCCGCACCAGTAAGAGCAGATTCGGGAAGAGCATACCCCAGTAATTTTTTTTACTAACTTTTTGGACATTTTTGTCTATCTTTTTCGAGTCGACTCGACTGCTGGTGCCAGTAGGGATGCCCGGGTTCAAGCCGTTGGACGCCTGTCACTGCCTGATGTCGGTTACCGACCCCCACCGCCGGTGTCTCTACTGTTTAGGGGCCGACCATGATGACAAGTCGTGCCCCGACTGCTGGGCCTTGACGTCCAAGGCTAGGCGGCAGTGTTCCCGTAAGCTACTCGAGCTCCAGCAGTCGTATCCGCGCCGCTTGAGGTCCTGGTCGAGGTGGAGGTCCAGGGACCGGTCGCGGAGTCATCACCCATCGTCAGGATCCAAGTCCTCGCACTCTAGTAAGTCGAGGCATGGCAAAAAGAAGTCGAAGAGACGACATCGTTCTTCGACCTCCCCTCGCCTGTCGCGCGACTCGGCTAAGGGTTCAGGTGGCGCCGTCCTCGCAGCCCCGGTGGAGCCAGAGCAGTCACATCCAGCCCCACACCCTCCGGAACCTGGGCTCAATGCGACTCCAGAGCAGATTCAAGACTTCCTCGTGGCCATGAGGACTCTCTTTCTGCCGTCAAAACCCGCCGGCGTGCCTGGGGGTCCTAGCCCTGTGTTGCTGGCGGTTTCGGCCCTGGCGCTGCTGGCGACTTCGGTCCCGGCGTCTCAAGACCCCGTGGGATCCAGGCCTGGATCCCAGTTGACGCCAGTTGACCGTACGACTCCTCAGCCGGCACCGACCCCCTCAGAGCCACCACCGGCGCTGACTTCGGGCGACGCCCACCCCTGTTTCAGCCCGGGCGCGGCGTTGGACGATTCCGACTGGTGAGTTGTTCACCTACGCCCCGGCTCAGTCATTTCTGCCTGTTTATCAGGACACGGATGATGGGGAAGACTGGGAGGGGTCTGAGGACCCTCTGGCACAGCAGTGCCAGTTAAGTCAGGACTGAGCAGATGAGCTAGGGGTGTCCAGTGGTCTAGACACTTCGTCTGACACTGGTTTTATCTCTCCTCCTTCCGTGGCTACAGAGGAGGGAGCTACTTATACTGTGGTGTTGCGCAAGGCGGCCACAGCCTTGGGCCTTGAGCTCCCTGCAGCGGCCGTGAGGACTAACCTCCTCACCGAGGTGCTTTAACCGCCAGTAAGCTCTTCAGAGCCTCTGCTGCAGTTTAATGAGGCCCTCACTGACATTCTGATGGGCAATTGGTCCTAGCCTACCAGTGTCTCTCCTGTGGATCGGAACGTGGCCCGGTGCCACCGCCCAGCTCCGGGCGACCCCTGCTTTCTGTCCACCCACCCCACCCCTGAGAGTCTGGTTATCCAGGCCTCCACGTCCCAAACTGCCTTCTCAACCGCACCTGCGGACCGGGAATCCAAAAGGACGTAACAGTTTGGCAAGAAACTGTTTTCCTCCCTCAGTCTAGGGTTGTGGTCCATTAATACTGCATGCCTTTTGGACCGTTCTACCCACTCTCTGTGGGATACGGTGGCGGACGTGCTGCCCCAGTGTCTGGAGGAGGCCAGGACACGGCTCACCCAGGCTCTTGCTGAGGGGCGGGCTGCAGCACGGTATTCCATTCGATGTGGACTTGATACTACGGACTCACTGGGCAGAGCAATTGCAACGACGGTTGAAATTCGTCTTCATTCCTTGCTGAGGTCCACAAACCTTTCAGGCAATGTCCAGAGCACTCTCATGGACATGCTTTAAAAGGCTGTCGCCTCTTTGGTGACAAGGCAGATAGCGCGCAGGAGCGCGTCAAGGATTCCAGGGCTACGGCCAAGGCCTTGGGTCTGTTGGCTCAGCACCAGCAACCTTCTGCTTTTCGCCCCTTTCGTGGCCAAGGAAGGGGCACCCCACACGCTTGTCCAGCCAGAGGCCGCAGAACCAGCCTCAACGCGGTCGTGGACGTGCATTCCGCCGTGGCGGTGCAGGGGGACAGAGAGACGGTCAGTCCACATCCGCTCCCGCAACATCTGCCTCAAAGCCTTCCTAGTTCGAGCTTTCAGACCCATTCCACGCCAGTGGGAGGCAGGGTTCACCATCACCTGCTCCACTGGCGCACCATAACTTCCTACAGGTGGGTGCTGCAAATCGTCCAAAGGGGCTACTCCCTCCCCTTCATGGTGACCCCTCCAGCCATGCCACTGCAGTGCCACTGCATGTCGGGGGATCACTTGCAACTTCTGCAGGAGGAAGTTACGGCCCTCTTGGCCAAGGGGGCCAGCGAGCGCGTTCCTGGCCTAGAAGTACGGCGGGGTTGTTACTCTCACTACTTTCTGGTTCCCAAGAAGGGCAAAGGGGGCCTGGGCCCTATCTTGGACCTCAGGAGCGTCAACTGCTTTCTCCGGAAGGAGAAGTTCAAGATGCTGACGTTAGCTCAGGTTCTGGCTGCCTTAGACCCTGGAGACTGGATGGTAGCGTTGGACTTGCAGGACGCTTATTTCCACATTCCCGTCCTGCCGGCCCACCGGCGTTACCTGCGGTTCACGGTAGGCCACGCGCACTTTCAATTTACTGTGCTCCCCTTCGGCCTCACCAGTGCCCCTCGGCAGTGGTCGCAGCTCATTTGCACAGATTAGGGGTTCCAGTCTTCCCCTATCTCGACGACTGGTTGTTGAAGGCGGGTTCGCCCCAAACAGTTGTGTCCCGCCTCCAGACTACGGCCGACCTCCTGCGTTCGCTGGGGTTCTCCATCAACATGCCGAAGTTACATCTGAGTCCCGCTCAGAAGCTCCTCTTCATGGGAGCGGTTCAGGATATTCAGGCTCTGATTCCGATATTTAAGCCTTTATCCGAGTTTCGGTCAGGATGGCCCTACGGCTGCTGGGTCTGATGGCCTCCTGCATCCTGCTGGTACATCACGCCAGGTGGCGGATGCGAGCTCTGCAGTGGGACCTGAAGTACGAGTGGGCACAACATCAGGGCAGCCTGTCCGACCACGTCCTGATCTTGGTGGGCACTGCAAGACAGTTGCAGTCGTAGCTCACGGACCGCAATTGGGTCAGTGGCAGATACTGCTCCCTACCCCAACCGGAGCACACGGTGGTGACGGATGCGTCCCTCCTGGGATGAGGGGGCCACATGGGAGAGGCGGAGATCAGAGGCCTCTGGTCTCGGGCGGAGTCCCGGCTCCATATCAACCTTCTGGAGCTTCGGGCGATCCGACTTGCACTGAAGGCATTCCTTCCCTCTTTCAGGGGAAGTGTAGTGCAGGTGTTCACAGACAACACCACCACCATGTGGTACTGCAACAAACAGGGCGGGGTGGGGTCGTGGACCCTTTGTCTCTGCACCTCTGCACATGGCTGGAACATCAGGGCATCACCCTGGTGGTTCAACACCTGGCAGGTTCTCTGAACGCCAGGGCGGACGAACTCAGCCGTCGGTGCATAATGGATCACAAGTGGCGTCTAACTCGGCCGTGGCGCAAGGTCTCTTTCAGCAGTGGGGAGAGCCTTGGTTAGATTTATTTGTCACCGAAGAGAACGCGCAATTTCATCAGTTCTGCGTGTTGGAATTTCCAAGGCGGCACTCGCTCGGAGACGCTTTTCATCGCGAGTGGAGTTGCGGTCTGTTATACGCCTTTCCGCCTATACCACTTCTGCCCAGAGTGCTGAAGAACATCAGGTGCGACCGGGCTCAAGTTATCCTTGTGGCTCCGGATTGGGCACGAAGGTACTGGTATCCCGAGCTACGCAGTCTGTCAATCGATTTCCCAATTTGCCTGCCTGTTCAGGAGGATCTTCTGTCGCAGCAACCGAGGACAGTCCTCCACCCGAACCTGTCCAGCCTCCACCTACATGCGTGTAGATTGAGCGGCGACAGTTGATGCCATTTGACTTGCCTCCTGAAGTCAGTGATATCATTCTGGCAGCCAGGCGTCCCTCCACAAAGATGGTATATGCCTGCAGGTGGAACAAATGTGTGGCATGGTGCACAGCAAAGGCTGTGGATCCCCTTTCCGCCCCTCTTTCTGAGGTTCTCCTCTCTTATTTCCCTGGCCCAGCAGGGCTCTGCTCTGGGAACCATCAAGGGATATCTTTCAGCTGTTTCAGCCTTCTTGAGGCTTCCTGATCAGCCTTCTCTTTTCAAGTCCCCTGTTGTAAATAGATTCTTGAAGGGCATTACTCACATGTTTCTTCCTGTTCCCTTTGTAATGCCTCAGTGGGAATCTGGCGTTGACCTATCAGATGTGTGCTCCCTTTGAGCCACTTCAAAACTGTCCTCTTCGTCTTCTGACTCTCAAGACTGCTTTCCGGGTTGCATCACCTCTGCCAGAAGAGTGAGTGAGCTCTAGGCTCTTTCTTCTAAGCCTCCTTTCCTCTCTGTCCATCCGGACAAAGTTGTCCTGAGGACTCGTCCTTCTTTTCTACCCAAGGTGGTCACTGCCTTTCACATTGGCCAGACACTTTCTTTCCGCCTCCGCATCCTTCAAAAGAGGAAGAGCTGCTCCACCATCTGGACCCAAAATGTGCGTTTTCCTTTTACCTAAACCGCACACAACAGTTCCGGGTGGATGACAAACTTTTTGTTGGCTATGTGGGCGCTAAGAAGGGACGAGTGGTGCACAAACAGACCATCTCTCGGTGGGTCGTTTTTTGCATCAAGATCTGTTGTTCCTTGGCTAAAAAGGATCCTCCTGAGGGGCTGCACGCCCATTGCACTCGGGCCACGTCCGCTACTACTGCCCAGGGACGGGGAGTCCCTTTGCAGGACATTTGTCAGGCAGCTACATGGGCCTCACTGCACACGTTTACCAAGCATTACTGCCTGGACTGCCTGGACAGGCAAGTCCGGAAAGACGGCTTCTTTGGCCGTTCTGTTCTCCAGGACTTTCCGGTGTGATTTTGGTTTGCAGACCTACCAACGGGGTTGGTATTGTTGGGGTATATATTCTAAGGTAAGGAATCTAACACTAACGTGTTTCTTTCAGATGCACAAGTTACTTACCTTCGTTAACAATATATCTGTAAGAAATATTAGTTAGTGTTCGATTCCTTACTGCCCCACCCATCCTCCCCGTTCTGCGAACCGATATCTAGGGTTAAGGACATCCCTTTCAGGGCCCCAGTTTCATGGCACCAGTGTCGGTTTCTTGCATGGCTCTGCTTTCCTGGCGCGGAAAGCTATGTACAGAACTGACGTCAGCGCGCAAGGGCAGCGTATAAGTACTCCAGCGACTTCTTCCCGGCGATCACAGCGCTGGACGCGGAGCCGCAGACAACACCTACCGACGCGCAGGGGTACTGCTGACAAAACCTTTCCGGATCCATTCTGACACCTGGGGATATTCTAAGGTAAGGAATCTAACACTAATGTTTCTTACAGATATATTGTTACCGAAGGTAAGTAACTTGTGCATGTTGAAGGTTTTCCTAATTGCAGTAACTAGCAAGAAGGACGGACAAGTTAAAGCCCTTGTATGCAAATTTACCACAGAAAAAATAACTCAGTGAAGTGGTCTGTCTTTTGTAAGGTGATTAAAGATTTTCACTTAAACTACTCTGTTTAGATGACAACCATGTTTCTGCTACAAGATCCAAAATGAAGGAGACACTGAAGAGATTTGATCCAAAATGGTCCTGCCATTACTCCCAGACTAACTAGATAATGCAGAATGGACAGACAGATGTTTGACACCTAGGGGAATGCACCTAAATGCCTAGCTGTTATAACACAACAGTTTTAAATAGATCATCCTTCATTAGGGAATGCGGTGAGGCTACTAACTGGACTTGACCTGAAAGAACAATCACGCCCCCTATCTAGGGTAGAGAACCAACTGCCGCCTTTTGAAAGGAGTGTCTTTACAGGAGACATGCAAGACAGCCGCTTAATCTTCTCGCCATACATTTATGTATCATTGTGTTTATTCAGATGCCAGGGTTGAAGCTTTGTTTAAAAGATCACTGGCTCAGCATGTTTTCAGGTAGCTATGCATCTTTTTGCTTGTGTGATGCTCTTCAGCCAAATATGTTGGGTATTGCTGATACATTTTTCAAAGACAAGTAAATATGTGACTGAATGTTGGCCCTCATAGATACACAATTGGTAAAACACTTAAATACATCAGGCTAAATATTGTGAAAGTTGTAAAGTTGAAGTTAGACAGATCAATTTATGTATGTGGTGTTGTCCCGTCCGGTCGGAATTCATGGTGCCAGTGTGATACCAGGAAAATAAGTGACACCACACAATGCAATGACCACATATAAAAGGTAACATGGATCTCCGCCTATGGCTGGGTTGTTTTAAAGAATAAGGGGAACACAGATTACACTTCCCAAAAAGTAATTCTGCCATCAAGTAGCATCTTTTTACATTTAATAATGCAATTCCACATTTGTAAGACAGATCCATATATTGTACATTTGTGAAAGGGTGTTACTATTTTGAAATGAAATCATCAGTGTGCCATAACCAGGCAGCATGTTATGTTTAACATTGAGATATCTTAATATACAGTTAGGCCATGTGCTTACTCATATATGTTTTTGTTATTTCATCATTTTCATGTAGTTTCCCAAACTTTACATTACACCAAGTACGTTGCCTACCCAACAACATATTCATTGCAAAACTAATTTTTGCATTCCATCCAACATAACTGTTTTAAAATGTATAGCATACAATAAACAGATTTGTTCCATAAAATGTATAGCATGCCAAAATTAAGTTTTTTTGGTATTATCCCAGCCAAAATTGCAGCCTCCTTGTCCTGTCAACTGTCTTCATCTATTGAGTTTCTTCTCAATCTCTCCATGAGGGAGGGTCTTCTTCCTTTAGAATGGAAGGTAGTACAGGTTATGCCTGTCCCAAAGAACACCAAAGTTCTCCTGGCTGATCTCTCCAATCACCGTCCCATCTCGCTACTCCCTCTCCGGAGCAAGTTACTAGAAAAGCATATCAACAAACATCTGTCTGACCATGTCGAACTTACTAGCACCCTAGATACTTCCAAGTCAGGTTTTATGCCCAAATACAGCACAGAATCGGCCCTGCTTGCAGTCACGGATAACATTAGGATGACCTTAGACAGGGGTCAATCTAAGATTCTGGTGCTGTTGAACCTTTCTGCCACGTTCGACACGGTCTCTCATCAGGAGCTGCTCAGGAGACTGGAGGAGATTGGACTCGGAGACACAGCCCTTCAGTGGATGACAAGCTTTCTATCCTCCCGTTCCCCGACCATCAATCTCGGCCCATACGCTTGGTGCCTATGAAACTGACCAAGGGAGTACCTCAGGGACCCTGTTTATTATCTACGTTTCTCCCTTGGCCAATCTTCTCAGGACCTATGGGTTCATTCCCATTTCATACGCCGACGATATGCAGCTACTATTTCCTTTTAGCAAATTCACCTCATTTTTTCAGGCGTCCTTCTCCTCTGGTATGAGGGCTATTTCCAATCGTATGAGATGTAATTTTCTGCAATTTAATGTCGGGAGACAGATCATGCATTTCAGAGAGGCCCCCATGCTGTGTACTTCGCAGTGGTGGCCGGTGGACCTTGGTGCTTCCCCCGCCCCCAAGTCCCTTGTTAATAACTTAGGCATCTGCCTGGACCAGACTCTCACCGTGAAGGAGCATGCTGCTCAGACAGCGGGCTCCTGTTTTCATAGGCTGGGCCTATTACGCCGAGTTTTTCCTCTGCTTCCTGATTCAACTCGGAAAACCTTGACACAGGCCCTCATATTGAGTCGTCTGGACTACTGCAATGTCCTCTTGGTCTCCGCCAATGAGTCCTCGCTCTGAAGATTGCAGGTGGTCCAGAATACTGCTGAGCAACTGGTCCTGAACACTCCCCTCAAGACCGCCTCCCGCCTTCTCCGTCAGCTCCATTTCCTCCCAGTACGCGAGCGGATTAATTTTAAAGTCTGCTGTACCGTTCATAAAGCCTTATACAACCTCTGCCCCACTTATCTTGCTGAGAAATTCACGCCATATGCTCCCTCCAGGGTCCTCTGGTCAGGAACCAAATCCCTTCTTGTGGTCCCCTGAGTCAGGAAAGCCAGGCTGGGTGGGAAGGCATTCTCCCACCTTGGCCCTCTCTACTGGAATCAGCTCCCTTTTCACTTGAAACAATGCCCTGACCATCTCCAATTCAGAAAGCACCTCAAGACCATCCTATTTTGTTTCTGACTTTGACCCCGTTTCATTTGTTTTATTTTTTTGCAGCTATCCGAAGCGCAGAGATACCCCTTCAGGGGTAGATTCAGCGCTATATAAAATAAATAAAATAAAGACATAATTGAATCACCATGGCACCTGTGTTCAGGGACACTTGGTGAATTTAATAGCTTAGTAAGCAACGTTTCCCTCTTGCTTGCAAATATCTTACAATACAGCAAAATTTTATTTAACATCCCTAAGACTTCATCTCCAGGGATAGTAAAGTAAACCTTTTTCCATCTGGCAAATTATTTCACATAACTTGGCAAATAGGAGTAGGGAACATAGCCAATCTAAATTTCAAATAAAATGTCCTACATTCAGTATTAGGCATGTCTGGTAAGCATGGTTGATTCTCTTCCTGCCTGTCCAAATTATTTAAAAGTGCTTTAGGTGTGGGTTGACAGCGCAGCTATATTCAAGACCTGTGTTACCAGTTATATACCGACATAGCGAGGACTTTGTCTCCGCCCCACAGGAGTTTGACTCTCCCACATCGTTCTATTTGTTGTTTGATGTATCATACCGCACCCTTTGAAGTTCTTTTATGAAATGCATGAGGAACTATTTTAATACAATATTAGTTCTTAAATGCTTTTTACTTGTAGTAATTCCACTGTTTGGAATGCAATCGCAAATCTCACCGAATCTCACCGAATCATTACACATTAAATTATTTATGAAACAGATACCTTACATACAGGAAAAATAGTTTTTACCACAACAGTTTTCCTTTAAAAAAAAAAAAAAAAAATTCATTATGACTCAAAATGCAAGTCAGACCTGTTGGCTGTACCAACGCCTGTTTAAACAATAATGGTGAAATTACGGAAAAAAGGCAAGTTCTCAAATTCCAAAATTTAACAAGGCAACCATAAATAGTGATTATTCAGTGACTGTGCAGCAAATTGAGGCCCTGTTATGTATTTAAAGTCACATTTTGCCCAAAACCTGTTCTTTTAGATGTTGAGTAAGCCATAAACGTGATCAGACCGCTGGTGGATTGGTTTCTCAAGTTATTACAATATTTGTTCTAAAATGTTTTTTACTTGCAGTCATTCCACTGTTCAGCCCCCAAAAAGATGCCATTCAAAAAGATGGATCCCAGCTGCACCATCGGGTTTTACTGCAGGAATGTGCAGGACTTTGAGAAGGTTGCTGAAGAAGTAAGTAAGGTGAGTGCTGGGAAAAGGTATTATGTGCCTTGATGCTTTTCTGCTTTTGTATAATTTGTTTACTCCGGCACTGATTTACACGCCAGTGACATATATATATATATATTTACTACGGCACTGATTTACACGCCAGTGACATATATATATATATATATATATATATATATATATATATATATATATATATATATATATATATATATATATATATATATATATATATATATATATATATATATATATATATATATATATCCTCTCGTTTTTACACTGGCGTTGCCTGCACAATGGTCGTATTATGTTTGTTAATCATAAAAAGGTTCAAATAATCAGTACTTTTTTTTTTATATAGTTGAAAGCTTACTAAATATTTGAACCATACGACCATCTCTAAAAACACGAGGGACACCGTCCATGGCATCACAGTTGTCACGGGCCAAAAGTGGGTGGTATTATTCATTTTTGGTGCTAATTTCCAAGTGTAGAGGTATTATTTATAGAAATCTGCCTCTGATTGGGCGGTCAGTGAAACGGCGCAATGGGCGCCCTCTGCTGGTTCATTTCTGCCTGGTGGTTCAATGGAGCATGACCGGTTCCCGTAAATAGCCAACGATGGTCTTGCTAAACTGTTCTGTAGTTGCAGAATCCTTATAAACTGTGAATACGTCAAACGTGTTTTTCAGATTTGATTGGAAGACGTAGAGGGACGCCCTTAAATAGCGCCGAGCTCGTTTAAACGAGCATTTCTAGGCAGCAGCACTACAGAAACACGGTGCTAAATGTCACCTTGTTGGCCGGGCTGTGTGATGGTCAGAATGTTATTTTATTTTTAATATAGCAATTATAGATACTCGTACACAATTTCATCAGCTGTTTCATCATCGACTTAATGAAGTTGCCCTGGACGACTAAACGATATCCTTTGGTTTTAATATTTTCATCATTTGTTCGTTACATTGTGTTTATTATATGTACGTTGTCCTTTTTGCTCCAAAACGTAAAGTCGTAGATATGATTTCATAAGTGCACATAACAGACTGCCACAGCAAACATTATGAAATCCAAATCACGAGACCTCTCTGTATTTTTCTTTCTTGAATCGCCATGAAAGCTCTGAATGTATGAACTAAGCAGCACCGTGACCGCGACTCGTTCGCTTCGGGCATTGTAGGGTTTCTACGTTTTGCCTGTCTGTAAACTCTTTGTTTTTGCTACTTTTGCTCCATTGAAGTTGGGAGAATTGTGCTTTCTTGAGCAGTCCACAATTCTGCAAGAACTAATTAAAGCAAAGCAAAGCGAATCGCAATACGGGATAGATGTCTTCACGGCCATTAAACACTTTACGGAAATCAGGAAATGGACCACTTAGCCAGAATTAATTAAATCCCTGCAAACGTGGTGCATTGAAATGTTTCTCTCTGCTAGTGGAAATTGTAAACGCGTTGATTTCATTGACTGTGCGACGATTTCAAATGATCCGCGTCTTCTCGTCCGCTATTTGTTATAGGCGCTTTGAAATAACAGCGTTTGTGAGTCATTTTAGATAATATCCGATTTTTACATTAAAATTTTGATTTTCACTGCAGTGCCGTCTACTTTGTCACCCTTGTTCTGTGAAATGCCCAGTTCTCTAAAAACTAGAATCATCATAAATAATAAATGTCCATGGCTGGACATCTGTGTGTGGCCAGCCGGTGGCGCTGTTGTGATAGAAATGAGCGAAACATTGGCCGAGTGCAAGAAACCCTTCTCATTAAAAGTACTTTGAAAGAGGCTATCAATTCTATGTCGAAATAAAGCAAATTGTAAAGATTGTTGCACAAACCTAAATGGAGGCAAGTAGGAGTGATGGGGCAATGCGAGATAGGCGAATCTCCGCGGACAGGAGCCCTTCTCATTTCACTTGAACAAAAGAAATTAATTTATAATAGAGATAGTATTAGCACATGCAAATATATTTGAAGTTAAAAAAAGATTTTCCCTAAGCTTAGATTTCCTTTCATTTCTCAGCTGGCTGGAGGTTGTACATGGAAATGATTATTTAAAATGGACGTCGGTTTTGATAAGGCCGCAAAATAGTCTAACAGGTGAGCATCCAAAGGTGACCGCGCCGTTATTTATTTCAAATGGCGCGTTTTAAATACAAATAAAAAAATACTAACGTCTTAAAAATGGTTCTGTCTTTTTAATGTGTTTAATCAAAGAATACAATTACTTTGCTTCAGCATGGTGACTGAAGCGCGCGTCTTCACTCTGTGAGCGCTCACAAGCACGCTGGGGTTAGAGGTCTATTCCTATGTATTTTATTAGCAGTATTTTGATATAATAGGGCCAAACGGCAGATGGGCCGTTGTACAACATTTACCAAACCGTTTAAAGTTAAAAGGTGGTATTACCCGATTTAAAAAAGGGTGGATAAAATGCATTCATTTCCCTTTACAATAAATTTCAGAGTAAGATTTCAGTAGGCCCAAAATGTAAAATCATCGCCGAGCACAACAATCGTACAATTATTGAAAACTTGTAAAACAGGCAATGACCAAGCCAATAGGCCTGGTCGTGGAAAACTCGTCAAATTGTTAAATTCTTTTTATTTTTTTTTATTTTTTTATTTTTTATTGTAAGAGTGTTTGGCAAAAAGAAACAAAGAAAACTTGCCATTGCCCAGGGGGATGGGCAAATAAGTACAACAACAAAAATATTTAACAAAAAATTACATTGCATATCATTTTAATAGAACAGCATAGGCACTTCTTGCATTGCAGGTGTACTTACTACAGATGTAGAAAGTTAACCATTGACCGTCTTACTTGACTAAACGGGAAAATGTGATTTTTATTGATGCAGTGAAAAGGTAGTATTGGCTTTGAATGACAGTAACCCGAAGACTCACCTTACACACAAAAGAGCGACTCAAATAAGAATAGGTAATATAAAGGAAAGAATTTTCAGAATGAAAGTATTGGCCCACCAAAAGTATGCTTTTTATGGGGATGTGCACGTGATCAAACCAAAATGCCTCCAATCACACTGCAAGACAGCAAATGGATGAAGTGGGCTGACCCAATGCACATGCTGTATGCTGTCAGGATCAGCAGCAAAATGTGAATGACTGCTGAACAGAACAATGAGCGAAGATGGCGGGCAATTATTTATGTATCTTTTTCATGGATTATTTAATTGTATTACTTAAGGGAGGCAAAATAGCCAAACTTTCTTTAGGCCAGACCTAAAAACCTTCACTTCATGCCTCAAGATTCAAGAAATAATCACAGAGAAGTAACCCAAAATTAAAAAGAACCTTTCACTCGGAAAAAGGATTGTTTTCAGTTCCATGTTTTTGCAAAAAGTTCCAGGACCAGGGAGTGACAAAAACGCCTGTCACTAAGTCTGCTTTTATTCACATTTTTGATTCTGGGAGTGGCCAGCCACCTGGAGCTACTATTTCGAGTCTCGACAGGCCAACACGAATTGTGCCACGCGGTATGACGATCATCTGTCTGCTTCATTATAACCCCCAAATCTTATTCTCCTCAAAAGTCAGCCAATGAAAGGTACTTGAAGCAGGAGAAGCAGAGGTTAGAATCTTGACTTCCCTTACAAACATGCAGTGGAATTAAAGGCTGACTTTAGAGGCCTTAAAGCACACATTGCCCCTACTAACCCTGCCTCAGTTTGAGACAGTGCCAGCTATTGACCATAGATGTCAAAGAGTGGGCAGGGTAAGACCAATACGTTGTGTTTTATTATTGAGTGATGATATTGTGCTGTCCAGCCGTCATTCTTTTTTGGTCCCAGATTCAAAGATTGGAACCCAAAAGGAATCCCACTGAGTGAGCGGATGACAACACTCCGACGTTGAGTGATCCATCAACTGATACAACCATCATCAGGACTTCCTGGTGAATATGTTCTGTAAAATATTCAAATTTTATCACCAATCTTGGGTGGCTCTTCTGTTCGCTGGATCATTCAGTCTGAGACTTTAGTAGTTTTAGTCAGCACTTGCTTTCTTACCGCAAGATCTCATTGAAGCCCACTGGCTTCACAAAAACGTAATACGTTATTTTTTATTCAATAATTTAAATAAAGAAGAGATTTTAAAATCAATACGTTTACTGGTAGTTTCAAGAATTTAACAAATAACTTACTCACTCGCTTGCCTGCATTAATTTAAGACTTGCAGAAGTAAGGGTTTACTGAAATAACAAAGTGAAATTGGAAGGTATTTACTAGTTTAAACCTCATTAAGTTTGAGCTGGCAAGCCCAGTGGATTAGTGGTGGGTTGGGAATACAGATGTTCCCAGGAGAAGAACAGGATGCTTGCCACTTAAAAAGTTAAAGTAAATTTACAATAGCCGACCTTTCTTAGTATTGACATTATCTTAGCCGTGTTTTTCTCCTTTCTTGCCCACAGACTTTACTTCCATAAACTTTGCAGTAAGTACGCTTATGAGGTGCAAGATATATTGCTTGTGTATGTACTGGAAGATATTTCTTCACCAGGACTATTTTGCTGCTTGAGAAAAAAGGAAAACACACATTCCTGCAGATGGCCCACCCAACCCACAGGGGAAATTTCAGTGAGGGGACGAGTTCTCTTTGTAGTCTACAACTTGTATAAATTCCAGTGAATTCTCCCTGTGATTGTTGTGAATCCCTCAAAAAACGCAATATACTAAAATCCTGTGAATTAATCTGCGATGTGTATATTACTACCTTCTTTTCAGTTTTTGGGAATCTACCCTATAGTTGACCTTCACGTATGTCTCTTTTAGGTGATTTTTCATGCATAATTGAATCCTGTTTCGTAGTAGATTGTCTTTTAAGGCGACATCAGTCAATGACTCCATATTAATGGTAGTGAAAATTAGCCCTGGTTGATCATCTTAAATATTGATTTTGAGCTGAGCTTGCGTGAGGTGGGATTTCACAAAAGAACGCTAATGCCAGTTGCTTTCGTGCGAACTCACTATTGGATGCCATCACTTTTGGTTGTGTATCTGTACACTCAGTTTTGATGCTAATCACCTCCATGGTTTGTGGCAGATCATTCACTTCCCTCAGAGTACTCGAATTAAAACATTTAGGTTGAATCCTGCAACTTTTCTTGTAGTAAGGTGTATATTCAAAGTACAATTTAAATTTTAAGTGATTTTTTTGACACTTTTTATTTAAAAAATACCATTATTCATATTTCAACATTTTGAAAAACATTTTTAAATATTTCCCCAAGTGCAATAGTAAGGTTGTAAGATTTCATACACCCAATCAGCTTTAACTCCTTTGCTGCTTGCCCGTTTCCGCCGCTGTGCGGTAAACAAACGAACAGGGCGGGCCGTGACGAACCCCAGCCGTCATCAGCACACGAGCACCGCGGAGCGTGACAGCTGGGGTTTTTCACTAGCATGGAAGGGGTTAATGCATTCAAGTGTGATTGGAGCCCATATTTTATGACTATAGGTTGCAAAAACCTTCATAGTTGTACTTAAAACACGGTCAAAGAGAATGTGTACAATATTTGGCTTTACATTGCCATCGCACAACAGCTTCCACTTGTCTTAGCAGTATAAGTCACAGACCCAAAATGTTCAAATACGGTTTATCTGGACTCGCAACTGGAATAGTTCACCGTAACGTTGCCGGCTGAAACGCTGCTTAGATATGCAAACACTAAAACATCAGGAAAAAAAGATCTTCAGCAGCCTAATTGAATCTTTACCCAAAACATACCTTTCATCCTTGGTCCTAGCCAGCATTAACCCAATTGATCAAATGTTATCCCAAAACGCTTTAGTCACATAACCGTTCATGGGAAATATATTTTCAAAACGAGAAATTACTTTGGTTGTATGCTGCACAGATCCTTTCCAATCTTTGTTTCCCCCTTAATCAATGCATGCTAACGAACTTGGAAAGATTTCCCAATAGTTTGGACCCTTGAGCATGGGAAACATCATTTACTCCGAATCCATTACCACGAATTACGTTTACAACGGGTCACTTACCACGAAAACGTCTTTTCATCGCGGGTGCAATCCACGAACGTCTTTACCACACAACGCAAGCTTCATTCCTTCCAGTCGTCGTTCCTTCGTCCTGCGTGTATATCATTAGGAGAAAGGGACAATAAAAAAAGAGGGCTGGGGGGGTCTCCCCCCCCCCCCCCCAAAAAAAAAGCGGAATTTAAAAAAAAAGAAGAAAACTTAAAAAAAAAAACGCTATTCAGTGCCAAAGGAGAGAAAGGAAAGTGCCTCAACAACGACGTGGCATGTACGTCAAAATAGAAGTCCTATCTCTATTTTGAAAGACGTGTTTTGACGCTGGAAACGTTAGAAGTATCGTAACGTAAATATGGCGGTGTACAATCGTGCGTGCTCAAATGCTGCGTGGTAAAGAGACTTGCGAACTAAAATTCGCGTGGTAATGCCATGCGTGGAACTTGTATTCGTGGTAAAATCATATATTCCTTGAGCATACCTAGCCGGATGGGTATGAGCTACTGTTTAAAGAATAGTTAAGTTCAATCTAGTCTCCTGCTCACAGGATTGCATTCAGTGTAAGACCCACCAAACATATCACTATTGCTGCTCTAACCTTTGCCCAGTCAATTCTGTCAGCTGTAATGACCAATTCTGCCTGTGAAGGCCTTAAGGATGTGTTTTCCTTAAAAACCTGCAAGAAAGCAAACCTTGATGGTCCACTGCACCTTTGATTAAATTCAAGTCGCCCACGCATTACTGAAAATGCCCTTTCTTCAGTAATATTTATCTGGTCAGTCAAATTTAGCTTTGATTTGAGTCATTCAAATGTACCTTTATGATTTACCATTTACCATTTTGGCCGTATAATAATCAGAACGATTTAATTTTTTACCACCAAAGATACTCACTTGTTCGTTTTCTATGTAAGCATTGAGATTATTCTGCTCACAATAGATTTGGGGAACATCTAACTTCTCTAAAAGCCCACGGATGAATAGTCTAAAAATGCCAAACCAACTCCATAAAGCAGACACAGAATGTTGACGTTTCCTGTTTTTGCAGAAAAGGGTATAGGGCTCAATGTAGTATTCCCCTTTCCTAAACCAGGAACATGCAGTTGGCACACTGACTGGTTTGCAAACAGCGATGCAATATGGTTTTAGTTTGTTGTATAAAGCCGTACCTAGCCAGGATAATTTCTACCCACAATATGCCCAGCCGATTTAAAAAACAAGTTAAATTATATTTTGCAGGATTGTATTTTTCTCATTTTTATAATATACTGGCTTAATAGTAGCTCCATTCGAACTATCTGGAATCATTGCAGTTGTGGGAATTATTGCGAGGTCCCCCAGTCTGGTTCATTTTATAACCAGACTCATGGTAAATTGCCTGGGCCTGTGATTCTTGATACTGAAATTTAAAAAAGAGGAACAAGGAACTTATTGGTAGGTCCAGCACACACACTCCTTATCATGGTAACTTAGAAATATAGAAGAGTGCAGTTCCTTTGACTCAAACAAAGTGTTGTTAAGTGTGTCCGGTCAGTGGAATGCGATCCAATAGGAGCAAGTGCCCTCACACACCCATACACGTCACTAATCCCCTCCAAATGTATGAGTCACAACCCTCTTAGAAACCCAAAAGAGGAGGAAAGATGAGTAGGGTCTGGTCTGCTTCCAATCTGTTGTCACACTGTATATTATTACAAGTTTGACCAAAGTACACAACATATTGTTGGATTCCGGTGTAATTCTAGTAAATAATAAAAAGATGACCATATTGCGGTGGGGTGGTTAAATATGATGTTTATACGAGGCCGAACCAAATCCAACATGAAATAGTCTAAAATAATCGATATGCCAGCCCGCTCTCCCTAAGATGGCCATACCTGAACATGCACCAGTTTTATAATTACCAATACTAAGCAGCACCTAACCCGACATGAGATGACCAAGATTAACCCATGGGCTCGCCTGTCGCCACGGTTCACACACTAGTCTTTGAAAACTACTAACCGGAAGTAAAACAAACTTTATATAACCGCCCAGAACGCACAGCGCCTAGAGTCAGGGTAGGTGCAGATGGTCACAGAACTCTGCCATTGAGTGAGTATTGAGCGGGAGCAGGACAGCATGCAAGACTGGAGGTAAGACGCAGCAACTCTGTTAATCTGTGCTGTGCATAACCAGAGCGGACCGCAAATGAGCGGTTCGCTCTGGTTATCCTCCGTCAGACCGACACTAACTGAAAACAGGTGTGTGAATTTTCAAGTGGCATGGTTGTGTGCGCACAGGTGTGGCACTGTCTAACAACGACATTTTATTTTTATTTTTTATTTTTACGGAGTTTTATATAGCGCGAACGTGACCCGAATCGGGTATCAGAGCGCTTTACATAGCACCAGTTGCATTGCATAAGGACACATTCATTTTTTTGTTAGGCACGGGGAGATTAAGTGATTTGACCAGAATCACAGGATGTTCAGCGTCATTGCTGAGACTTGAACCCGGTGCCCCAGATTTGAGGTCGAACGCCCTAGCCATTACGCCAACTCCTCTCCCCAAGACATGTAACCACCGTTGACGATCATCAATTTATGAACACAGGCAATTAGTCTTGAAACCAGTTAGCTCACATGCATCCACGCGATACAGTACCAAGACTATACGATTATGATGATCTTTAATATCACGGAGTCCACAACTGCAGTCCCATGAAGAACGAATGCTGAGACACGAGTGATGTGCGCTCCCCTCCCCTCCCCCTCCTGCCTGACTAATGGTCACCACAAGCCACATAATGGGGCTCAGAATGATCCTTGTGGTCAAGTATAAAATGCATTATGCCACTCTGAATCAAGCTCTTTTTTGGCCACAACCGAAATAAGTTTGTATAAATGACATATATTGTTTGTCAATTTTGTCTTTCAGGTCAGTGCGATGAACAAGGTAGAATCATCCTTTGTGTAGTATGTTGTGACTGATTACTAGGGTTACCACAATACAGTTTGAACTCGTCACGCAGTAGTGTAGGTTACTTTTCTCTGGTCCCCATGAATTGCCGACAGACCCATCTGGGCTACATTAGGCAAGAAATATGTTGACCTCACATTTTATACATTAATCACTACTGCTCCTAGAACCATTGTATCCCAAACGAGCACCAACATTTTTAATTAGGGTAGTGAGCTTCACTAGTAAACATTTACCCAAACTAAGCACCACCATACCTATTTTAAGTCACTTTCACAACACTACACACACGTCACACCCCAAATACCCATACATCATCAAACGGCTAGATCAAAAGATCTCTGGCAAAGAGCCCCTTCATGGGTGCCTGTCGGGATTTGCAGCGCCAGCGCAACGAGGAGCATGCCCAGATGATGAAGCATGACACCTTTCGGGGTGTGTGAGGGCACTTGCTCCTATTGGGGCGCATTCCACTGACCTGACACACTAACAGCACTTTGTGTTAAAGGAACTGCACACTCCTATATTTCTAAACTCTTGATATTGACACAGATTCTAGTCTTGATTCGTTTTTGGAGACGTATGTTAAACTATTTCCTCCTCATCTGATTATATGTCAAAGGTTCATAAATTAGATACCAGAGGTGTCAGTCCATATAAGTTCAGTCGAAAATCCTCATAAATAGAACATTCCAAAGTAATATCTTTGGAATACAACAGCAATTGGCAAAGTGCCAGAACATCTGTAGAGTGTCTTCTGGAAGAACCTTGTTCCTATTGTTCCTTTTCCTTGAGGCTTAAGCAATCGTGTTGGTTGGGGTATGTCACCAGCAAGCATCAGATGAGGCTTCTGGTCTTCAAGGATCTAGTCCATTTGTATATCTGCACTTAACGGAGAAGTATAAAGTCCATCCCTCTCTTCCTCCCAGTTACTGCAAGTTTTCAGTTAATTTCCTCTGCTGCTGTATATAAGAATTCCTTGTTTAACACTATTTCTGCAGTCACTCCATGAGTGATGTAACTGATGTCTTGTAACATAACGATGTACATGCAACTGAACACAGATCCCACTTGGCCACAATAGTAAAAATCAATTCCTTCATCTCCATGTTAAATTTGTTTCCATGTGTCGGAGTTTCTTTCAGATATTCCTCTACTACTATTTTCAGAGCAAGACCGGTCCATGCAATAGGTTGGCATTTTCTGCTGTTGAGACAAAATAGCCACGTTTCCACTGAATTCATGGTGTTGCCAGTGAAGCTCCTTCTCAGTCTTTGAACAATATCTTTGGAAGCCAACTTCTCAATCAAAAAGTTAATCTGTCCTGGTACAACATTCCCATAATGAGTGCAAGCAAGACGAGCACGAAAATTGATATTGGATCTGACTTGATCATTGGTGAGAGGGTGTGTTTAGGTTAATGTGTGTTTGTGTGTGATTGCTAGGGTTGATGACTATATGAATGGGAGAGTCTGTGTATTCTTGTGAATGGATGGGTTGGTGAATAAGAGAGTGGGTGGATAGGTACATTTGTGAGTGGTGGGTGAATTGATGGGTAAGAAGATTACTGAATAGGTGGGACAGAGAATAGATGGGTACGTGGATTCATGAGAAGTGGGTTGATATGTTGGGTAAGTAGCCAATTGAGTGGATGGATTAATGGGTGTTGGGTGGATGGATGTGATGATTGATTTATGAATGAGTCAGTAGATGGTTGATGGATAAATGAATTAACGGATGAGTGAACGTATAAGTGAGTGAATGAACGGTTGCCAAGCAGGGCTATATGGAGGTGTTTTTTGAGCCCTGGGGAACAGTGGGTACAGTGCTGCTGGGACATATATAAAACCTGCACTGTAGAGTAGCATTCCACAGAGAAGTGATGTAGGAAATTTCATATTTGTAATGCTACAAAGGCTGGGGTTCGCAGGGCCTCTCGGAGTAGTGCTGGGGGCTTTTGAAGTCTTACAGGGGACACCATCAACAGAGATCTGCATCAGCTTATGGAAGCCCACTTATTGTGCTGCCTGTATTCAGGGCTGCAACTCAGTGGCAGTAGATTTCAGACAGAAGAGCGAGGCTGAAGAGGATGCTACTGGAAGAAAAAGCGCAGGCGAACTTGGTGGACCTGGTGACAAGTAAGAACTCGCACAGCTGTGGCATCATACTGCCTCAAGATGCCCATGGAAAGTGTTGCAGCAATTTTCAAGTTTGTAGACCTTTCAAAGACCAGAACAGCACTAAACCTATTGAGGCAACCAACACAAAACCTACTGAAGTAAAGAGGAAGAAAAGTAACCACTAATGAGGCTTATCACAAGGCCTCTGATGAGCCCCAATGTCTTAGGCAGGGTGATGAGCCTCGCACAATCACAGAAGAGAATATCCTCTTGTAATTTAATTTAAAAAGTCAGGCACAACCACTAGGGAAATGTAACAACAGTCAGTGTAACTCAAGTGATTGCGAAATAGAGCCAGATAAGTTAAAGTTCTATTCGAACTTAGCCTATGAAAGAAGTACCCCTGCAAATACCCTGAAAGTCCACTGTCATCGTGTATTGGTGATTCACCATTTGTGTGACAGAGCTGAAGCTCTCCCTTAAGCCAGACTCAAGAACAAATGTTCAAAATCGTATTCTTAAGCCCTGATATTTCCACGGCGGAAAGACTAGACCAGTCCAGCATGGCACGCTTTATTTCTTATGCTATTGATAAACCCTTTACTTACAGCACCTGCGCTTATTTCGTCAGAATTTCTTTTTATAGGAAATTGGCCATCAGCCTGATGTCTCTTGTCAAGAAATGCTTCTTTGGGATAATCCAGTATGGAGTTGTATACGTTTGTAATCCAATTGTGATGTGGGCTGGCACAGATAACATTTGGTACTCCACTGCTTTCATATTCATATCTGCATTGCATTCATGTGTTGGTTGTTCCATTCTAGGTGCTGCATTCTTCATCCAAAGAGAAATATCCTTTATTTACCTTCGTAAAAGGTCATTCAAGAGACTATGATTTTGACTGCACTCCAGCCCATGAACAGAACCACGGTTTGTGCCAGGATGAAAGCGCGCGATTACAAAGATTTAACACCGAGGAGTTTGTCTTGCTTTAGAGACGCTTTATTACTGAATCTGGGCGCTTTTCCAGGAGGACATTCACCCGCAGAAAAACACAAGGAACACTAAAATGTTTTTTTTCTTTTAAAGATTTTAATATTTTTAAGAATGATAAGCTGGACTGTGATTGCATTTGCAAAGCTCACAACTGTAATTGTGTTAATGGCAATATAATTTTAGGAGATGGAGTTTAAATTTCATTTTTTGTGTTTCACTATCCAAGATGAGTTCTTTTTTATTTCAGACAGTAATTGTTAGCAGTAATACTGATTGATGCAATTATCCCAGCCAAATTGTGAGTTAGGACACTACATAAGACGTGTAATATGATTTTATAATGGCTGCTCGTTAACATTAGTGTTGGATCTTAGAATATAAAATATTGCATTTTTTACACTATTTTAGCGCTGTAACGCTTTAATGTTAACCAATGTAACTGGGCAAAACCAATTATTACCCGGTAGATGGGAGCAGTGTTTGTTTCCTATCTCAACATTTGAGTTTTATGAGAATGTAACTCCGACTTTTTCAGTTTTGAAATGACACTATAAAATAAATTGGGATGAAAGGAGCTAGAAGGAAAGGAATGCCTGTAAATAGGCTTCAGCCGCCTCCATACAGCATTGGTCGTTTCCCTTCAGAGACTGATTTTTTAAATATTTTCTTTTATATTTCAGGGCTATATGTAACATCTGGTTTAGATTTCAGTAAAAAATGTAAACAAAGACTTATTTTTCTTCGAGTATTTCAAATGCATTTTGAAGTGCACCTATGAACTGTATTCTCATTAAGAAAAACCCTTGCAATTTGTGAATGTTAATGCCCTGAAGCAACTCTATTGGTTGCTGAATTCTGTTTGATCAGATCTGTGCATTTTTGACAAGTCCCCCAGAATGCCTGTATGGGTTATAGAAATGCATTTCATGCATTACCGGCAATGTCAAGGTGCTGCAGATTTGAGGAAATGGGAGGGGTGACTTGACGTGCTGGAGATGGATGCCTCTTGATAAAGATATGCAGATCTTCAGGCTTACACATTGTGATGCATGTCTGAGTGGGAAATCTTGGGCAAGTATAGCACTTGAGAAGGAATCCTAATTTGGAGATGGGTTGAAGGGCTAGCGGGGAATCGCTTGAATTTGGTTATTTGGTTTTTTGGGGTATTAGCATTTACAATCCACTTGTTTCGGGTTCTCCGGAAGTAGGCCATGGAGGAAGCCATGTCATCAGAGTTTGCAAAGATTGAACTCTACACGCACACACCTGTTTGTGCCACTTCTAGAGGAAGCATGCACATAAACGAGACACAGTAATAATTGTGTTGTCCTTTAGCCACTCAGTGGAGGCTGAATTGACCTCTGTAATTAACGCATGGAGTTGATCTGTTACTGCAACTTTATGCCCTGCGTAGAGAGGAGTCCTGGTTGCATCGGTTTGCTTCTGAATGGTATGATAACACAACTCCTGTGTTTAAAGCCACACAGCCCATACCTCCTGGATTATTCAGAAAGCTGCTACTGGACCCTCCTGAAAGTGAAAAAAAAAAAATACGAGTATAATTAATGATTGTTGATAGGCAGTGTTCACTGTTTCCCTTTGACCCATCATGCCCAATAGAAGTTCTGACAGTTGATTGTGGCCTGGCCCTTCAAATAGACTAGGGGCCCACATTGCATAACATCGTTTTGTCCACTCGAGGAAAGAGGAGATTTAATATGGATGTTTTGTCTCTAAGGTAGGGATTTCAGACTATGCTGGTCATTTGATTCACGATGGACCGTATCGATAAGGAGGCCCCTAGAAACTCAAGCTGTTTTGTGAGAAGGAACTAAGTGACTCTGTCTTAATCAGGCACCAATAATCTGTAATATGTTAAGCATTTTGATCTTTTTTCTTTCTAAAAATGTGATTTTTCTCTAATCCAAAAATGGACTTTGAACTCCAGTTTTCTTTCCAACATAAAGTGTATACAGTAAAACACACCTCTCTTACCTCAGGGGAAGTGGGCACACCATAACATGATGCAAAAATATTTCTTCTAAGTTAAAGAAAATATGTTGTTTTTTGTTTTTATATTTTGGTCGAATTTTTAATTGTTGTTCAGCATACTGCTGAGAACAGGATAGCTCCTGAAATATGAAGGTTTTAGAACATGGATAGTAAATCTTCCAAATGGAACAAAAATGTATTGAAATAAAAATAGATTCATAAATTCCATTGGGTTGCTGATGCATGTTATTGAACGAACAATCTCGAACTAACTACTCAAATGAATATGTATGTAACGTTTTTCTCCGGTCCATCTGCCGGGTACTGAAGACTCATCTAATCTATTCCAAATGTACCTTTCAGATTCCTAATCTCCTTTCTATGCTAATCTACTGTACCTCATGCTCCTAGTTTACTTTTGTGTATGCAAACCACCTTTTAACAACATAGATGGATCACAATAAAACATTATTGGGAACAATTGGACAAAAACCCCATGTTCCTACATTTATTACCACACTGCACATGCCAAATGTCATGCTCCTCACAAGGATGAATTATGGATATTTTACCCTGCTGCAAGGACTTGTGTTCTGATTAAATACCTTTGTGTATAACTTCTCACCGTTAATAAACTGCATGTAATTAAACAATACAGTTATAATCACCCCAATTGAAGGTTTGCCTTACATGAGTCTTGGAACCGTCCAACAGTTAATAGCCATAAATACATAACATTTGGTTCATCTTCCAACAAATCAAGCAGAGGGTTTAAATGTATAATGATTAGTTGTGGGAAGAGGTGATTGCTTATAATGACACTGCAACTGACCACAAATCTCAGTTCTGTTTCTATCTACATGTGGTTTAAACTTTTTGTTTGAGAAGGGACAACAAAAACAATTTATGGTGTCGTCTGGGGCACCTTATTCATATTTAGTCAATTGGATTTTTTTTATTAGATGTTTGTTTTTTTTTAGTAGAAATTTAACTGACCGATTTTGCTGGGAATTGTAGCAAAATTTCCTGTCTGATAAAGTAATCATCTGGCCGCAGCATTTAAACTGGTAGTCAAGAACGAGAAGAGCAGCTAATCAATCAAGGAAGAATGTTCTGAAAAAAGGTGGCCAATGGTTAAGGAAATTTTACCCTGGTGTCCAAAAAGGTGGTATTGCAGTTAATTTATACATTGCCCCATTAAATGGGTAAATAATACTAGGACTGTTAAAGTGGACCAAACTGAGCCACGAGAAGCAATTAAGTAGTTTGGGAGATGATGAAATGTGCTCTTATTGCAGGTCTGTTATGTGAGATTGGATGTTTTTACAGTTAGAACCAAACAGTACAAGTGACATAAAACCTTAAAACTGCTATCATAATTTCAGCGCTCATTTAAAGGGTGGAGAGCCGTACAAATGTCTTTTTTGCTGAAAGCACAGTAAGAAATGAGACTTCTAGGGTTCTATAGAGATGTCCTGTACAAGGCAACCGTAATGGAAGAGTTATTAGCTTACACCTGGAGACAAAGTTCTTTACTAGTGGCAGCATGGAGATGTAGCGTAGAATGTAAGTAAGTGATGAGTTCAGAGGCTTCCTGCAATTTGGGTTAGTCATTATAAAAAAAAATAACCCTTTTCAGTCTTTCCTCCCCATCAACGAGGAAGGTTTTCGTCCAGGTTAACGCAATATTGTGACTCCTGCCCCTCCCCTAGACTTTAATTCAGTAACATTTAGTCAGTGATAACAAGCACGAGGCTGAGGCCAAAAAGATCTGCAGTTTTGTTGAAATTACAGCCTTACATACCTCTAATCTCTAGAAGTTTAAATTGCATTGTTGATGTCTAAAAACTGATTGGTGGTCAGGTTGAAATTTGTAAAGTGGCGCATTCTTGGCCCATGGGATGGAAGCTAGGGAGCTGGTTTTGGAATTGGATGGACTGCCATGATGCAACCATAGATGTGCCATTCCTTATTCTAGTCCTGGGTACTTTCTGTGTGGGGCTGGGATGAACATTTTTGCCATGGTTTATTTTTGTTTCTAGTAATGCCCCAAAGTCACTACTTGTTTTGTTTTATCACCTGGAATTAGAGAATTGACATAAGGTGATAGATGTTTAATACTTCATTTGATACTTTCCAATTACTATTCCAGAAAGTAAAGTGGCACTAAACCATATGCTTAACTGGAATAGCCCAGGCCAACATAGTTATCTAGAATTGTAAGGAGTATAATAAACAGCAAAGCAGCCAACACTTGAATTTGTAGATGGAAGGTTTGGGTAGGACATGACAAAATTCTAAAATTCCCTCATGGCAATGAGAGGCTCATACATTTATGCAAATAATACATATGTCCAGGTCCCTACTCTAAATTTGCCACATATAATAATGTTGTGTGTTGACAATAAAGCAAGGACTTGTATAATCGCAGTCACAGAGGATTTCTCCGGGGCGCGGAATTGGCAGGTCACAGTTTTAAGGGGAACAGAGAAGTTTGGCTTTTCGAAGTTTCATAAAATGGTGCATGAATGGTAAGTACGATTAAATCAAGGCTTGTGCACAGGACAATTAATTGCAAATAATTTTAAGAATTCCCATATCAGTCACTCTTTTTTCCTTCAAAATCAAAAGGACACATTTTAAAAGTTGAAGATTTGTTTTAAGGTCTGTTTCAAGAAAAATATATTTAAAGTGCCAGTAAGATTGAAGAAACACAATTACTGATAGCTTAGCAGAGAAGATTTCTCCTCAGAGGGTTACAGTTGTGATCTTCTTTTTTTAAACCAGTAATGATACCTGATGTGTTCTATGAGAATTCAGGCAAAACAGGTAGAGAGGGATGCAATCAAACAAACAGTACTTGCCTTCCTTCACTGTCCACGCCATTATAGTTGCATCACTTGATCCTTCTACTGTCATTGCACACCTCAATGTTCATGCAATTTAGGAAAGTAAACTAGCAATAAATGCTAATAATTCAATTTTTCAGTTTATAAAATCTAGGCCAATAAAGAATTTAAAATTAAACCATCAAAGGAGACTAGAAATTCCGACATTAATACAGTATGTTCTAAACATCTCTTGGAGCAAATTACACCATTTACCTCAAAATAATACAAAGAGAAACCAGAAGAAAAAAGTTGAAGTAAACTAACAAATAGAGAAAAAGAAATTCATTTTCATAAACTAACAAACCTATAATTCTCATATTTGCAGTATGTCTGAGCATATGGATTTGATCAGTGACCTATAGTTTGTCTGCTGGCAAAAATATTTCTCCTTTATCACCAAGAATCTCACCCTAATTGTATTCCAGCCCCAATTGGCACATTTGCCCAGGGGCGTTGCCAATTCTTTCAGATGGTGGTGTTAGGAATATAGCCAATGCCACAGAATAATCTTCTAAGTACTAATGTAGACTTGATGGATGGATAGTTAACTGATTTTCAGGTTTAGGTTCTCCATCTGAAATCTGTAATAAAATATTTTTCATGGTTGAAGTTACACTGGTTAATTTCTGGTTGTAGTATGTAATTTGTATTTATGCAATATTTTAAACTGCATTAAAATATCTGTGAAAAAACACCAGAGTCTTGTAGACCATGGGAACATACTATAGATTTTGTTTGGAAGCAAAATTATATTTTACCATTTAAGTTAGAATTTGAACAATGTCCGCTTTGGCCTATTAAACTAATAACACCTTTTCTTGAGTGACCAGAGAATTGCACCCCACTGCGTGGCCTGTCTCACTATTTCAATTCACTGAGATGCAGGTCATGGTTTCATATAATGTAGGCTGTCTGTGAATTTTGTAGCCCATCTAGCAAACTCGAATCAGATGTAAGCTAACTTATTAGTTGAAGAGTGAGTTCATATACTTTTAGTCTTAAATGTGCATTGTTGTGCAATTGATAGAGTTGGAATGCAAAACGTTTTGTCTTTGAACTGATGCCTTCACATGTCTTAATACAGTTTTAAGATTTCAGATTGTCTATTTGTCACAAGATTTGTATATGAAACCAATAATCCGCGACTGCAACACTTTCTAGGCTGACGTTTTTTTAGCATATGCAATTTAAACTCTGCAGTGAATTCAAATTGGTCCCAATTTGGATTCCTAATTATATTTTTGACTTGTGCTATATCAAATACTGTTATTAGTCTTAATTGGTCCGCAAAAACTAAAATGTGTTTTTTGAATATACACTATATGGACATTTTAGAAAATACCTAAATAGCAAAATGTGTTGCTTTGACAATATGCCTTACAAAAAGCAAACCATAATCCACAAATAATTAAATCTTATGTCTTCTGCCCTGCCAACTAATTGGCTGAATCTCACAATAACTTCTAAGTGGCACAGCTAAAGGTTCCATTGTTGAACCAAATACCAAACAAGGGCAAACCCCTGCACATTCTCTGCTGATTACATAATCTATTATCATTGGTCACATGTATCCTGGTTTTAGGTGATTATACGAGCATTTTGTTTGCTTAATCTATTTTTCTAAGAGCCAAATATCTCGAAAATTGGGTATGTGTGTTCCTGTTCAATTGAATGAAACACCAGGGCTAAGTTTCAAGTCCGCTTATGTGTAACCAAATTATTAAATGTATGCAATTTGACATACCTGAAATACGTTCGAAGTGAATACTAAAGTTATTTAAAGCTTTCAGACTAAATATCCACTGCGGGAAATATGATTGTTTTGCTCTGGTATTATTGAAAATGCCTATTTGCAAGCAACATATGTTGTATTTATTTTAAGTATAATTGGAGTAGATGAAGAACCAATTGTCTTTTAGGAATCCTATCAAAATGGCAAATTTTACTTTGGTTCCGTCTAGTGAGTGAATGAGTTAATAATCCCAGCACTTGAAATATATCAAGTAGAGTTATCAGCCGATGTCCATAAAGCCTTTGACCAATGTTTTTTCATTTCTTCTGCAACACTGAAGTAAAACGTTAACAGAGTAGTCTTCAATTACTACACTTTTTATTGCACAATACCTTGGAGAATGAGCTTAAACTTTCAAGCTTCTGTTCACAAAGGTTGAGATCTGGTGGCTGAGGGACAGACCAGAGCAAGAGATGGCGACTTCCGCTTGCTTCAAGGTATCAAGGGAGGGCACTACAGCACGCTACAAAGATCTGAGTGGTCTTACCTATCTGAGTGGAAAAAAATGTTTACCTCCCACAAAGTCTGATTGAAAGCTATTGTTGACTGGCAGTTACAAAGGGCTAGTTTCTAAGCTCGCTGTCTATGAAAACAATCACTGACAAAACCTGATGCTGATGAGGTGTACAAGTTACAGGCTCGTGAACCCACAGTTTTGTCCTTCTTGGTCTCTTTTGAGGGAACTCTTATTTTCCTGTTGCAATAGAACTTATGTATAGTTTTTCAGACAAAGCTGCTGGACAAGCAAACAGTGTTTTCCATTAATCAGTATAGAACAGAAGAGCAAAGTTAATGGCATACAGCAAAACAATCTTGGCATACAGCACCTTGTCCGGAAAGGCATTTTGAAATAGAACACTTGAGGTATTATAACAGAAGATATAGCTCAGTCCCTTCAACTACAGAGACAGTTTAGATCCACTAGCCGTACTATAAAAACTTGCTATCTGGTCCAAATTATGACAGCCAGAGACTTAATATCTGATTTGTTTGAGCATCCATGAAACTGCTAACCAGTCATCCACTTGATAAAAAGACATTTTGTGTATTGATCAACATCCATGTCTTAAAAAATGTGAACGAGTGCCACCTTGGGGGAAGAGTGATACAGGCCAACCCCGCATCTCTGACAAGGCCCTAGTGACACCCATTCAAAATGTTTGATTGTTTGGATAGTTTCAAACCAGCCCCTCTAACAGTTGCCACCAAAGGCAAGTTCGGGAAGAATCGCTCTACATTTGCCAGAGACACTGTCTTGTGAAGTAGTCTATGTAGGTAGTTGCATGGGATCACTCATTGAGATGATATAGCTACCTTTATGCGTGACGCACCCACGGACCCTTTGCCTGCCAAACCTGCCGATTCACCTGCCTCCGGACATGCACCACCCTCCCCAATTCGAGCACCAGCAGCAACCACCTGAAGTGCATCCTGCTCAACACCCGCTCCGTCCACAGGCACTGGAACTCTGGGACCTGCTCGACGCGACAGCACCGGACGTCGCCTTCCTCTCCGAAACCTGGATGAATGCCTCCTCAGCGCCCGACATCGCCATTGCCATCCCGAAAGGATACAAGATCACCCGGAAGGATCGCATCAACCAAACAGGAGGAGGCATCGCCATCGTACACAAGAACACCATCCGCATCTCGACTGACTCCGACAAAACCTTCACCGCCGCCGAACACCTGCACTTCCAGATACACACCGACCCCAAGACCACCCTCCGAGGCACCCTCATCTACAGACCCCCGGGACCACGCACACAATTCAGCGAAGACATCGCAGACTTCATCAGCCCGCAGGCCCTTCCCTCCGCCGACTACATCCTCCTAGGAGACCTCAACTTCCACCTGGAGAACAACAATGACAGAAACACCAACGCCCTGCTGGGCAACCTCGCCAACCTCGGACTCAAGCAACTGGTGAACACCCCCACCCACTACGCCGGCCACACGCTTGACCCCGTCTTATCATCCAGCAAATACATCTCCTTCAGCCACTCCACCGGACTCCACTGGACCGACCACAGCTGCGTTCACTTCAGCATCAGAAGAACTACGACCCACCACCATCCGCAACAGGTTCCCCCTCGGAGCTGGAGCAAGATCACCGCCGAGCAACTCAACGCCTCCCTCAGCCAGAACACTCAACCAGCACAACGGACCCCAACGAAGCAGCCAGCAACCTCACCAAGTGGCTGACCGCCTGCGCCAACGACCTCGCACCACTAAAGAACCCTCCCAGCAGACCCGGCAGCAAGAAAACCCCCTGGTTCACCGATGAACTCAAGGAATCCAAGAAGTACTGCCGCACCGCGAGAAAGCCTGGCGGCTCGACCAGACAACAGGACTGCCCTCAAGCACGCCACCTGCAAACACCACCAGCTGATCCGCGCTACCAAGAAATCGGTACTCAAAGAATGACTGGACACCAACGCCCACGTCAGCAAGGAACTCTTCAACATCGTCAAAGAGTTCTCCAACCCCAGCGCCGGAAACAACGACATCACTCCCTCGCAAGACCTCTGCAACTCACTCGCCTCGTTCTTCCACCGCAAGATCGCCGACATACACAACAGCTTCGACGCACAGACCACGCACCCACCACCGAACCAATGCCCGCCACCACCACCCTCTGCAACTGGACCCCGATCAGCACCGAAGACACCACCTGCACGATGAACTCTATCCACTCCGGATCTCCAACCGATCCCTGCCCACACCACGTCTTCAACAAAGCCGACGCCATCATCGCACCCCATCTCCGGGACATCATCAACTCCTCCTTCCACACCGCCACCTTCCCGGAGAGCTGGAAGCACGCCGAGCTTACCGCCCTCCTGAAGAAACCAACGGCGGACCCCACCGACCTCAAGAACTACCGTCCCATCTCGCTCCTCCCTTTTCTGGCCAAAGTCATCGAGAAGACCGTCAACAGACAGCTAGCCGCCTTCCTCAAGACGAACGGATCCCTCGACCCCTCGCAGTCCGGTTTTCGGTCCAACCACAGTACAGAGACCGCCCTCATCGCAGCCACCGATGACATCAGAACCCTGATCGACAACGGGGAAACAGCGGCCCTCTTCCTCCTGGACCTCTCTGCGGCGTTCGACACTGTCTGCCACCGCACCCTAGTGAAGCGCCTCAGCAACATCTGAATCTGAGAGAAAGCTCTGGAGTGGATCATCTCGTTCCTCGCCGGAAGAACCCAGAGAGTCTGCCTCCCCCCGTTCAGATCCAAGGCCACGGAAGTCATCTGCGGCGTACCACAAGGATCCTCACTCAGCCCAACCCTCTTCAACCTCTACATGAGCCCCCTCGCAGCCATCGCACGCCAACACAACCTCAACATCATCTCCTACGCCGACGACACCCAGCTGATCCTCTCCCTCACCAACGACCCCACCACCGCCAGAGCCAGCCTATACGAAGGGATGAAAGACGTCGCCGACTGGATGAAGAACAGCCGCCTTAAACTGAACTCAGACAAGACAGAAGTCCTCATCCTGGGATCATTACCCTCCGCCTGGGACGACTCCTGGTGGCCCCCGGCCCTGGGCACCGCCCCAAGCCAACAGACCACGCACGCAACCTGGGCTTCATCCTGGCTTCATCCTGGACTCCTCCCTGTCGATGACCAGACAAGTCAACACCGTCTCATCTTCGTGCTTCAACACCCTGCGCATGCTCTGCAAGATCTTCAGATGGATTCCCACTGAAACCAGGAAGAACGTTACCCAGGCACTCGTCACCAGCCGACTAGACTACGGGAACACCCTCTACGCCGGAACCACCGCCAAACTTCAAAAAAGACTCCAATGCATCCAGAACGCCTCTGCACACCTCATCCTGGACATCCCCCGACACAGCCACGTCACCGGACACCTGAGAAACCTGCACTTGCTCCCCATCAGCAAGAGAATCACGTTCAGACTCCTCACCCACGCACACAAGGCTCTCCATGACCAGGGCCCCAAGTACCTCAACGACCGCATGACCTTCTACACGCCCACCCGCCAGCTACGATCGACCAGCCACGCCCTTGCCACCATACCACGCATCCGCAGGGCCACTGCCGGAGGAAGATCCTTCTCCTACCTGGCAGCCAAGACCTGGAACTCCCTCCCCACCCACATTCGGCGAATCCAAGACCATCTCTCATTCAGGAAGCAGCTCAAGACCTGGCTGTTCGAGCAGTGATACACCCCCCCCCCCCCCCCCAGCGCCTTGAGACCCTCCCGGGTGAGTAGTGCGCTTTACAAATGCCATGATTGATTGATTGATTGATTGATTGACGCAAAATCAACCCACTTGTCCTTTTCAGTGAGAGTCCACACCTTTGCCTCCAAAGATGCATACATGGTAAGGAGAGTTTCAGCTGTAGTAATGACTAAGGAACAAGACACCAGGTACTACTCGATTTACTTAAAGATGAGAGATTTATGGGCTCCCTTAATTGTTAATGTATTAACACCCTGGCTGCTAGGCGTTTTCCCCCCCTGTGCTGGAAAATGCTTTACTACATCATTCATGACGAGCTCAGCTCGTCATCAGCACAGCTCAACTGTGCATCATGACAAGCTGAGCTCGTCATGAGTATCGAAAGGGTTAAGGAACGCTATCACCATAGGTCCTCCTAAATCATGGTTGAATTCCATCATTGTCCCCATTTATAAGAAGGGTGATCGAGCCGACCTTTGCTGCTGTCAACTTATTTCTTTAATTGATTCTACAGGGAAGGTACTTGGAAGAATTGCATTGGCTCGATTAGAGGACTGGGTATCAGTAAAAGGTATCCTCACCACTGTTCAGTATGGATTCAGAAAGTATGTACGCACTGTAAATCAATGCCTGAACCTCCACTAATCATCAGCAAGAATACTATGGCGAAGAGCGGGTACCTACATTTAGCATTTATGGACCACAGTGCCGCATTCGATTATGTTAATCGAGGGAGGTTATGGGGAAAAATGCTATAAAGGGAAGTGGATGCTCCAATTGTGCATAGGCCATCTCCACACGGAGGTCACTGGGTGCATCACGTATCGGCCTATGGTGGATGCAGAGCTCTGATTAAGATCAAGCATGGTGAGAGACAAGGGTTTGTATTGGCCCCTTTTCTTTCCTGCCTATAATATAATGAGCTTTATTTTTATCACAAAGAGATGGATGTTCCCAGGGTGGAAGCTCGGAGTCTCTGCATTGCTGTATGCAGATGATTGTGTTTTACTGTCAAGAACTGTAGTGGGTCTTCAGAGATTATTGGACAGATTTGTCCTTTCTGTGAGCGATCTAGGTCTAGCAACAAATATAGCTAAGACACATACCATGATCTTTGGGCATGTCTCTAGCAACTTGAAATCTCATTATATTAACAGGACTGAATCACTTTGTGTTCCAACTTTTACGTAACTGAGGCTACCTTTTGATAACAAGTGTAACTGGGCACATTAAATGAAAGTAAGTATAACGCAATTTGATCAAACCACAGAGGACATTTTTTGGTTCTCTGGTAAGCTAGGCTCTAAACCCATAGATAAGATGGTCAACATATATATGGTTCAATGTATTTCTGTCATGATGTTTGGTACAGGAATATGGGAGCATTGTGACACATCGCACTTGCAGGTTAGGCAGAATGCGTTTGTGAGGAGAGTGCTATCTGTTTCTACTTGTGTGCACACCCATGCCTGCCATACAGAGATAGGCCTATTGTTTTTGGAAGATTGTACTATGTTAGCACCACTCATGCTATGGCTCTCCATTTGGTCAAAAGGTGAAACCTTTGTAAACCAGGTTATAATCACTGACTATCTCGGTAGGATCATGCCTGCAAAATTTGTGGCTGAAATTTGTAAAAGACCAATTTAATTTGATGGGGGAGGCCTGAAAAGTTCTTGATATTAACGCTCCAGCTAAAGAATGTTTCTAGACTGATTTCTTCACCTTGTTGGAGAGGAGAAGGAAAAACTTAGCAAGAAGAAAATGGCTGTTCACTAAATTTTAGTCCCCACTGATCGTATGGAGCCCTATCTATATTTTATATCAAATCGTCATCCGAGATTCTTGCTTAGGTTCTAATTTAATCTAGCCCACTTCCTGGTCTCCTATCCAAAATGCGCACATAGTGAAGCGGGCCTTGAGGTATGTTCTTGTGATTCTCGATCTGAACAATCTATGCTACACTTCTTTTCTTTTTGTTTTTTGCAAATTGTATACTTTCCTCAGGAAACAATTATTAATCCTATTATTTAGGTTGGCCGCACCTTTGAAATGCTGTCTTACGTCTTGGCTTCACCCCACCTCTTGTTAGTTACTCCGGTGCTGATACCATGCTTTTGAGTTGGCATAGTGAAGGAAATTAGTGTAGGGTGATCATATTTTGAGAAGCAGAATCGAGGACAGGTCAGACATAGAAGGGTCTGGTTTGACTCCCAACTGAGCTTTTCCACCCATACTAAAAAGATTGCTGCATCTTGTTTTGGGATTCTGCGTCCGCTTCGGTCCACCTTTAAATACTTCGACGCTCCCACCCGACAGCTCATTGTGCAAGCCATGATCTTGTCAAAACTTGATTATGCTAGCTCTCTTTTTCTCGGAGTCAATCAGGCTGAACTAGCCCGTCTCCAACGCGTCCAAAACCCTGCCGCCAGGGCTCTGGTTGGCTTACCCAAATTCTGCTCAGCTAGGAAAACCATCTACAATCTCCACTGGCTTCCGGTGGCTCAGAGAATTATGTTTAAATCTCTGACTCTTAAAATTCTCAAACTTTCATCTCCTCAGATTCTGGAGCCTCTCATTCTCCCCTATGTTCCAGCACGCTCTCTGAGGTCCTCCGCCCTCCACCTAGCCATGGTCCCTCGCTTTAAGAAATCCAGGATAGGCGGACGCTCCTTCCGAGTTCTTGCCGCCAAACTGTGGAATTCCCTGCCCGTCCACATTCGTGCCATCGATGGGCTCCTTGATTTCAGGAAGGCTGTCAAAACCTTTCTCTTCCCCCCTGCTCCTTAGTTCTGTTGTGTTGTGTCTCTCCCCCTTGTCCGGCTTTTCTGTTCTGTACCAGCGCCAGGACGCCCCTTTGCTGGGGCATCTGTGCGCTCTATAAATCCGGATAACATAACATAATATATATATATATATATATATATATATATATATATATATGGTCCCTGCCACACACTAAGTATATGTAGGCACTCACAGTGTGTGGCAGTGACTGTCAGACACTGAAACCCGTTTTAATACTTGTTCCTTTGAATTCTTAATTTACAAGCCTGCATTTATAAAAGATTAGCTATGGCAAGACATCCACCCTGTGTCCCCTGCCCTCCCCACTCTGCTTGGAGCTTGTAGATAACCTCCTAAAATGCCTGAAAGAAAATGCTAAATTACTTAAATCATTTCACACTTTGTATGCGCCTGTGGAAACAAGAGCATATGGGTCAATTCTGCTCCTCTGAAAACTGGGTCTGTCCAGGGAAATCTGGGAAGTAGGTCAGATCCTAAGCTAGGGCTGTTGGGCTCTTCTGTAACAATTATTGGATGTCAAGATACTAACCAGGAAAGATTTCAGATACCAGTACTGGTAACCATGCTATCATCACACTTGTTTCACAATTCAACAGCTTGAGCAAGTTGGAACAGTTCGCTATTATTGACATCCATTTTGAGATTAGGGATGAATGTGGGAGTCATGAATAGACCAGATGGATGCTCCCACTCTTATCTAACTCGTAATCAAACTCTGCAGCAAGGTTAAGCAAGATCACACTGAAATATTATTTTATTATTCTGGTGTAATATTAAGGGTGACACTCGCATCAAATTCTAAGGTCTCCTCTTGTTAAAATTTGGACGTGTCCTTAAATCAGGCAGTAACCTTTTGATTTACATTAAAATACTTTGACCTTGTATAGTGTTGGTATTCAGAATCAATGAAATCTGGAAAGATCGCCCTCAAATAAAAGTGCATTTCTCTCAGTCAGTGTAAAGGTGAAATTTGGCACATTAAGGTACTTTAGAAGTTTTAGATATTCTTAAAAAATTCAATTTTGAAGTGCATCAATTTAAAAGAAGCTTCTAGATATAGAATGCATTTTTTCTAGCAACTCTTTTGGTGCATGAGCTTGAATGAGCAAACAAGATGCTCCACAGTATACTTCTCTTTTTTATTGATCCTCCCTTCTCGATGCATTGGTACACATCATGGAACTTGGAGACTATAATTTCTTCAAAATAGATTTAGTTCCTTCAATAACAAACTTCAATAGGACAGTGTGCCTTTGAAGCTCACTTTGAAGAAACTGGTGCATTCAAGTACAGATTTTTTTTAAGACAAAGTTGATTCCATCCAAGATTCGTTTCCAGTTTGAGATGTCAACAGATTACTGATCTTCAGTTTTTGGAGAAATAGACTGACCATCCAACTTTTTACTTTCCCCAAGAATTTCCTTGAGGTGGCAATTACCATCATGAACATGTATAAGCTATTGTTTTTACAGGGAGACTGACACCCAGAAAAAATTGTCCAGGCAGGGTATCAAATATTGGTGTGTTGATCCCCATATATTAAAGCACATTTTTGTGAAATTACTCCTTTAGGAACCTAGGTTGGACACTACAGATCGTAAAATCTATTTACCCATCTTCAATATTCCTTAGCCTTTTTAGCTGATAGAAAAAAAAAAACAGTTCTACAATTGCAAGACCTAGTGGTGACACCTGATCACCTTGCTGAGTTTTAATCAGACGGCCGTCCCAACAGAGTCTGAGAGACTGCTCTACTGGCATTCAGTCTATAATCTTGAATTTCTTTGATGCAGGAGATCCTGCACTGCAAAAGCTCTCATCTTGTCTGCAGCATTTGATACGCTAGACCATAACCTCCACTTAGAAAGGCTGCAAAAGAAAGCATTACCTCCGACCAATCACTTAGTTTATTTGAGTCCTTCTGTAAGAATAGAGTTTCCCAGGGCACTGTTACCCAGGAACAAGCAGAAGCTAACGGAATTTTGAATTGTTGGTATCAATCACTGGCAGAAGAATCCGAAAACAGGTAGCCGATCTTTTTTTGTAGGAAATGACCTTATTGAAATAAAAGACAAGGTCAAGCTGTTGTAAGTCTGGTTTAATAAAAACCATGTCTATGAACTGCCAGGACATTTGATGCTCTTGTAGAAAATGCATCCTGTACTAGAAAAACAAGATTGGACCGTAAGGGCTGTTCTAGATGCTGAACTACACTATGGAACCTTGCATTAGGCAGGGAATTCTAAAATTAACATCCGAAATGTGCAGGTATTATGGAACTCAACGGCATGCTATGCCAGAGCCTGCATATGCTACACTATTGTTAAGGAAATTAGAGTGACTCCTTGTTACCTTCCGTGGTAGCTTTAAGGCCATGCCTCTCATTCACAAACCTCTGTTTTGGGTGCACCTAGGTACATAAAGCAACTTTTTATCCAATGCTGGTCCGCACATTCTCTTCGATCAGCAAGTATACAGCTACTCATTCCCCAAGGTTTGTATGTAAAAAAGCGGGAAGAAGAGCCATAGCTTAATAATGCACCAGAAATTCTTAGTAACTCAGGAGCTTCTTCAATTCAGGAAAAGACTAAGGGCCATATGTATCAAACCCCCCTTTTGCGATTCCCAATTAGCAATTTTTTGTGAATCGCAAATTGAGAATCTCAAAACGGTATGTAAATAAAAAATCGCAAAAAAGTAGCGATTCAGTAAAAAATCGATATTTTCATTGCGACTGTTCAAATAGCGATTCCTTATTCCAAAAAATCACAATTTTGCGAAATTCGCAAATTTGAGAATCAGAAACTCCGGTGCAGCTTGATGACATCACAACCAGGAAGTGTGACTACCCATGCTTCACCTGAGTTTCTGAAGCACAGTGAGAGAGTAGGAGTGGAGGTGAGGGAACTATGCAGTGCAAAAAACAATGGCAGACACTGGAGACATGGCCAGCCAGGACAAACATCAGCGGGGCAAACACAGAGAAAAAGAAAACAAACGTTTTCTGAAATGAGCTGAAGGTCCTGATCCAGGAAATGGTTGTAAGCCATGAGCACCTCTTCGGAAAGAAGTCCCTGTGGGTGCCTGAGACACGCAAGAGGAGGATTTGGGCTGATATCCAGCGCAAAGTAAACGCAGTTGGCGTCACCAAACGAAGCGTGGATTTCTCAGGAAGTGCTGGTACGATATGCGCCAGCGCTCCAAGGAGAAGGTGTCTGCCAGGTTGGAGCAGGCCAGGAAGACTGGTGGTGGGACCTCTCATGCGACTGACTCCTCACCACTAGAGGAAATGCTTGAGGGGACCCTGCTTTCAGAGAGTGTAATGGGTGTGGCAGACCTGGACAGCTCCGACCCCCCAGTACCAAGACAAGGTAAGAAGCATGCCATCATACCCCTGATACCTCCCTACTACCCCCACACACCCAGGAGAGACCCAGGGGCAGAACAAAAATAAAAGTCCAGTGCAGGTACACAAGCACACCCAGCAATGCATTATGGGTGATGTAGTCACATGCATATTATAGTGGTGCAATTACGCCCAGCCAGTCCCTAACAGTATGTGCGCATCAGGAAAAGCAAAATACAGACAGACCGGATACATGTAACCCCAAACAGTGAAATTTAATGCATGACAAGTGCAAGTCAGGACAGAAAATGAATGTGTACATTTACATCCACAGCACCATCAGAGATGCAGGAAACAGTCAGTGGAGGAGAGGATGAATTCCCTAACCAGAGGCAACAGGGCAAGAGGAGGAAACGGAGGAGGAGGGCAGCCCAGTAATCCCTCCAAAACGCAGCAGGCGGAATGTAGTGCCACCGCTGCCCCCACTGGAGGATGAAAGCCAGGACACCAATGGCGATGTCCAACCAGTCCCGGGACAGCCAGAGCCACAACACCGTGCTCGAGCACGTGCAGATCCGATCCCGCCAATTCCATCCAGGCACAGGGCAAGTGCATCCACCAGTGCAGCAGTCCCACGAGAGGACACAGTCTTCGTCGGGCTGGAGGGGCACATGTTGGAAGTACAGCGCATGTAGGCAAAAAAAATCAAATCATTACAGAGGCAAATCAAGGTTGGCTTCATGGGCATGACGGGTGCCCTGGAGGCACTCTGTACGAAACTAAAGGCGGATCGTGCTGCTAGGCACAGGAAGATGCAGCGCCTAGACCGCCGCTACACCCGGTTAGTCAACCGCCTTTCCTCAGCAACCAATGTGCTGTCAAGGCGCAGCATTGTCTGGTGAATACCTAGATAGACTGAGGCTCTGTAGAGCTACAAAAAAACAACAAAAGTGTGTGAAGACTATTCTAAAGGGAGAGTAATTAGATGAATTTTGGAATAGATAAGACTCAGTACATTATAAGAGGCATACTACCTAACTCCAAAAATTGGATCTCTCCTAAAGAGAGTATTTGGAAAATTTGAATTTTATGGCAAGATCAGAAGATCTTATTATGCTTGTTTAAAAAGTATCATCAGAAAACAATGCATGTTATAGGTTTGCAATAAAAAAGTTTTAAAAGTTGATACAGGCGACTAATCAGGTGCTCGTAAAATGTTTTTTCAAACAACCTCCTGCCCAGAAACCTTTGGAATGCATAGCTCCTCTGGAGGAATGGTTGCCAAAAATGGAAATGCCAGTACTGACTTGGCACATAACCCGCTTAACGCATCTAGCTAAAGTGCAACGAGCTACAGAAGAGAGAGGTTTAATCAAAGAAAATATAAGCTGGGTTGAAGATGTTCTGCAATAGGAGATATTTGATCATATTCCTTAAAACACTCCCAATGCAAATATTAAGATATTCCTCAGATGACTAAAAGGTCTTAATTTTTCTGCAGACAGTGAAACAGAATCCAGAATGATTAAACTGCCTATCTGAAAAATCCAAAGCTCCGACATCTGAAACTCTCTTAAAAGACACCAGACATAACAACATATTTAGCTCAGCTGATAATATTTTCAAGGTTAAGTAAGACTTATCAAGCCATGAAGAAAATAGGTTCAATACCAAATTTGCTTCCTATAATGAAGAATAGTTAGTAGAAGGAGTAACACATATTCTAACGTTCCTAATTAATCTGCAAATCGGTGGAAGTTCTTCAACACGTTTCACAGTGATGTAATGATGATTTAAAGTAATCACCACCCTGAGAATATTGATAGTTCTGCATAGTATATAGGACTTACCTGAAGATTCTAGATGACCCAGCAAGTTTGCTATAGATGAGATTTCTGATGAAAAGGGATTGGAAGTGGATTCCAAACACCAGCAATACCAAGCTGACCATGCAGATTTGTAAATTGTTGCAGTGCTGGGGAGCCAAGCATTTTCAATGAGTCTGCAAGTTTCACGCGTAAGTCCTGGGACAGACAATGAAGGCCTCATAACTTTCATGTCATCAGCTGAAGCTTGTCTAATTGGATTAATTCATGCAGTTGACCTGTTGGACCCCGAAGTGTAGATTGAGATGGGGATGACATTTCCTGGAGATTTGGGAACCATTAAGCAAATGGAAATGGTAGATGAGAAAAAAGGACAGATATATCTTGGGCCTTTATCAGAATATTGTGCAGATGTACTAACAACAAACTTCCTCGGGATCTCAGCGGAGACTTCTGGTTTGAGCAACTTGGTGAAACACCATTTGCTGAAGAGAGATTGAATGGGTGATCAAATATATTTTATCTTCCCACTAAAACTGGAGAAATGTCCGATAAGGAGGAAAAGTAGGAAGGGACAAATAAGTGTCTAAACAAATAATACAGGCTTCAGGTTGGTGATAATGTTTTAGATGAAGAATGATCTCCATCTTGAAGTGGTGATATAAGACAAATTAGCTGCATTGTTTGAGTTTGATGAGTGTACATACTCTTTTCTTCTTTTTGACTAAAACCAGGCTGCTCAGGAATCCTGATGGATAAAGCGAAAACAATTTTATCACTCATTTAGAACTAAATGTTATCACTCCTTTAGAACAAAATTTTGATTCATCAGAGTCTTGTGTGTTGAAGTAATATAAACAGATGGTGGCCAAATAGTTTGGATTGTTTTTCCGGAAAGAATTATTCAAAATCCTGAGACAGTTAGTCGAACCCATAGGTCTGATGTTCCTAGTTGTTGAGAAATATTGCAATATGACTCTAAGATTTAAAGAACTGGTTGAACACTGCCTGGTATTGAGGGTGGCATTGTTTGATCTCTGTAGAAGTTGTATTTAAATCCTCGACGCGTTTGATGGAAGAAGGCTGGTCTATTCAATTGGAATACATATTGATCAATGTTGTGTGCAAACTGGGACCGAATGTCAGACTATAAATGACTGTCCGAACAGTCCCCTGTTCTGTTTGTCTTCCAGAAAACACACTGTCCAAATACTTTGAGTTAGGAGCACCAAACCTTGTCAATCAAATTAAATATTTTAATGTTGTTAGATAACTCCTTGAGCAAACTATTTCCAAAAGGGAGACCCAGAGCTGTGGGAACTGTTTCTGAGGAGGCTAATTATGCTAGTTTTAGATCTAGCTTTATCAAAAGCCATTAAGGTGTTCCAGTGAAATAGCAGTGTTAGCATTGCCAATAAACCATATTACACAGTGAATCCAGCTAGAGAGTTTGTAAGGATCAATAGTGAGCAATACTTCTTTAACATGGTCTGTCATCTCAACTATTTTTGTAATGGGACATATAGTGTCGTAATCTGTCCTCCTGGCAAATCGATCTCCTTTTTGGGATCCTTTCTGAAAATGGTAAAGAAAGGGAGTAAAGTCGGATATTTTATTGGAGTGGATTTATTTTGGTCAGCGACAAAAGGTATAGGGCATTCTGACTTTTTTATTACAGGTTTTCAAGTTAAGAACTTATTCTTGCCCAAATATACTCCTCACCATGGGTGATAGTTGACCGGTCTATCGAAAAAGAATGTTTGGAAATCTATCAGGAAGGAGCATTTGCCAATTTTGGTGCCCAGTTTTTGACTTTGCAATGATGTAAATTGTGCTTCCTGTGAACCAGAATCCCATTCCTCATGTTGGTTATTAGAAATGCTTATCTACAGGCTAGATCTGAATAATATCTTTAATAGTTTTACCAATATCATGACTAATCTAACCCATAGAGGCATTTACTACACCTGAGACATAGGAATTAATAAAACGCTTTAAATTTCCATGAACACCTCTTCACTGGTCTCCAAATCATACAGTTGATATGGTTCACTCATAATAATGTATGCTTAACAGACAATGTGATCTAATGTCTTTGTACCAGAAACAATAAAATAATGACTTACAAAATGTTGCAGATAGGCATTTCTGAAGAAGTGAAGACCAACACATGTGTCACATGCAAGAATCCAGAGTGCCTCAGAAAAGTAAATAAGAACAAATAAGCACACTAGCAAAACAAAACAAACACTAAGCATTTCTTGTGGGAAGACAGGAGAAGGTGGAGTAGGTGAAGGACTAACACACTTGGTAGGCACAGTGAGATCTAACACAAGCTCTTGGAGTTGAGCAGTACAGGAAATGAAGCAGTCTGACCACAGGGTATGATTTGGAAACTATAAAACCCCAAATATAAGTAGGTGCTCTAGAGATCTGGGTATAGTACCTTCAGGAGTGGAATGTTTATACTGAAATATGAGGGCATTTGGAACTGACCATTGTTGGTTGAAGTGCATTAAAGGAGGCTGGGCCTTTCTCACTGTCCTGTGTCTATTTTCTCTTCCAGTTTCATTGCAATAAGCAATGTACACTTTTAGATAAATGTCAAAATATACAAAGGGGACACTTAATTTGCCAAAGAAACAGTATCAAAGTGGAAGGATCTACACTGTGTTAATTAAGCACATGTCAAAGCAAAATGTGCAGCAAATATTGACTGCACAGCACCATAAGTTATTTGGTGCCTTTGCCACCCAGCAGGCAAAGAGTTTTCATGGCGTTCTGTCCCCACAACTCACAATCTAGAATAAACTAATTTTTTGTCTTGTCAGGAAACATATTAATGGTGCAGCTAAAAATGTCCTTATGTTTCTTTGGGCCAAGCCTCCATCTGTTGCGGAATTTGTAAAGTGTTTCCCTACTTTAATACTGAGAACACAGACTTAAACACAACACCTCTGAATTGCCTTCGATAGAAAATGGAACATATTCAATTATTCTCTAAAGGGCGAGTACATTGCAACAGATCAAAGTCGATACAGTTCAGGCAGACTAAAAATCACTGCCCCCAGCACTTTCTTTCTGAATTTTCAGAGGCAGTACTTATTGGCAATAGAACCAGAAGTAGGAATAAAGTGAGTGCTAGAATTCTTGTAAAGAGAAATGATGGGCTTTGTCCATAGAAGGCTCACAGAATGATGCAAATTAACCAGTATTAACTACAAATTAACAGCAGGAACAAAAAGACTGCATGTTTTTTTCGAACTAAGTACAAGGAGAAATTTAAGGAGATGGATTCTAGTGATACCTTGTACTCAAAGACCTGGATGAGATGTTGAAGAGGACTGATCAGACATGGCAACTGGAGGAACACTTAAGTGTAATGTAGATGGAAGGAAAAAGTGGCACCTTTGATGAGAGATCGGGAGACGTGGAACAGAGGTCAGAAGGGGGAAAGACTGATGAGATTGTTGGGACCAAAAGTCTACTATAGATGTAAATTGAATAGGTGAATTTTAAGTATTTTTCTGAAGAATTTTTAATCTAGAGGGGGCTGAGGTTCCGTGATAATTATAAGTGGTGTTTTCGACTCGTACGAATATGGTCGAGTCTGGTATCTATGAACCGCAAATGACGAGTTTAGTGAGTGTGCGCAGTTTCGCTGTGCTAACTTAAACCGTTCGTTTGTTACGTGGGTTATTCATCTGTACCCACGGGTTCCATCTTAGATACGGCATCCATTTTGTCTCTTGCCCTCAAGTAGCCAGCGAACGGACGTTGTCCGTTTCGCGACCCTGGGATTCCCAAGACATCCGCGGAAGACACATGTTCTTTGAAAGTGTCTTTATGATGAGGGGGATGATACTGTAAGGCAGATGGCCCCGCTCGAGGCTCATCTTGCCGTACCGGTCTATTGTCTCAGCCGTGCATCTCATTAGGCACGTCCCTTTGATGCCTGTAGCTCGTGTTTCCTGATACCTCCCCTTCTACACCCTTTTCGATCTCCCCACTGTTTCCATCTTCCTCTGCACCTGTCCTTGTTCCTTCTTCGATCTGTTTTACTGCTGATTGGAATGTACTAATGGTGGGAAGATGGGTTTTTACAGTTGGGAACCGCCAAATGCTTCCGCACTTATGCCCCGGACCTTGGATGTATCAAAGTGACCAAAGTGACCCCTCTCGGGGATAATTATGGGAACCGAGTTGTAAACCTTTGTGTACCATGCAACCATATGAGAGAAATTTGTATAAAAGGAGCGATCCTCAGTCGCAATTTGAAGCAGTCTCCTCGAACTTACACTCGTTGTACTTCCTGTGACTTCTGTGTTCCCTGCAGTAAATAAACCTCGAATCTTTGACGCCGAAGGAAGTGTCCCGTGTCTCTGTCATTTGTACGCCGGAGCAGGTTACCCACGAAGGTTTCAGGTGTTGTCCCCTGGCACCGCTGGGTCTTAAAGAACCCAGTCCTTCAGTTGGCGCCCAACTGGGGCTGCATCAGTGGTATCGGTCCAAGCCCGACGATCGTGAGGAACTTCGTGTGAAATCTCTGAGGGAAGGTGCACTCCGCTTCATCGATCCTGTTGTCGAAACAAGTGGCCCGAAGACTTTTCCCGCGAAGATTCCCGCCTCCTGACGGCTGCGACGGACTGCTGCCCTGACTGTAGACCTGTTTTGGCGCCTGGCGTAGACCTTGGTATAGCGAGACGATCGACGGGCCTTCCTGGTGACGCCATCGATCTTTGAGTTAAGTATTTGTGGGTCGCTCCCAGAGTTCCTGGTTGTGGTTGCTTAGTTGTTGCATGGTTCCATTGCATTTGTGGTTCTTGGTACTTTGTTGTGATATTTGACGACTGCAGCTGCCAAAGACCGAGGGTTGTTGCTCTTTGCAGGGACTTGGTAAATCCCGTAACCCTTGACGTTTGTGAAACTCGACTAGTGTGCACGATGCCTGGTCGCAGTACTTTGTTTAGTTGTTTTAGACGTTGTGGTATGGATTCCCGACTGGAGGACTCTTGTCCGATACCTCCGGTTGGAACTCCCACTTATGAGCTCTACAGTAAGCACGGGCTAGGCCCGATTACTTTTAATGAATACTGGATTTGTTATACCAAAAAAGATGGTGCCCTTAGTTGGCCACCTCATGGTAGTTTTGAGACCACGATCTTAGATAATCTTGAGGCTAAATTGTTTGAGAAAAAGTCAAGGCCGGCCATGTTTGATGCCTTTCGGTTGTGGCGTAAAGAAGCCCGACAGAAAGAGATCAGACAGACTAAACGTAATCAGAGAGATGGTGTTGCTACCATTGTAAAGAAAGCAGAGCAGTTTCAGCGTGATAAGGAGGATAAGGAAAAGGAAGTGTTTGATAGGCTACAGCGTATGTCCATAGATAAGTGCTATCCTGCTTTACCTATGGAGTCGGATAAGAAGGAAGAATCAGTTGAGGATCCTTTAATGTCCTATCTTATGAAGTCACCACCTCCGTATGTACAGGGTACCGCAGCTCCTGTGGTCCCCCCTGTACCTGTCCCTCAACCTGTTCCTCAACCTGCACCCGTTCTTCCGACTGTTCCTGCTCCTTTGCCTACTGCTATTCCTACTGCTCCTCCGCTTCCACATACTCCTGCTCCCGCTACTGCTCCTGCTCTACTTACTCCTGTTGCTTCTTCTGTTTCTACCCCTTCTCTTGTTAGTCCTTTGTGCTATACTTCTCCATCTACTCGAAGTCGTACCCCTCCGGTTGCGGCTAGCTTCTTTGATTCCCTTGGACCTGTTCTTGGGTCCGCTGGTTCGGACGGTCCTCAGAGACGTAGTCAGCTTCCCGGTAATAGGGAACGTGCTGCGCTATATAACATGGCGATGGGTTGGATGGCGCACCCTCTTAGAAATCCACCACGTGCTGTACTTAATACGTTCTGTCAATTCAATGTACCAACACAAAGGTACGTGTTCGAGGAAATGTGCAAGGTTCTGCGTGATCAGATATCGGCCGATGCACCTGATGATGTGTTGACCGCTTTGTCTGATCTACAGCTTCAGTTCTCGAATGGACTGATAGTGGATACTAACGTTCGACGTGCTGTTGAGCGGTTGTTATCTTTCCGTCCCACTCCTATACCCCAAGCCTTGTTCGTTGAGGATGTTGAGAGTCAGTTAGATGCGTCCGGTCAGTTTCCCATGCGTGAAGTTCCACCAGTGTGGATGCCAGGTGATGCTGCTCAAAATCCACAGATCCTGCCACATTTCCAGCGAGTCTGGATACATCTCCCATGGAAACGATCAGAAGTTTTACAGATGAAGCAATCTTTGCCTGACCCTCGCAAAAATCCTGCAGGGTATTATAAAGAATTGTCGCAGCTTGTAGACGCTACGATAATGAATCTTGCCGATATCGACATGCTGTTCGGCAATGTCGTTGCCCGGTATGGGCTAAGATTCGGCACGAAGATCACGCAAATGAATTGGGTGGCGATTGGGCTACTCTTACTGCGGCCGATACGCGACAAGTTGGCGGGGCTAAGCCTGAACAGCTCATTACTGCTCTCCCTCAAAGAATAATTACATTAATGAAAACACTTATGCCAGCCATGAGGGTGAACTGGGACAAATTGTCAGCCTGTAAACAGAAGAAAGACGAGAGTGTCTCTGATTTCTTTACGAGACTTGAGGAGGCATTCATCGATCATAGTGGTCAGGATATGGGCACTAAGGGTGGTCAACGGTTGTTCGTGGACAAATTTGTCTCTAACTTATTGCCCGACTTGAGCAATAAATTAAAAAACTCTGAGAGTGCGTGGGCCGTTTCTACCTCGGCTCAAATATTGGCTACGGCACAGTATTACGAAAATAGAGAGAAAGAAGAGAACGACCGCGCTGATAAAAAGACGAAAGAACTTAAAACAAAAGTATTGTTGCAGCAGGCCTATCCTCCGCGTTCGAATCAGAATGCTCCTCAGCAAAATAGATCACAGTCGCAATCGAATAGGTCACAACCTCGAAATGACTCCTCTTCCCACAGATCTTCATTAGGGTACAATCAGTGTGCCTATTGTAGACAGGAGGGTCATTTAAAATTCAACTGTCCCGTTCTAAACGATCGAAATAGTGGTAACTCATCTAGAGGAGGTCGTGGTGGTTCTCAGCAGTCATCACGTGGTAGGGGTCGTGGTGTTCAAAATGATCGTTCAGATAACTCATCAAATTCCGATAATTGTTTTGACCAACGTAGATCATCGCAAGGACGATCTGCGCAGTTCAATGTAGATGATTATTACGTCGATCAGGGAACTGACGACAGTAATTACTAGGATAGCCATAGACAAGGAGAGGGAGTGGTATCAGTTCCGGTTGATCAGAGAGGGCCTTACGTCGCAGATGCCCAATCGGGCGTCATTGAGCCTTTTCTGTTGGACACTGGTGCAGCGAAAAGTTCCATAATGCATTCGAAACTCCCTGGCGCACCTTTGTCTGGCTTCACCAATGTTTCCGTTGGATTCTCTGGCGCCCCCGTTAGCAATCCAGTTTCACGCCCTTTGCCCCTTACAATTGGGCCTCGTGAGCTTCAAGCTCCGTTGATTTTAACTACTGGTTGTGGTGAAAATCTTTTGGGCCTGGATTTGCTAAAACGTTTGTATGCAACTTTGTATTGTTCTCCTGCGGGTGTAAAGCTTACGTTAGGAGAAAGGGTTGTCTCTCCTATGTACTTGTCTCTCGATAAGCTTCCACCGGAATTGAGTTCTCTTCCTGCATCTTTGTGGGCAACAGGTCCCAATGATGTGGGCCTGCTTGACATCTCCCCTTATGTTGTTCAGCTGAAATCAAATGTACGGTTGCCACGTATTCCCCAGTATCGAATCTCTCTTGATGGTGAACGAGCACTGTTAGCGATCATTTATGATCTGATCGAGAAAGATGTTATTGAAGAAACGCGGGGAAACGTGTGCAACAGCCCTGTATTACCCATTCTAAAACGTACTGACCCTTCAAAACCGCCTGTTTATCGTTTTGTTATCGATTTACGGGAGGTGAATAAAATTGTGATTCCTCAGTTCCCTGTTGTGCCTGACATCACGGCGCTATTGACTCTGATTCCAGCTTCTGCATCTTGGTTTTCGGTGATCGATTTGAAGAATGCTTTCTTTAGCATTCCGATTGCCGAGGAAAGCAGAGACCTTTTCGGTTTCTCTCTTGGTGGTCGCAGCTTCCGGTTTAAACACGCTCCTCAGGGCTACTGTGAGAGTCCATCGATTTACAGTCAAGCCTTGAAGGGTCAACTGGATGCGTTTTCGTTGCCGGCTGGTGCGGCCTTAATCCAATAGGTCGATGACTTATTGGTGGCTGCAGATACTCAGGACATTTGCAAAATTGCTACGGTGTCGTTGCTGCAACATCTCTGTGACTTACATCACAAGGTGTCACCTTCTAAACTCCAATATTGTTGTCAAGAAGTAACCTATCTAGGTCACTTATTGTCAAAGGAGGGAAGACGGTTGACCCCAGAGAGAATTGCAGAAATTGCACGAATGACTGTGCCAACAACCCAAAGAGATGTGCGTGCCTTTCTAGGTATCACGTCGTATTGCAGGCAATGGATTCCAAATTTTTCATTGCTAGCGAAACCATTGGTGGCTCTTACGTGCAAGGATGTTTCAATTCCTTTACCATGGACGGAAGAATGTCAGAAGAGTTTTTCTGAATTGCGTGACTCATTGTGTTCGGCTCCTGTGTTAGGTACCCCTGACTACAGTAAGCCGTTTACATTATATGTTCACGAGAGGGAAGGTTGTGCTTTGAGTGTCTTAACGCAACCTTTTGGTGGTAAGCAACGTCCATGTGCATATTTTTCCTCGACCTTGGACCCGGTAGCTAGAGCATTGCCGAGTTGCTTGAGAGCAACAGCGGCAGCTGCGGTGTCCATCCGACAATCAGCAGGATTGGTCATGGATAATATGCTTACGGTGATGGTTCCGCATGCGGTCGATACCCTTTTGAATCGTACGAAAACTCAGCACTTGACGAGTGCGAGGTTGTCTGGGTACGAGCTGACGCTGTTGGCAAGTCACATTCAGATAAAACGTTGCAATGTTCTGAACCCGGCGACTTTGTTACCAATTAGCACAGAGTCAGATGAAATAGCAGCCCATGACTGCTATTTGAGGACTGAAGAGGAAACAAAAGGTCGAGTGGACCTTAAAAACACTCCTTTGGAAAATCCAGATGGAACTTTGTATGTGGATGGTTCATGTTTTAAATTGCCGAATGGTGATGTGACTACTGCGTATGCTGTTCTGACTTTGAATACTGTCGTGGAAACTGCAAGATTGAATCAGAACTCTGCCCAGGCTGCAGAACTGATTGCTCTCACTAGAGCGTGTGTGTTAGCGAAAGGGAAACGTGTGAATGTGTTTACCGACAGCCAATATGCATTTGGCGTCGCGCATAGCTTTGGACGGTTGTGGAGAGAGAGAGGTTTTATGACGTCGCATGGTACGAAGATTCAGCATGGACAACTTGTGAATGATCTTTTGGATGCACTTACGTTGCCTAAGCAGGTAGCGATTGTTAAATGTAGTGCACATCGTAAAGTGACGGATGATGTTGGTCGTGGTAATGCATTTGCGGATGAAATTGCTAAGGAGACTGCCCGGAACCTTAGCACTAGAATGTATGTGACGAGTTCGGTTAGGTGGCCTACAGAGACTAGTATGTGTGAGGACACTATCGAGAGTGTAAAAGCGATTCAAAATGAGGCCACCGAGACTGAAAAGACGAAGTGGAAAGAAAGTACGGGAAAATTGGATGCGAATGGTTGTTGGGTTGATTTGTCGGAACACAAGAGATGGATGTTGCCAGATGCATATGTGCTAGCTGTTGTGACAATGGCACATGGGTTAGCACATATTAGTGTGAAAGGTATTTGTAAGTTGCTGTCCCCTGTGTGGAAGAATGATGGTATCACAAAATGTGCTGAACGGTTGGTTAAGAATTGTATGGTATGCATGTTGTACAATCCTGGTAAGGGAACCCCAACTCCTCCTGGCCACTTTGCTCCCCCTTCATGTCCCTTTGAGGTGATCCAATTAGACTTCATCCATATGGAGCGATGCAACAACCTGAAATACGTTTTAGTTGTGGTTTGCACGTTCTCCCGATGGATTGAAGCCTACCCTCTTAAAGACAATACTGCCCTGTCGACTGCGAAAATCCTACTGAAGGAATACTTTCCTCGGTATGGAATGCCTCGGATTGTATGGTCGGATAACGGAAGTGAGTTTGTGGGGAGTGTGATGAAGAGTGTGTGTAAGGGCCTTGGAATTAATCAAAAATTCCATAGCGCCAATCATACCCAGTCAGCTGGTTTGGTTGAAGGGTATAACGGCACCCTTAAGCTGAAGCTAGCGAAGATTCAGGCTACGACTGGTCTTTCGTGGCCTGATGCTTTACCCTTAGCTTTATTGTCAACTAGGGCAACCGTACACTCCCGAGTAGGGCTTAGTCCCTATGAAATAGTGTTCGGTCGTCCTGCAAATGTCTGGGGGGTCCCTAGACCGGGTGTGTTCTCCAGTCTTGAATATCCAATGTTGATTGACTATCTTCATGATCTGACTGCTAAACTGAGGTTAATTCACCAACAGGTTTACGAAGCATTGCCGACGCAGACGGAGGGTCCAGGCCACCAGCTCCAGCCCGGAGACTGGGTGGGAACCAGAAATTTTGCCCGTAAGAAGAATTTGGAACCCCGCTTCACTGGACCCTACCAGGTCCTCCTTGCCACGAGAACTGCCGTCCGTTTAGAGGGCCGAAAAAATTGGGTGCATGCCACCCATACGAAGAAAGTTCCTATTCCTTTACCGGCAGACTCGTGGGTGAGGAGGGGCATTGCTTCAGCTGAATCCGAAGGATTGCCAGCGTTTGTACCTTTTAGCAACGCACAACCTGTCGGAGAATCCTCAGTGCAGCAGAAAGACACTGTTGAACATTTGTCATCAAAAGATTCAAGACCAGAACATTCGACTGATCAACAGGACTCTGTTCCCTCATCGGATCCTTTGTTTGATGAACATACACGTCCTGGGAAAACTCGATACTTTTTGCGTTCTAGCACTAAGGACAAATAAAAAGATGTTGTTCTGTCCCTTGACAATTGCATTATCCCGTTTTCCACGATCAGTCTGAACACCCGTATCATTGTAATTATTTTTGTATATATTGAGTTTTGTCCACATGTATTTTTGCTTCCACAGCTGAGAGACATTTTGCATATACATTGTGAATAAAGGCCGTAGGGCCGCGCGTGTACTTCCTTCTGGTTAGTAGGTCTTGACGCTAGGTTAAAGACCGTCGGTTCCTGGGAACTCCTAGGGATTGACTACTGCTACACAGAACGAAGTGCGTCAAGAAACGTTGCGGACGGTCATAGGGGATGGCGTTTTCAAAGCTGATGGACTTGGAAGAAGCTCAGGCGCAAAGGTTCAAGCTACAACAACTTATCCGTACCAAATGTTTTATGCTTCAAATGTTTGTATTGCTTTTGACTGTTTCTGCACTATTGGCGGGTGGGGTGTATTACATGATGTCGTACTTCTTACCTTCTGCCATACCTACTCCTACTTCTGACCCTAAACTTACCTCCACTGCATCCCCTCATTCTTTCCATATCCTACCTGAACACGAGCAGGCTAGACGTGCAGAATTCCGAAATAATTCCTTTATTCAGATCCTTCATCAGCACCAGTTAGTGGTTAATACTACTAATTGTTGGGTGTGTGGACTGATGCCACATACCACGGATAAGGGAATTCCATATTTGGTCTTACCGTATAGTTCCCAGGGTTCAGCTCGAGCATTCCAAACAATGTTTCTAAGCGCACTCGATTCTTATCCCAGTCGAGAGCCACGTTCTCCCTACTTTGGCCCTGGCTCGTATCATAAGCCTTTGTCCATAGCGATAGAAGATTTAGATAGAGATATCTATGAGCCGTCGCTCATCCCAGAGGAAGAGGTACAAGCCTATAGGGTCCTGAGTAAGGTCGAGTATAGTGCGCTCACGAGTGAAAAACAGCTTAAAAGCTCACCTCCGATATGGGTCGTACCCCACATTGGTAATTTTTGTCTAATGGGTCGTGGCCGAAGATCGAAAGCCCGACTTGGAGAGAGTACTTGCACCGAGAATTACATTCTGCCGATGGTCTCGTCCCCTGTGTTTCTGGCTGCCAAGGGTACATACTTTGTTTGCCATGATCGTGCGTATGCATGGTTGCCCTCCGACTTTGTGGGCTCATGTTTTATCGCAAATCTGTTGCCTCCGACGTTCACTGTAGACGCAGACTATCACAAAACTAGAGTTGTGAGAGGCGTAATTAGCGAAGAGGACACTGCCGGTCAAGAGGCAGGAGACTTTTTCAAGGGTTTCCTCCCGTTTTGGGGGCCTATGGTTAATAGTAGGAACCTGAGACAGTTGACTCGAGTGGTGGAATCGACAGCTAATATTACTGCCAGTGCCCTTGGTAATATCACCACAGAACTTCAGGCGGATAGACTTATGACGTTACAAAACCGTATGGTTTTAGACGTGATCTTAGCAGATCGAGGCGGGGTATGTAAGGTGATCCATTCGAGCTGCTGTATTTTCATTCCAGATAACGCTCCGACCGTCTATCAAGCCATCTCAAAGTTGCATAAGATCTCCGAATCCATACACGTGGATGTAGGGGATTGGACGCTACTTGGGTGGTTTTGGGGCCTGATGTCGACTTGGGGTTGGAAGATTCTGATGATTATCGGAGTTGTTGTGGCGTTCCTGTTCACGTGCTGCCTTTGCGTGCAGTGTGGTCCTGCCTTATGTGGCCTCTGTGCTACAACGTGTATAAGACAGCCACCTGTTACCAAGGGGACTCGGTTGGACAGAGCTATGTTACAGCAACATCTAGATGGTCTGATGAATATCGAGTATGACTCCGACTAGTGCTTGCCTACATGAGGGCAAAAGGAGCGTCTGAGGTTCCGTGATAATTATAAGTGGTGTTTTCGACTCGTACGAATATGGTCGAGTCTGGTATCTATGAACCGCAAATGACGAGTTTAGTGAGTGTGCGCAGTTTCGCTGTGCTAATTTAAACTGTTCGTTTGTTATGTGGGTTATTCATCTGTACCCACGGGTTCCATCTTAGATACGGCATCCATTTTGTCTCTTGCCCTCAAGTAGCCAGCGAACGGACGTTGTCCGTTTCGCGACCCTGGGATTCCCAAGAAATCCGCGGAAGACACATGTTCTTTGAAAGTGTCTTTATGATGAGGGGGATGATACTGTAAGGCAGATGGCCCCGCTCGAGGCTCATCTTGCCGTACCGGTCTATTGTCTCAGCCGTGCATCGCATTAGGCACGTCCCTTTGATGCCTGTAGCTCGTGTTTCCTGATACCTCCCCTTCTACACCCTTTTCGATCTCCCCACTGTTTCCATCTTCCTCTGCACCTGTCCTTGTTCCTTCTTCGATCTGTTTTACTGCTGATTGGAATGTACTAATGGTGGGAAGATGGGTTTTTACAGTTGGGAACCGCCAAATGCTTCCGCACTTATGCCCCGGACCTTGGATGTATCAAAGTGACCAAAGTGACCCCTCTCGGGGATACTTATGGGAACCGAGTTGTAAACCTTTGTGTACCATGCAACCATATGAGAGAAATTTGTATAAAAGGAGCGATCCTCAGTCGCAATTTGAAGCAGTCTCCTCGAACTTACACTCGTTGTACTTCCTGTGACTTCTGTGTTCCCTGCAGTAAATAAACCTCGAATCTTTGACGCCGAAGGAAGTGTCCCGTGTCTCTGTCATTTGTACGCCGGAGCAGGTTACCCACGAAGGTTTCAGGTGTTGTCCCCTGGCACCGCTGGGTCTTAAAGAACCCAGTCCTTCAGTGCGGTAGAAGCAAGAAGAGGTTCACTCAGCTTTCTATTTTACTCCAGTATATATCAAGGGAGAAGTGAACTTCACCAGTCTATAGCCTCGTAGACCCTCAACCACGTCACCACCAACTGTGTATGTTTGCTCCATTGGGGTGATATAGAAAGTGTCAACATTGGTTCTCTTCACTTGAGTGCTTGGTTCTCCAAGTGAATCAAAACCTCTACCAGGAAGGAAATAGTCTGGGTGTCTACACAATGGTGGTATCTGGTTGACTGAAGTAAACCTCCTATTTCTGTAAAAGAGGGTAGGGGTAAGACTAAAAAGGCAACCATGTTTGTAGGATGGTTAATGCACCCTAAAGATCTAGAAAACTGGTTGACATGTTTCGGCCTTGGGAGGCCTCTAAGGGTCCATGGCCTTCATTAGGACTGTGTGTGGTAGATCCCAGTTTTCATTGTTATTTCCAATTTGAATTTTTATTTTGAGTTGCAAATCCTGATAAAGTATAATAATGTATTGTTCTTTTCTCACAGGCCTCATTCTGACCTATGATAGTTCTCTGTTTGAGGCATGGTTACTGTAAGATACCGCCGGCAGGATCAGGAGAGGTGGAAGAACCCATGGCAATACACTCACCTTTGAACCTCAAAAACAACGCCTCTTGGAGCAGTTTTCTCCTACCAGACAACACTGAGTTGCTTTGCAACATGGCATCCATCAAACCCTCAAACCATTTTGGTGATCCTCTCCCCTCCAAGCTCTATAATGATTTAATTTCGGCCGTTCTCCTTCTTTGGTCCAGGATCATTCATGAATCCCTCTTATAGGAAAAGATTCCAGGCTGCCTAAAAGTTGGGCAAGTTACTACCATTCCCAAGAAGCCCAATATGGACTTAACAGATCCAAACAACTTCTGACCTATCACCAGCAGCATGACTCTAACAAAATTGCTTGAAAAAGTTGTTCACTCGCAGCTATGCAAACATATTGAGAAATATCCACTCCTGGATTCCCATCAGTCAGGATTCAGAGCAGGGCACGGTATCGAAATGGCTCTAACTCACATTGTTGATGATGACGTGAGAGCCCTTGACCAAGACCTTACCTCCTGATCCTTTTAGACTTGTCCTCAGCCTCCGATACCATCAAACACAAAAACTTGATTGATCTCCTACAACATAGGATGGGATTGTCGGGCCCGGTCCTAAACTGGTTTTCCTCCTTCCTTCACAACTGCACGCAAAGGGTCAAAGTTAATCATGCCCTTGCTTCCAATACCCCTGTTCTTATTGGAGTCCCTCAAGGTTCCACGCTCTCGCCCACTCTATTCAACCTATTTATGGAACCTCTTGCGGTAATTTTGAACAGAGCCAACATTCAATACCACATGTATGTGGATGACACGCAATTGTACCTGAAGATCTCCTCGCAAGAGGACATAAAAATGTTAAACACTGGACTTGCCCAAAGTCAACAATGGCTAGCTCAAAACCATCTCCTACTAAACACTCTCAAAACTGAATTTATGTTGATCAGCCCACCTAATCACTCAGCTCCTACCCTAGACTGGATTAAACACCTAACTGCTCTGAACTGCACTCCTCACGTTGTAGACATTGCCAGCTCTTTAGGTATCACCTTGGATAAACACCTAAACATGCAGGCACACATCAGTGCGTATACTAGGGGAGCCAATTTCCAACTCAACACACTGAAATTGGAATACAGGCTGGTGAACCGCGCAGGACTTCCCAAAGCTAACCTGGCCCCTCTCCGAGCTACATTGAATGTATTGGCCAGGCTTTTAACGGGTTCTAGGAAATTTGATCACATTTCACCCGACCTTTTGCAGCTAAACTGGCTATCTATTGAAGCAAGGATCCGACTCAAGATAGCCTGTCTGACTCATAAAGCCATACACTACAATTAAGCATGGGCGTAAAATCTGTTCCGCTCGCTGATTTTGCGGATCTTCGGTAAATTCGCAATCCGCGAGATTCACGGATTTCCCGCAAAATCCGCACATTCGTACGCAGCGGATTTTTTTTTTCTTGGTGATACAATTTTGCAGTGCGCGGCGTTTACTTCCCGTCATTCATCGTTTGCCAAGTTATTTTTCTTGATATTTTGCGAGTGCTGCGCCATTTTGGATCTTGCTGCGGGATCCCGCGGGAATTTGGCAAGCGCGATTACGTAATCGCGGTTTGCCAACTTTTACAGCGAGAGTTTGTCAACGCGTGTACGCCGTGATCACGTATCGCGGTACTTTGCAATTGCGAGCTTTGAGATGCGGCGAGCAGCAACAATCTCGCACTTGCGAAAATATAAAATTTGCAATTCTGCACAAGAAATCCACCAGCAAGCAGCATAAACCTTCTGGAAATGATGATTTTTATCTGAATAACTCCTCAGGTTGACATTTTCATGCACTTTTATTGCGAGGAGTCCATTTTGGGGAGGGGGGGTGGGAGGAAGGAAGTGCCCCACAGTCTTCAACTTCCTGTTCCTGTCCAGCAGGCTCCTCCCAGTGCTTTGTCCATCCCCTGGTCACTTTTCATTTGGATCTGGAGCTGGAAGGATTACTTTTTGTGGATGCTGCTGGATATTTGGATTTGAGGCCTTTTTGACTTTCTTTGGATCACTTTTGGATTAGAAATTTCACAAGTAAGTTTGTTTGGGGCATTACAGTTGCTGCAACTACAATTTTGGAATTTTCGATTTTTGGGCTGTTTTGGGGCCTTTTGCCCAGGGGTACTCAGTGGTGGGTGCACTGAGTCTTTCTGTGGGGTGTTTTGAATTTAAACATCATGGAGGGGCTGGATGGCTTGGGATTGTGCTGGTTTTTCTGTGATTTTCGTTTTTTTGGCCTGTTGTGGCCTTTTCACCCGGGGTAGTGAGTGGTGCATGGGCCTAGTCTTTCTGTGGGTTGTCTTGAATTTAAACATCATGGAGGGGCTGGATGGCTTGGGATTGTGCTGATTTTTCTGTGATTTTCGTTTTTTTGGCCTGTTGTGGACAGGCCATGTGGTTGGGGGCCATTTTGAGTGCTGCTACAGGCCCTGGCCATGTGCTGTGATGGAGGGGGCCATTTTGAAGGCAGGCAGTGTTCTCAGGCCTACACCCATTTTGCCTAGCTTTCATCCATTAAGCCCAGGGGTAGTGAGTGGTGCATGTGCCTAGTCTTTCTGTGGGTTGTCTTGAATTTTAAACATCATGGAGGGGCTGGATGGCTTGGGATTGTGCTGATTTTTCTGCGATTTTCGTTTTTTTGGCCAGTTGTGGACAAGCCATGTGGTTGGGGGCCATTTTGAGTGCTGCTACAGGCCCTGGCCATGTGCTGTGATGGAGGGGGCCATTTTGAATGCAGGCAGTGTTCTCAGGCCTGCACCCATTTTGCCTAGCTTTCATCCATTCTGCCCAGACGTAGTGAGTGGCGCATGTGCCTAGTCTTTCTGTGGGTTGTCTTGAATTTAAACATCATGGAGGGGCTGGATGGCTTGGGATTGTGCTGATTTTTCTGTGATCTTCGTTTTTTTGGCCTGTTGTTGTGGCCTTTTCACCAGGGGTAGTGACTAGTGAGTGTTGCATGTGCCTAGTCTTTCTGTGGGGTGTCTTGAATTTAAGCATCATGGAGGGCATGGGATTGTGCTGATTTTTCTGTTTTTTTTTCTCGATTTTTTTTTTTGGGTGTATAACTGAACTGATGTTCCTCTGTCCTCCATTGCTTTTAGGTGCACAAGACTCAAGAGAACCACCAGTGCCAGGAAAAAGTCCTGCAGAGGTGTGTGTGTGCAGCATAACGTCACGCGACGTCACGTCTGGCCTCAGACAACTCTGCAATTCGTGCAACTGCGGCCTGCTGTCTGACCTGCTCTGAAGAAGATGGCCCCAAAAAAAGGTCTCCGTAGCTCCTCTAGCAAGAAAGTTGCTAGTAAGGAGCAGAAGAAGCAAGTTACCAAGGAGGCTGGTGTACCGGCCGCCGCGTTTTTTGGGAGCAAAAAAAAAAAGTACGCCTGCAGCAGCAGCGGGATCTGCTGGGGACCAAGCTGGGAGCAGCACCCCCGCTCCATTGGGTTCAGTGCCTCCACCACCACGCCAACTCAAGTCAAAGCCCTTGAGTGCTTCAGAGGCAGTCAGTGTACTTCTTCAATCACCATCGACCAGTGATGTTGGCTCATCGCAAGAAAGTAGCAGCAATGTCCCTGAATCAACACAGGTTGTTGTAACTCATCTGACAAGTGTTGAACAACCACAGTCGCAACAACAACACCATGTGCAAGTACAAGCCCAAGTACATGTGGAAGGAGAGGCAGCGCAAGGAGATGCGCAAGCAGAGGTGCATGGAGGGTCACAAGTGCCCACAATAGTTGTTCCTCCCGAAGTAGGGGCACATCAGGAAATTGACAATCAAACCGAGGTATCATCTGAGGAAGCCACTCCTCCTGATGATCATTCATTTGTCTTCTACATCCCTAGCAAGGAAAAGATCAAGGGGGGTGTCTACATCTTCTTCAAGCCCACCTCCTTCTGATGATCTTAATCTGGATGAAGATTGGGAACCATCATCACGGCAGTCTGAGAGTGAGGCACACCATGATCTGACAAAGATACCTAAGCGTAAAAGGAAGGTCGTCTAAAAACTCATAGCTATGGAGTGTGATGAGGCTCAACAAGAAGTGACGGATACTGCTGCTGATGAAGCCTCTCACGACGACGAGCCAGTCATCATAAAGGTCACTGCAGCCCCAGCGGGCATGCAGCAAAGAGACATTTTGACCCTATCCGAGAAGCTGCTGAGCGTGATGATGATTTCGACGAGGAGGCAATGGAAACACAACAATCATTGGATTTGGAGTTAACTAGTACACCAACACCTACCGCTTCCATATTTCTTCCTCGCAAGAAGGGACCTCCAGCCACCTTGACCTCAATTAGTGGTGGTGAAAGTGCAAAACGTACTGAAGTTCGGCAATCCACATCCTCCACTTCATCTGGCATTAGCAGCAGGACCACCACCACCAGTATCGCCGCCTCCTCCGGCCCCCAAAGACATTTCAAGTCTGCAGTTTGGGACTTCTTTAGTGTTTGCCCAAAAAAGGAAAACGTAGCCATTTGTAGCATTTGTAAGCATCGAGTTAGTCGTGGTAAGTTTGGTACCAACTATGGTAGGATCTGAGGATGGGTGCGGCGCAATGGGACATAGTTAAAAGCCTGATATGCATGCTTCGTCCTTTTGAGTTCTTCACGCGTGCAGTCAGCAAGGAGGACTGTAATTTGGGAAACGCTATCCCATTGTTGTACATGCTAGAGCACCAACTGAAGGAGGTGTGTTCTCTGTTTGAAAAAGATGAAGAAAACCAAGACCCTTTTGTTCTGGCGGAGAAATTATTAGAGCACCTACAAGGTGATGAACGTCTTAAAATGATCCACTCAAACCAGCATTACATTTGTGCTACTATTCTGGATCCACGCTACAAAAAGGCGCTGGCAGGCCAAGCATTCTTTCCTTTTGCTGATGAAGATGTTACAAAGTACAAACAGTGGCTAGCCTCCTCAGCCAAGAGGTTTGAAAGAGAACGGCAGCAAATTGAAGGAAAAGGCAGCACATCAGCATCAGCAGGCCATCCCCAGTCACAACAATCCACTTCTGCACCTGTGGCTGCGGCACAAGTGACCTCTCAGCCGTTAAAGAGACCGGCAACCAGATCATCTGCACCACCAGACACAACAGTAACATTGGAGGCTGAAGAGGATTGTCTAGCTCGGCTTGGGTTTGGTTCTCAAAAGGTCACAGCAACAGCTAAGCAAAGTGGAGGAACCTTGGAGGAGAACCTTGAGTCGATGGTGAAGGACTATCTGAATGACTCAACAGAGGTCTATGTTAATGCTGACCCATTGGCGTATTGGCATGGGAAAAAAGAATTGTGGCCACAGCTCTCCAACCTGGCTTTAAACTACTTGTCTTGCCCACTCGCAAGCGTGTCTTCTGAACGTGTTTTCAGTGCTGCTGGTGGCATTGTAACTTCCAAACGGAGCCGCCTCTCGCCCAAAAATGTGGAGAGGTTAACAATGATCAAGATGAATCAGCACCTCATACCACCAGATTACAGAGTACGAGAAAGCGCGCCGGATGAAGACGAGGTGGACAGCAACATAGATGAGGGAATTTCTTCTCTGTTGGGTGACACTGAGCTTACCCTGCCTGAATTCGCAGAGTATGATGACGAAGCCTTATTCTTATTCATGGACCGTGATACCGAGCCCTGAAAATGAGACGATGAATCAATAACTTTCTTTTTCGTCCTTATTCACTTTTATTCCTGTGTGTCTGTCTTTCTTTGTTGTGCACAGTTAATATAATTCAAACTTTAATCACCTAATCACAAAAACAAGCCCATCAGCAGAACTGTCTTCACTTGTTTTGCGGGTGAGTTGACGGCTCTGGGGCCATTGCTGGGAAGCTCTAATACAGGATAAAAGTGGTTTGGACCAAATCCGAGGCGGAAATATTTTGGTGTTTTGGCTGACTTGCTTGCCTTTGAGGTGCTCTTTGGGGGGGTTCCGGCTGTTTGTGGGTGAGTTTCGGGGTCTGGGAGCACTGCTGGGACACTCTAATCTTGATTGCATTTGCTTTTCAGGAAATCCGTGGTGGTAAACCGGACTTATGGCCTAGCTACACAGCGCGTTTGGACCGAAGGCCGAGAAATATTGTAAGTAGGAGATTTTGCTTTTGGCCTGTTTGGGGGTGTTATGCTTTTTGGCGGTGGGTTGGCGGGTCTTAGGGCATTCCTGGGAAGGTCTAATACCGGGTAGAAGTGGTTGGGACAAAATCCACGCCTACTTTTTTTGTTGCTATTTCTGACATTTTGCTCAATGTAGCATTTTCGGGGGCCTGTTTGGGGGGCTTCCTGGTGTTTGTGGGTGAGTTTCGGGGTCTGGGAGTACTGCTGGGACACTCTAATCTTGATTGCATTTGCTTTTCAGGAAATCCGTGGTGGTAAACCGGACTTATGGCCTAGCTACACAGCGCGTTTGGACCGAAGGCCGAGAAATATTGTAAGTAGGAGATTTTGCTTTTGGCCTGTTTGGGGGTGTTATGCTTTTTAGCGGGTGGGTTGGCGGATCTTAGGGCATTCCTGGGAAGGTCTAATACCGGGTAGAAGTGGTTGGGACAAAATCCACGCCAATTATTTTTTGCTATTTCTGACATTTTGCTCAATGTAGCGTTTTCGGGGGCCTGTTTGGGGGGCTTCCTGGTGTTTGTGGGTGAGGTTCGGAGTCTGGGAGCACTGCTGGGACACTCTAATCTTGATTGCATTTGCTTTTCAGGAAATCCGTGGTGGTAAACCGGACTTATGGCCTAGCTACACAGTGCGTTTGGACCGAAGGCCGAGAAATATTGTAAGTAGGAGATTTTGCTTTTGGCCTGTTTGGGGGTGTTATGCTTTTTGGCGGATGGGTTGGCGGGTCTTAGGGCATTCCTGGGAAGGTCTAATACCGGGTAGAAGTGGTTGGGACAAAATCCACGGCGATTTTTTTTGTGCTATTTCTGACATTTTGCTCAATGTAGCGTTTTCGGGGGCATGTTTGTGGGGCTTCCTGGTGTTTGTGGGTGAGTTTCGGGGTCTGGGAGCACTGCTGGGACACTCTAATCTTGATTGAATTTGCTTTTCAGGAAATCCGTGGTGGTAAACCGGACTTATGGCCTAGCTACACAGCGCGTTTGGACCGAAGGCCGAGAAATATTGTAAGTAGGAGATTTTGCTTTTGGCCTGTTTGGGGGATGTTATGCTTTTTGGCGGGTGGGTTGGCGGGTCTTGGGGCATTCCTGGGAAGGTCTAATACCGGGTAGAAGTGGTTGGGACAAAATCCACGCGGAAAAGCCTTTTGGCACTTTTTGTAACTCAGGGTTTGTTAGGGTTAGCCCTAGCAGCAGGATTGCATGTGTTTCGGGGTGTTCTAGATTTTTGCAACTGAGTTCTGGGGTCTTAGAGCACTCGTGAGAATGTGTAATTTTGGTTGCAAGTCATTTGAAGAAAATCCATGGTGGGAAAGGGGGGATTTGGCATAGTTAAAGAAAGCCTTTGCCACTATTCTTAACTTAGGCTTCGTTAGGGTTAGCAGTATTTCTATTGCATGTGTTTGGGTGGGGGGGTTTTCGAGTCTTGGAGCGATGCTGGCTATGGATACTTTTGCTTGGTTGCTTGCAAGTGGTTTGAATACAATCCACGATGGGTAAGGGGGTATTTGGGCCTACTTTTACTTTCAAAGTACATTTTGTCACCAGTTTTCTGCTAGGCCTCGTTTTTTGAGATTTGATTGGGGGCCTTCTACATTTTTGCGACTGGCTTTAGTAAGGGTCTGGGTGGGAGCACTGCTGGGAAGATCTAATTTTGTTCTAAAACACAGTTTACAGTACACCTAGCTTGAGGGGAAAGATCCGCTACATTAATTTGCCCATACTTATTTATCCTTCAAAAGGTGACTCAGACAGAGTACGCACTTTCAAAAATATTGTACTGTCTACTAGGAAAATCAAAGTGGGACTTTTTGCACTCCACAGCCTACATACCTTATATTTATTTATCAGTGGTGTTGTAATATTATATCACTTCCTGTTTTTCGTTGAATAATTACAGGCCGGGTTTCAGTCTGTGCAATGGGGAAAAAAGGATGGAGTCAGGCTTCACATTAGCGAGCCGCAATTCAGCATCCGCCAGGCAGGCACTGGACAGGGTGTCTTCTGGTCACCAACATTGATGGACAAAGCGTCAGATGGAATGGAGGAGTGCCGCTAATAAGAGGAATTTTTTTCTGCATGCAACTTACTTACCAATTTCAACAGGACAACTACAACAACATACAGATACAGTATCCATTGTTTCTTTCTATGACTGTGACTGCATTTCTTGGATCTCTCTCTCTGCTTCTAAATTGATCCCTTAACACATCACTTAGTCCACTCCACTATCACATCTGCACCACACATAGTCATTTGTAAGTGCTCCTACGTAATTCGCAAGTCACAGCACGCCCCAGCCCGTAGAGGACTGGGATGGCCCCAATGATGAAGCATGTCACCAAGGGGCAACCCTGGTGAGTGAGGGGACACCTAGAAAAAGAGCAATTTCTCCTTTTCTATCTACTATACCTTCCAGACCAACCTCATTGAGTGTTGTGAATGGATTTATAGTGACCAGCAAGGCTCTCAGGTATCTGGCAACAGAGACCTTATGTTGAATATAGTTATCAATATTTCCACACACGCCCTGTACTGTCGCATTCTTTCTTCCACAGTTGTCGAAAGTACTACTTACTTTTCACTGACATGCATGCAGTAGTGCATGCATTTTCAAAGATTGATGGATAGGTTTGTACCCAAAGATTTGTTTATGCTCAATTGTTTGTCCATGCTGTGCTTTTTTTACAGGGTGTCTTCTGGTGACCAACATTGATGGACGAAGCGTCAGCTGCATTGGAGGAGTGCCGCTAATAAGAGGAATTTTTTTCTGCATGCAACTTACTTACCAATTTCAACAGGACAACTACAACAACATACAGATACAGTATCCATTGTTTCTTTCTATGACTGTGACTGCATTTCTTGGATCTCTCTCTGCTTCTAAATTGATCCCTTAACACATCACTTAGTCCACTCCACTATCACATCTGCACCACACATAGTCATTTGTAAGTGCTCCTACGTAATTCGCAAGTCGCAGCACGCCCCAGCCCGTAGAGGACTGGGATGGCCCCAATGATGAAGCATGTCACCAAGGGGCAACCCTGGTGAGTGAGGGGACACCTAGAAAAAGAACAATTTCTCCTTTTCTATCTACTATACCTTCCAGACCAACCCCATTGAGAATTGTGAATGGATTTATAGTGACCAGCAAGGCTCTGAGGTATCTGGCAACAGAGACCTTATGTTGAATATAGTTATCAATATTTCCACACACGCCCTGTACTGTCGCATTCTTTTTTCCACAGTTGTCGAAAGTACTACTTACTTTTCACTGACATGCATGCAGTAGTGCATGCACTTTCAAAGATTGATGGATAGGTTTGTACCTAAAGATTTGTTTATGTTCACAATTGTTTGTCCATGCTGTGCTATTTTTTCTTGTCTCCCAAAACCTTTCCCAAAAACCCCCGTACCCATCCATTTTTCAAACCCTAACCCTCTTCCCCCGGGCTGTGTGGTTTTGATTGATGTGTGACTAAATTACAGCAATAAATCCACACACTTGCTGGGGAGGATAAGGTGATAGCAACAGGCTGGTGAAGAAATCCGAGGATATATTTTTACTCTGCTTGACAAAGACCCATGGCTAATGTCAAAGAACTTCAACCGAATTAGTAGTTAAACTTGACCATTTGTTAGGCTACAATCTGGCACTGTTCTAGTGTACTGTCACCTGCTATATTCTCCATTGGACCGTTGTATTACTCAGGAGGACAAACCAGATTTCATTTTCTTTTTTTTCATGGGCATGCAACTGCCACTGTGTCACACCACTAGTACCACCGCTATGAGGAAATTTTATCCGCCCAGGATTGCCAACCTTATTCGCTGTTTCCCGTTGGGCCAGCCCTGGGTCTAGCCCTACTTTCAAACACAAATTACAGATAAGATAAGCGTTTGGTGGGAGGGAGTATAATGGAGTATTTGGAGAGACGAGAGACTGACGGTAGTACTACTAAAGTCCTAGGACTCTTGAATTCACTTCACTTACTCTGTGAGAGGCACTTAGTGTTGAAAACATTTGGGCATTTACACTTAAAGGAAGAAAACGGAACTAAACTTTCAGGAAAACAAAGTTACTGTTAAACCCCCACCCACCAGGCAAGCAGTAAAAAACAGGTATGCTCAGATAAAGTTTGAAAAAGTATATTTATATCCCTAACAAAATAATCTCCCGCAAGACCCTCCCTAACCCCAACAGTTGTCCTTTAAAAGTCCCAAACCCAACTCCCGATTCCCACCCCCCAAAAGTCTCTAAAAAAGGGGCAAGGGACACTATGGGTGGATTCTGTTTACTTTTTGGGCCAGGGCATCATACTCCTGGCGGAGCAAGGCGTGCTCTACGCGGAGCCCCTCCAACACGTTTGTAAAGTGGTGGAGCTCCTGCTGAAGGCGGGACACCCTCAGGGTACTGCGACGCAGGCGTGCCTTGCAGTTGCAATGGCTGTGAGAGGCAGCTGTTGTCCTTGCTGCTCGGCATCGGCGTTTGGCTTTGGCAGCCCGGCTCAGTCTGGCTGGAGCACTGTGCTGGTTGGTAGCCCGTGGGGGCACGGAGGCCGATGCAGACGACGTTGTTGGTTTGGTCGACTGCACCCTTTCGTCGTCCTCCTGGGCCACCAGCCGCCGATATTCTGCAACAGTGGCATCGATCCTCCGTTGCCGGGCCGCTCTAGCCAGCTCCTTCCTCCTTGTTTGTTTGGAAGGAGCATCTATATGAAGAAAGAAAGACCTAGTCTGTAACCAATGCTCTTTAAGATTAACTCAATCATTCAGCAGAAATTTGTGTTGCAGTACAACTAGCAACTTGCAAGCGCATTACATAACTATTGAGGCCAGTATCTATCTAACCTCCCACTTCTTCATCCTTGCTCTAACATTAGTGGGAGTTTAAGGAACAAATTCTACGAGCACTATGGACTTCCATTGGAGTCGACTATGAAAGTACACCAGTCTTATTCTTCTTCTTGTCTCTTGTTTAGGAAAATTGGTACGTTATCTTCTGCAAGCCGGCATAATGCCAGCGCAGTGAACTTGCACCCGAGAAAAAGAGACGCACGCCATGATGAGTGACCTAGACTTGCGTTACTGTACCGGTCCAGTACATGCAGGTGGTGATGCTCTTACTTTTCTATTACGGGTGGCACTGAGAATACTCTGTTACAAAGGCTACTGCTTAATTAATTTAACTTTCACCCTACAGTGCAAATGAGTACTAGAAATGGAAAAATGAAAAAGATAAATAATCTGATTATCTATCACTTCACATGGGATGTTTTTGCTTACATATGGGATGACTTTAGGTGCTTTTTTTTTTATTGAGTGACCAGTGATACATCCACACATGAATGACTGAGTACTACTAAACTTATTAAGAGAGGTAGGGAGTGGCCACCGTAATAACCGGATCTATGCTGTGCTTGCAATACAAACTACTGCTACTATTGATGGTTGTATTTGGACAAAATTACAACTTCTTTTCCTTGCCTTTCTTACACTGGAACGGACGTGCGGGTGCAGTGTTACATGCTCTTCAAAGTTACACTTAGTTCATCTTCTGACCGTCTACTCTTTCTAGATCATGGGTACTCACAAACTTTCTCTCAGGGGCTAAATTTACAGTATAGTTTGTGGCCGAGGGCCGCACTGGTGGGGGCGGAGTCAGAGGGGGCGGGGTTAAAGCAAAAAGAAAACTTGTGACCATGAGGTTGCACACAGGTCCCTGCAGCAGATGCCTTCATCCACTGAGCCACCAGACCCAGCATTTACATACATCTCTCTCCCTCCTGCTCTCCCTCCTGCCCTCCCTCTCCATCTCTCTCTCCCTCCTGCCCTCCCTCTCCCTCCCCCTCTGTCATCTCACTGTGTGTGTGTCTGTCTGTGTCAGCCTTCAGCCCGGGCTGAGACAGCTTCCTCAACGCGCACACACAGACAGCCACACCAAAGTACTTAACAGGTCTTTAAAAGACCATTAACATATTATTGAGGCTTTGTTTGTTGTAGCGCCCCTGCATCTCCACCCTGACAATCACTGCTTGCCCGGCCCCACAGAGCAGAGGCTTTGTTCTATTTCACCTCTTTGTGGCCCTGCATCTCCACTCTGCTCTGTGGGGGCCGGGGGAGCAGTGATTGTCAGAGTGGAGATGCAGGGGCGCTAACAGGTGAAATACAACAAAGCCTCTGCTCTGTGGGGGCCGGGGGAGCAGTGATTGTCTGCATGGTCTGCGCACCGCCAAGGAAGGCTTGCCGGGCCGCCACCGGCCCGCGGGCCGTACTATGAGTACCCCTGCTCTAGATACACATATGCTATCTAAAAATCAGATAGTAGCATGATCCAGGTATATTATGGACACATACAGTTTCTGTGTCACCCACCCAGGCTGTTGTCCTTCCACCAATCATTGCTTCATCATTCACCCAGCCATGCATCTCATATTCTTTCCTTCCCAGCCACGTCATCAATCTCAATAAGTAAGGAATATATAAGAGCTTACCTCTGCCCGCCACCACCACCGTCTCAACTCTCACAGCCGGCACTGGAGCCGCCGCCTCCTCCCCTGAAGAATTGCCCTCCGCCTCCGTGTCGAGCACCACCACCTCCACGCTGGCCCCGCCACCAGATGTTCCACCTACAAAGTACATTTAAGAATGTTAGAATAAACCACTCACTAGTATTTGGTCTAGGAATGAAGACATGTGAAAACAATGTAATTTGTGACTGTCTACTCGAAAGTAAAAAAAAATGTCCCTTTTTCCAGGGAAGGGTGTTGTCTTGCTGCACTTTTTGGCACAACTGATGAAGGCTGGCTTTTTAACACGCACCATTTTTCTCCACACAGACAGAAGATGGACTTCTAACAACAAGATCAAGTTGAAACCAGGTGAGAGCTCGGCCCGACCACAAGAAATGTCTCCAATTAATCGTCAGCACTAACCACTTTTCCATTCTCAGTTAAACGTTTTTTTTTTTATTATGACTTCATTTTAATAAATGTGTTTACTTTTAATAAAGCTTTTAAACTTAAATAGACTCTGTGTTTTTTGGTCCAGACTAGAGTGACTGAGCGAAAGGTTTTGCAATTTTTGCAAGCATGAGTCCGTGCCTCTGACATTTCTTGACTCTGACTCCGAGTCCGTACTCTTGAGCTACGTTGGATAATCATGATTGGGGATCAATCATCGATGAATTCGAGAGGTAAATGACTGTGCCACACTATGTAGTCAGTCAGTAAGGACATTGGGGGTTCAAAGTCTGTTATCACAGAGGTATGTGGAAACTCTAACAGCGCCTATTATAATTGATAAGCAATGCACTATTTATTGTCCATAGTTCTGTTTCTGCAGAAGAATTGTCCCCGCAACAGTAGTGGTATGGATTGTCCTCCTATCCAAACCAAAAGGTAGTATCTTATTCTTTCTTGGTGGTCATTCACATTTTATAGTTGGGAATTTTCAAAGCAGATAGAACACTTCAAAAGACATTATGGACAATCCCAGAGGACTGCACTGCACTAAGTTGATAGAGCTATTGCTGACTAGAATGGGAGTTTCGCCAACCGTGCAATCTTAGTTAGCTACACAGACAGACTAATAAGAATAATCTAGTAATACCACAGGGAGTCATAGTAGAGGCAGGATAAGAATTTAGATACAGTCTACAAGAAGATCAAAGACGATTTTGAAAAAATAAAATGAGGAACGCTCGGAAAAATAGGTACTAGTCTAAAATGAAAACTTACTGGGGCCAGCCAAGGAGCCCTCGCCTGCCCGATCCTGGATCTGTTCAACAGCATCCGCCGCCTGCTGCTCCTGTGTCCCCTGGCCCCTGGGGGGAGCTGACGTACAACATCAAAGAAAGAACAGAAAACATGGATGATTGTTGCTTGTCAATGTCAACCAAATCAAACATTTCAAAACAACAATAACAAAATATTTCTGCGAAATTATATTGATTAGGGTTAGTTTTCATTGATTTGCGGACCTGCGACTTCGAAAGTCACGTAACTCACTAAACAAAGTACTGAAAGGTTCACCTAGGACTGGCAGGCAGCAGTCCGCAGGCAAGACACAAAGTGACAGACAAACTCCATTGTGATTTCTGTCAGATCAGTGACAACACTAACAGTTGCCTGCTACATAACCAGTCATTTAAATAGTCAAACTATCAATCCACTGCCACTATTTTTCTTATTGTCAGGGGTACAAAGGAAGGGGCAGATTTAAGCCCCTTGCGGCTCTTTTGCTCCGTTCTTGCGTGACTTTTGTGACGCAGCAGCTAAACAAAAGAGGCGCCATGGTGCGGCGTATAATATTATAACAACGTGACGCATTTGGGAGATGCATCCCGTTATAAAGCCCTGCGCCATCAGGGGGCGTTCCGGCGCAAGGGAGGGCATTCCTGCGCTGGAACACATCCTAAAAGTGGCTGAGGGAAATCTACAAAATTTCAATCAGTCACCTTTAGGACAATGATGCGTCACACAAACTCTGCACCTGCTTGAAGCAGACGTACGGCTTGACCCAGCATTGGGGAGATAGGGTACCCCAGAGCATTGCTGGAGCTGCACCATCGTTGCGACGCAACTCCAGCAGTAAAGCTTCGGTGACGTTTTGGGCCCATGGTGCGCCGCATTGCAAATACGGCGCACCATGTTTGGTGGTGGTAGCGGGCCGCACAATTACTGGTGCATCCCTGCTACTTTGCAGGGATGCGACGGTAATTGCAATTCTGCCCCTTAGGGGCATACTTACGCATTCTGGCGCATCTCCAGAGATGCGCCAGATGAAATGCGGCACGCAAAACTACCCTTGCGACACGGCAGATGCGCCTCATTTACAATGCGGCGCGCCCTGGCGCAAGGGTAGGCACTTGCGTGACGCATCTCATCACGTAAGAGCGGCGCATCGCTGGAGTCACGTCACCAACACAATGCAACTCCAGTAATGCTCAGGGCCACCCAATACTTAACATGCTGTGTCAGTCCTTACGCCTGCTTCAAGCAGGCATAAGGAATTGAATTGACGTAGCAGCGTCGCAGAAGTGCCTGCGTTAAATCTTGTAGATTTCACGCAGGCACTTTTGCGAGGCGCACAGCCGCCGGACCGCCCACCCTGCCTACTAGGAACGCACCCATTGTGGCGCAGGCCCATGGCTTTATAACGTGACGCATCTGCCTAGATGCGTCACGCTGTAAATGACTCGCAGGGATGCGCCACGTTTACGCCGCTGTTGCGTCACGCAAGGCAACGTAAACGTGGCGCAAGGGGCTTGTAAATGTAATCTGCCCCCTAGTGTCTAGCGTTACGCAGTTCTGTAAAGTACACTCATACATAATAGTTACTCAGGCCAATAAGACCACAAAATAGAAAACAAATAAGCATAGTAGCAACGCCACTGAGAAGGAGAGCAGTGCACCTGAAATGCACAGAAGATTTTGAAATATAATTTAACTACAATGTAATCGTCAGCAGCATTATTGGCTTGCTCCATGTAAAAAACAAATATTTGCAATACAACAACACAGAGCAGGAGAAAACATAGTAGTGAGTGATGAAATAGCTACTACTACTCACCAAGCCCGAGGATCTCCAAGCCGAGCTGGTCCAGCAGGTCGCGCTCCCGGTCCAGGAGGTCCGTCCAGCGGTGGGTGACCTGGTTGTAGGTGCGCTGGACCCCGGAGAGTTGGGACATGGCCCAGCACACCTTCTGCCACCGCTTCCGGCGCTCCCGGATGTTGTAGCCGCCGGCCGCGATCCTGCCGCCTCCCGCGATGGTCCTGGGCAGGCGGCGCTGGACGAAGTAGACCTGCGCGCCCACTTCCTCCGGGCTGAAGATCTCCCGTCGCGTCACCTGCTCCCCCCTCAATCGCCCGCATGCTGTCCTGGCACGGGGTCCAGGACTCCTCCTCCCCGCCTCCGCTGCGGCCCTCAAGTGCCTGGGCAGCTTCACGGCGCCTGGCTTCACCATGGTCTGGGCAGGTAAGGTAGGAAGTAGAAAATTAAGAAAGAATAGGATAGGGAAGAAGAAAAGAAAAGAGTTTAAAAAAGTAGTTTAAAAGTAAACAAAAATAGCAGAAAAGACAAAAATATACAGCTAGGAAAAGAGAGGGATAGATCAGAAGCAAAATCGTTAGAAAAAAAACTGAAAGTATGGCAAAGATAGCAAGAGGATAAACACCATGCCCAGACACAGGAAATGAATGAAAAACAAGATGGCCGCCCGTTCACGAGCGCGAAAGTAAGTTCGCACGCGATTTTCCTCGCGATCTCGTGCGAACTTGTACTCGCAATGCGCTTACTTCGCGAGATTATAGATAGCGGCCGGAAACGGAAATACGTCACTCAAACAAAATGGCCGCGCCCATACTCGACCTTGGGGTAAATTCGCGTGTTGCGCTGCAAGCGGCTCGCGAATACTGCAAAAAAACTCGCGAAATAACACGCTGCAAAAAAATATAAAGCTCATTCGCACGAATTGGCGGCTTCCGCGGTCGGTTTCGCACGACGCCGAGCCTCGCAAATAGCGCGAAATTACAGAAAAACGATTTTTGCAAAAGCAAAACAAATGAGCAGGTGCAAAAGGTCAATCTCATGATTTGTAACGATTCCCTGTTGTGCTTCCTGAGGGGGCCCTCCAGAATTCGGTTGCCTGCTTACAACTATTGTTGTGTGACCCTGCTCTGACCTTAACTGTATGCCACAAAGGTCCTGATTTACAGCTAAGGGAGCAGACAAGCAGGTGCCAGGCTGGAACTTCAAATTCAGTGACACATTAATTAGCCCCTAATTCATTATTGTCAGTTGGGGCAGGGCAGGTGTTGTTAATAAACTAACCCCAAATTAATTCATGTCAGTTGAAGCAGGGCAGGTGTGCCTGCTTTCCCCCCCCCATCTTCTACAGTGATGATGTAACAGAGGGTGGCATGGGTCAAAGAGAGGGTGGCAGTGGTGAAACAGAGGGTGCTGGGAGGCTGTGATGATGAACCAAACGTAGAAACAACATAGTCGCAACCGTTGCGAGCCGACAAGTAAGTTCGCAATTGCGAACTAGTACCAAATCCTCGCGAACTGGCAGAAACACTTGCGAACACACAAAAAAAAAAATCCACAAATTCGCGGGAATTCGCGGATTTTGCAGATTGCGAGTTCGCAAATTCGCTAAATTCGCGAACGCCAGATTCGCAAAATTTGCCCATGCTTAACTACAATACCCCATACTATGTAGGTAATAAACTTGAACTATCGGGCTCCAACTGGAACCTCAGAAGTACGTCCACCATTCTCCTGACACCGCCAAGATTAAAAAAGAAATGATCATACAACCACGCGTTCTCCGTCTTGCTCTAAGAATTTGTAACTCCTAGCCAACAGAGATCAGATCAAATCCTTCCACTACTTCCTTTAAAAAACTGGTTAAAAGACTTCTAATGAACGAACGTTGGTGAGCTGATCATGTTAGTGTGTTCTGTTAATAACCAAAATCTTGAAATATTTCTCACTGATGTTCTATGGCATATTTTTCCCTTCTTTTTGTTCTAATCCTAGATAGCCCCTTTAGCTGCATCAACTGTTGATTGTAAGATGTTTTTTTTTTACTCCGAGCGCTAAATCGCAACAATGATACTGTTGTATTACCTTCTTTATGTTCTGTATAATTGCTGACAACAGCGCTGTACAGCGCTCTGATACCCTCTTGGGTCTTGTTCGCACTCTATAAAACTTTCAAAATAAATAAATAAAATTAATAAATGGCTCTTGCCTATAGCTGAAGTAGGGGTATGGTTGGCCCATGAAGTTCAGGTAGAGTTGGGGGTTCCGTCAGTAACCCATTGGTTACTTTCCTCACTGGGCCTTCACTCTCCGCATCTCTCCTGTCCCGGGAGGGGAGAGACATGGCGACGTTTTGGACTTATTAAGTGTTTTACTAACATCACTACGTTTTTAATCATCTGGTGAGGTTCACTCCCCCCTTGATATATACTTTTCCTAAAGACCACTAGGGTTTCTGAAGTTCTGTTTTTGACTTGGATGGAGATTCCAGATCATCTGAGCAACACTGGTCAAAGTTTGAGAAGTGGCTTAACTGGACTTCAATGTTTTCACCTGCAGGGTATAATTTTTGACACTAATGAGGTTGCTATTGGTCCCTAATAGGCTGACTAAAACCAGATATTTGGGTATCTGAATATTTATGGCTGTGTCGGGAATGTTATTCACTTTAAATAGTTGTCTGGCTTATTGTGGTAGCTCATAGGAACCGTAGAGCAAAGAATCACACATAATCATCTTCAAGATTCAAATGACTACTCTCCACTCTTGCTACAAAACATACCATTTTCTTTTCAGAAAAACATCTTCATCTTTCACTTCTCCTCTCTCAACTTTTCCACCACTCATCCAAATTCAATCAATCAATCAAACAGCATTTTTAGAGCACACTACTTTCATCCCTAGGGGTATCTGGGCGCTGTGTCTCTGTTGAAGTGCTAGGTCTTGGGTCTCTTTCTGAAGTCTGCCAGTGAGGGGCTGTGCTGAGCTGTTCGGGAAAGTCATTCTAGATCTTGGCAAAGATGTAGGAGCATGGGCGGCCACTGCTGCGGCTGCAATGAATGCGGGGTTGTGAGGGTGAGTGAAAGGGAGTCCAGGTGTGTAGAGCATTGGTGGAAGTTGAATCAATGGTTGAGGTTGGCAGGTCCTAGGTCGTGAAGGCGTTGTAGCCCATAATTATCAAGGTTGGGGTAGTTCCTCATAGGCCAGTTGGTCACAAGGGATTGAACCACATGGCTGATACTCCTGTCGCAGGGAGATCTGAATATCAGATCTTAACACCCTCACACACCTGTTAGGATGTCATGCTTTATCAATGGGCGCTCCTCGTCTTGCCAGTGCTGCAATGCCTGACGGACCTGGGGGCTCTTTGTCAGAGATCTTTTGGTCTGAAGACCCTGTTGGGTGAATGCATGTGAGAGGGCTTTAAGAGAGTCTAACAAGTGAAAAAAGTGAGTGGTATCTAAAATAGGGTCTGGTATCCTAAAGACAATTATTTATAGGAGAAGGGTACAATGACTAAGTAAAAACAGTGGTGCCATTGTGTGGTCTTTAAGTACCAGAATGGCTATTAACAAGGTGTGGTCAACATGTTTCATGCCTGGCAAGCCCAAGGGTCAAGGCAGCACTTCGTCAGACCAGAAAATAGTGACTTGGTGCCCCTATCAGGGGCTTGATCCTCCCTTCCAATGAAGGATGACCCTTCAAAGTTCAAGAACTTGCACCTGAATGGTTACAGGCCAGCAGTTCCACCTAGAGGAGAGGGAGACAAAAGTTGGAAAAGCACATGCGACAGGTTGTTACAAATACGGATCTGTATCCACGGTATTAGTAAAATAGTGCATTCACTGACACACTCGAAATTAGTGGTGTGAGCCTACTTAGCTAGATAGTGAGTTGAGACTTTCTCACAACAAAAGCTCAACAGGCACTCAAAAAGATGATTAAAATATTATTAAGACATTTCGCAACACATAGAGGCACCATATAGACAATAGTGAGAATTCATGCCTCAGACCAAATCATGTGGTGCGGTCACCAACAGGCATATACATGTGATGTAACATGACGTTTGTTCCGGCGGAGTCGCGACTTACTCCAAGATGAGCAGAGTAATGCTCCTTAGGCAAGTAGGAGGGTCTCAGGACACCTTGGTTAGGAAGAAAAAGGAGCCACCAAGTTCATCCTTTAAAACAAGGATATGCAGAGGATTCCCACAAGCAAACATCTGGAATTCTGTGACAGGATCCTTCATGTGGATAAGTGTAATAGGGATATGGGTGTGCACAGCTCATCTACTAGAAGTGTGTGGTTATAGATGGGGAAATCTAGGCAATGGTTTTAGCTTTTAGCTAGGGAGTGACAGTGCTTCGTTGGTATAAAAACAATGTGCCATGTGCCCACTTTAGCTGAGAAATAGACACTTCTATGCACGGTATTAAGGTCCATGTAAAAGGTACACACCGTGTTACTAAGCGTAATAAATTATGCATGCTCCATTTCATCATAATAGTAAGAAATACCCGAAATGCTTTGTGTTCTCTGAATAGTAATGGAGTTGAAACACATTGATTCATATTGCACTCGTTCCAACATACAACCGTCAGCCATACTACGCAGCCATGAATTCATAGAACTGTGATGGTAGTGCTGCCCTGCGACAGCACTTAATAATGCGGAGGAGTGATCAGAAAAGGATAATGTAGGGAAAAAACGTATGTCTCCTTAATGGTCAATACCCTTTTAAAGATTGGAGCTCTTACATATTGAAAAGCGAAGTCCCCGCTTCCATTGACTTACTTGTTAGGCGCACGGGACACTGCTGTACGACCTACCTGCCTCCATACAGCCTGGAAAGCCAAGACAGCGAGGCGTCGTCCATCTAGTAGTGCCAGTCACATGATCGTGTCACTAACGAGGTGTGTGCGATCCAATGTACATTGACTGCTGACACAGCGACCATATTGGAGGAGTGAACTCTGTTAGAAATTAAATAAACTTGAGCAATACTTTTTAGATTTGTCAAGGGGCATAACTGAAAAGAGGTAGTGGGGTTGCACAGGATCCTAGAGAGATCTTCAGGTCTCCCTGTGACAGGAGTATCAGCAACCTGGTTCGATCCCTTGTGACCACCTGTCCTATGAGGAACTAACCCGACCTTGATAAATATTGAGTTTATCTTTGGAAGGAGCATAGGTGTAGGACTTTGGTAAGACATTGAGCGCTTCCTTCCCTCCTTTGATTTATAGGGCTTTGTAGTCATGCATGAGGATCTTGAACTAACATCTGTTTTGGATGGATAGCCAGTGGAGGTCTCTCAGGTGGGGCGGGGGGAGGGGCATGCAATGTGGGTTCATTTGGGGAGGTCCAGGATGAGTCTGGCAAGGTTTGTTGATAAAGAGCGTTAGAAAGTCCTCTTTTTGCCCTATTCGCCCCCATTATTTGCTGAATGATACTGGTGTAACTGACTTTGACTGTGCCCTGGGCTCTGCTGGCAATTCCAGGCCAGTGCTATGTTTAAAACAACACACATTTGTAGGGTACACTATGTATTATGATACCTTTATAATTGGCCTGACAGACCCTATAAGTCTCTAGTAGGTAATAGGGCTGGGGGATTAATCTCCCTATAAGCACCGAGTAGAAAATAGGGCATGTAGATTTAAAAGCCCAGCAGATTTTATGCACTTTGCACATGTGCACTGCTGAATAGCTGTCTGTCATTTTAAAAGCAGCCTTGCCTTGCAGACTGCCTCTAAAAGTAAATTCTTACAATTGGAATGACTTACCCTATATGTCCCTAGTGGATAAATCAATCAGAGTCCTTGTAAAACGCGCTACTTACCCGTGAGGGTCTCAAGGCGCTATGGGGATGGGGGGCTGCTACTGCTCGAAGAGCCAGGTCTTGAGGAGTCTTCTGAAGGCGAGTAGGTCTTGGGTCTGCCGTATGTGGGTAGGAAGGGTGTTCCAGGTCTTGGCGGCGAGGTAGGAGAAGGATCTAACGCCGAAGGTCATTCATTGGATGTGGGGGACAGCGGCGAAGGCGAGGCTGGCGGAGCGGAGCTGGTGGGTGGGGGTGTAGAAGCTGAGTCTGCTGTTCAGGTAGGCTGGTCCAGCGTTGTGGAGTGCTTTGTGTGCGTGGGTGAGGAGCTTGAATGTGATCCTCTTTTCGACGGGGAGCCAGTGTAGGTCTCTCAGATAGGGAGGTGATGTGGCTGCGGCGGGGGACGTTTGCGATCAGTCGGGCGGAGGCGTTTTGGATGTGTTGTAGTCATTGTAGGTGTTTGGCTGGGATTCCGGCATAGAGTGCATTGTCGTAGTCCAGTCTTGTGCTGACGAGTATCACTGTTCTTCTTGTTTCGGTCGGGATCCACTTGTAGATCCTGCAGAGCATGCGGGGGGTGTTGTAGCAGGAGAAGGAGACGGCGTTGACCTGCTGTAGACATGGAGAGGAAGGAGTCGAGGATGAATCCTAGGTTGCGTGCATGGTCAGTGGGTGTTGGTTCTTTTCCCAGTGTGGTCGGCCACCAGGAGTCATCCCAGGCTGAGGGGGTGGGACCGAGGATGAGGACCTCCGTCTTGTTCGAGTTCAGCTTCAGACCGCTGCTCCTCATCCATTCGGCGACGGCCTTCATTCCCTCGTGGAGGTTGGTTTTGGTGGTGTGTGGGTCCTTGGTGAGAGAGAGGATGAGCTGGGTGTCGTTGGCGTAGAAGATGATGTTGAGGTTGTGATGGCGGGCCACTTGTGCGAGGGGGGCCATGTAGACGTTGAACAGCGTCGGGCTGAGAGATGAGCCCTAGGGGATGCCGCAGATGATGTCGGTGGCTTCGGATCGGAAGGGTCGGAGGTGGACGCTCTGGGTTCTGCTGGAGAGGAAGGACGTGGTCCAGTCAAGGGCCTTCTCTTGGATTCCGGCTTCTAGGAGGCGTGTCTTTAGAGTGCGATGGCAGACCGTGTCGAAGGCGGCTGACAGGCCCAGGAGGATGAGGGCTGATGTTTCGCCGTTGTCTAGTTGGCGCCTGATGCCGTCTGTAGTGGCGATGAGGCTGTCTCGGTGCAGTGGTTTCGTCTGAATCCGGACTGGGATGGGTCCAAGATGTTGTTGCCTTCCAGGTGGCGGGCCAATTGCAATTGCATGTTGATGATTTTCTCGATGACCTTTGCCGGGAACGGGAGCAGGGAGATGGGCCGGAAGTTCTTGAGGTCCTTGGGGTTCGCCTTGGGCTTCTTGAGGAGGGTGTTGATTTCGGCGTGCTTCCAGCATTCCGGGAATGTCACTGTTTCAAAGGAGATGTTGATGACCTTCCGTAGTTGGGGTGCGAATGCTGCGTCTGCTTTGCTGAATACGTGGTGTGGAGACTGGTCTAACAGAGATCCTGAGTGGATGGAGTTTATGACCTTGCGTGTCTCGTCGTTGTTGATTTTGGACCAGGAGATCAGGCGGTTGGCGCTGGTAGTGTTTACAGGAGTGGTGGAGTCTGGCGTTGTCGGGGTGGTCGTGATGTTGAAGCTGTCGTGGATGTCAGCGATCTTGCGGTGGAAGAAGATGGCTAGTGAGTCGCACAGTTCTTGTGAGGGCAGGATGTCGTTGGCATTGGCGCTGGGGTCGGAGAGTTCCTTTACAATGCTGAAGAGCTCCTTGCTGTTGTGTGCATTGTTATCCAAGCAGTCTTTGAAAGAGGATTTCTTGGCTAATCTGATGAGGTGGTGATGTCTGCGGGTGGCGTCCTTGTGGGCTGCGTGGTTGTCCGGTGTGTGCTCATATCTTCTCCAGTTTCTGGCATGCGCGTTTGGAGGTCTGGAGCTCGTTGGTGAACCAGGTGGCTCTCTTGCTGGTGTGGCTGTTGCAGGGTTTCTTGAGCGGGGAGAGGCGGTTGGCGCAGTCGTCGATCCACTGTCTGAGGTTGCAGGCTGCGGCGTCTGGGTTGGTGGGGTCGGCGGGTGGGTTCTGGGTGAGGGTGGTGATCAGCTGGTCTTCGGTGACTTTGCTCCAGCAGCGGTGAGGCAGCTGTTCGGTGCGGTGGTGCGTGGTTGGTTTTTTGAAAGTGAAATGGATGCAGCGGTGGTCGGTCCAGTGGAGTTCGGTGGTGTGGTCGAAGGCGACGTCGGTGCCTGTGGAGAAGACGGGGTCCAGCGTGTGGCCGGCAGCGTGGGTGGGTGCGGTGATAAGTTGTCTGAGGCCAAGGTTGGCGAGGTTGTCGATCAGGGTGGCGGAGTTGGCATCGTTGTTGTTCTCGAGTTGGAAGTTCAGGTCCCCGAGGAGGATGTAGTCCGTGGAGGCGAGTGCGTGGGTGCTGGCGAGGTCGGCGATAGAGTTGCTGAACTGAGCCCAGGGTCCGGGGGGTCTGGAGATGAGTGTTCCTCTGAGGGTGGTGTTGGGGTCGGTGTGGATCCGGAAGTGGAAGTGTTCGGCGGTGTTCAGGGTGTCATCTGTGTGGGTGGCGACCTTGAGGGTGGACTTGTGAACGATGGCTATTCCTCCTCCGATTCTGTTGGCGTGATCCCTGCGGGTGATCTTGTAGCCGTCCGGGATGGCTATGGCTATGGCGATGTCGGGCGCCGAGGAATCGTTCCACCAGGTCTCAGTCAGGAAGGCCACGTCTGGGGCAGAATTGTTGAGCAGATCCCAGAGCTCGGCGTTGTGTTTGCGTGTGGAGCGGGTGTTGAGGAGTATTCAGCGGAGGTGGTTGGGTCCAGTCCTTGGAGGTTTGGTGGCTCTGTCACAAGTAAAACTGCAGGTGCGGCAGGAGAAGAGTCCGTGGGTCCGTTTTGGGGCGGCCTGGAAGCAGGTGTGGTTTCGGCCGGCGTTGAGTGCATGGAGGATGCCGGTGTCGTAGTGGAGTCTGGTATCGTGGCATTCGTGGGGTCCAGGGGTTCTGGTGCTGGGCGCGGTCCAGGCACGGACGGGCACAGATGGGCTTGCCTTAGGCGCGCCTTCGGCGTGCCAGTGGCATGCCTGCTGCGCACGCCTGCTGCGCTCGTCTGCTGCGCGGCTGTGCAGCGTCTGGCATATATGGGAAGGTGGGAGGGAGGAGCAGCTGGGAGGCGGGAGCAGTGAGTGAGCAGGGGGCGGGCCGCAGGGGGCACAGCCGCAGGGAAACAGTGGTACAGAAAGCAAACTGGGGCACAAGGGAGGAAACGAGTGGCACAGAGCAGAAAACGAGGCACGAAGAGGGGGAAACAGTGGTACAGAAAGCAAAATGAGGCACAAGGGGGGAAACGAGTGTCACAGAGCAGAAATCGAGGCACAAAGAGGGGGAAATAGTGGTACAGAAGGCAAAATGGGGCACAAGGGTGGGGAAACGAGTGGCACCGAGCAGAAAAAGAGGCACAAGAGGGGGAGACAGTGGCACAGAAGCAAAAAGGATAGAGGACACTTACCAGTGGCAGTGGCAGTGGCAGCAGGAGCACACAGTCGGAGCTGCGTGGAGGGAGAGCGACCTACGAGGAGGGTCAGGGGTCGCTCACCTCACCGCGCAGCGTCAGAAATATATGGGAAGGTGGGAGGGAGGAGCAGCTGGGAGTTGGGAGAAGCGATTGGGCAGTGGGCAGTCAGGGGGGCAGGGCTGTAGGGGGCACAGTGGAGGGGGAAACGAGTGCAACAGAAGACAAGAGGGGAACAAAAAAACGAGTGGAACAGAGGGCAGAAGGGCACAAAAAATGAGATAAAAACGAGTGGCACAGAGGGCAGACAGGCACAAAAAACGAGTGGGACAGTGGGCAGAAAGGCACAAAAAACGAGGGAAAACGGATTAAACAGAGAGCAGAAAGGCACAAAAAACTAGGGAAAAACGGGTGGAACAGAGGGCAGAAAGGCACAAAAAATGAAGGAAAAGCTGATGGAACAGAGGGCAAAAAACGAGGCACAATAGGGGGAGACAGTGGCATAGAGCAGAAAACGAGGCACAAGAGGGGGAGACAGTGGCACAGAAGGAAAAGGGATGGAGGGCACTTACCAGCGGCAGTGGCAGCGGCAGCAGGAGCACACAGTTGGAGCTGCGTGGAGGGGGAGCGATCTACCAGGAGGGGGTCGCAAATATAAGCAGGGTCCTTATAAAAGATGTTTTATAAACCCTTGGTGAGGGAAATCTGCTCAATTTATTCCCCCCCCATTGTAGACACTAAGGGGCACATGCATCAAGGAAGGATTTTGCGATTCCATAATTGCGATTATTAAGGAATTGCAAAAGCCTATGCATGTAGGAATTGCTATAAAATTAGTGATTTCCAAACATTCCTTAATTGCGAATCGCAAATTGCGAGTTGCAATTCAGGAATGCCTTCCCATTCATTCCTATGGGCCTACATTCCTATGGGCCTCCAGGCCCACAGGAATGAAGGGGAGATTGCATGCGCAATTTGCGAATACCGATAGGTACTCGCAAATTGCCCATGCAATTTCAAGGGTGCAAGGGTGTCAAAAGGACACCCTGTTGCACACCTGAAATTGAACTGTGCACATATGTTGCACACACCTGCCAATGGGCATTGGTATGTGTAACCTACAAGTTTGAAAAATACCCTTTAGTGCATTTGTTTCAAAGTTTTTGAAAATTACCATCAAGTTCAAATTGATGGTATTTTGCGCCACTTATTAGCAAAATCTCTATTTGCGATTTCATCATGCATTGCATTTAAGGAATCATAATTTCGATTCCTTAAATGTAATCGCAATTTAAAAAATCTCAATCAATTGCGATTTCTTAAATTGTGAGAGCCTTTCAGTTTCATGCATCGCAGAGGCCCTTTTTGCGGGCACAAACGGCCCATTTTTGCGAATCGAACCGTTTGCGTACGCAAAAAAGGTGGATGCATGTGCCTGTCAAAGTCAAAGTCAAAGTCAAAAAAATTTGTATAGCGCACTACATACCCAGAGGGTTTCAAGGCGCTAAGGAAGGGGAGGAGGATTATTTGTCAAATATCCACGTTTTAAGCTGCTTTCTGAACGCTAGGTGGTTCTGGGTGAGGCGAAGGTAAGCGGGGAGTGAGTTCCATGTTTTAGCAGCCAGGTATGAAAAGGATCTGCCTCCCATGGTGGTCTTGTTGATGCGAGGTACAGTGGCGAGGGCTTGGCTGGAAGAACGTAGTTGGCGGGAGGGGGTGTAGAAGGACAGTCGAGAGTTGAGGCAATCTGGTCCGATGTCGTAGAGTGATTTGTGTGCGTGGGTAAGCAGTTGGAAAGTGATTCTCTTATTGACGGGTAGCCAGTGGAGGTCTTTAAGGTGACCAGAGATGTGTTCGTTGCGTGGGATGTCTAATATGAGCCTGGCTGAGGCGTTTTGGATTCGTTGGAGTTTCTTTTGGAGTTTAGCGGTGGTACCTGCGTAGAGGGTGTTTCGGTAGTCCAGTCGGCTCGTGACCAGAGCGTGGGTGACTGTTTTCCTTGTTTCGGTGGGGATCCAGCGAAATGTTTTTCTGAGCATGCGAAGAATGTTGAAGCAGGAAGAGGATACGGCGCTGACTTGTCTGTTCATTGAGAGTGAAGAATCCAGGATGACGCCAAGGTTCCGTGCGTGGTCTGTCGGGATGGGTGCTTTTCCGAGGGCTTCCGGCCACCAGGAGTCGTCCCAAGCAGAGGGGGATGTACCTAAGATGAGGACTTCTGTTTTGTCTGAGTTCAGTTTCAGACGGCTTTGTTTCATCCATTCGGCAACTTCTTTCATTCCTTCGTGTAGGTTAGTTTTGGCGATGCTGGGGTCATTGGTGAGAGAAAGGATCAGTTGAGTGTCGTCCGCGTAAGAGATGATGTTGAGGTTGTGTTGGCGTGCGATGGCCGCGAGGGGGCTCATGTATACGTTGAATAGGGTGGGACTGAGTGAGGATCCTTGAGGTACGCCGCAGATGACTTCAGAGGCCTCGGACTTGAATGGAGGAAGGCGGACTCTCTGGGTTCTTCCGGTGAGGAACGAGGTGATCCATTCAAGTGCTTTTCCTTGAATTCCGATGTTATTGAGGCGTTGTAGAAGGGTGCTGTGGCAGACTGTATCGAATGCTGCAGAGAGGTCGAGGAGGATGAGGGCGACTGTGTCTCCATTGTCCAGTAGAGTTCGAATGTCGTCTGTTGCTGCGATGAGGGCAGTCTCAGAGCTGTGTTTTGCTCGGAAGCCAGATTGTGAGGGGTCGAGGGATTTGTTGGCTTCGAGCTGCTAGAAAGGGAATAAATATCTTTCAAAGACTTAAAAGAATGATATTGAAAAATCCAACAGATTACCATTGTGAAATTTATTCCAACTAGCACAGACAAGAAATTATAAGACTTTCTTTTCTGTAAGCCAAAATCCTGCCTTTCTTCAGTCTTCCCTGATTGGTCAGCTATAACAGAATTAGCCAGGGTGCCTTGAGTAGGTGATATGTGACTTGGCTGAGCAGAGATTATCTGGTGGAAGGAGGTCTGCAGCTTCATGGGAATGCCTATAGGAACGTATAAGATGGTCAGGTTCTATAGATTCTAGTCCAGAGTTAATCATGAATAAAGTTTCAAAAGAATTGTTTAAAGAGAATTTGCAATATGTAGTATACAAAAGCATTTATTTCAACATCTCTGTGACATAATGATTCGCACTGATGAAATGGAGACCACAAGCAATAAAGAAAGAAATGATACCAATTACTTCATTGGATCAAGTGAGGATATCAGGACATAAGTCTCAGTTATTTTCTTATAGGGCAATGTTCTTGTGGAAACAATTCTTAAGTTTATGATACATGTTGAATATTTACAAAATGCGCTCAAAGTGACAAGGAAAGGGAGACAGTTAAGTAGGTTAGGTGTGGTTGGGTAGAGGTGAGGACTGGGGAGGTTATGGAGATGAGCTACACTGTGAGTAGGTTAGTTAGCTCTTACTGCTTTGATAAGATTTCAGCCATGATGGATTTCGGAGAAATCGTGCTTTCTGGGACAATAAGATGCCACACTTTGGAGGACGTGGTCATACGCCTTGGTGGCACCCTGCATCCCATTGGTAATGGGTGCCACCTCTTGAAAGTAGAATAAATATATGAGTGGTGCATAGCCTCTCAGTTCTGCTGCCTGAAATTACAAGGTAAAAGGACTGCCCTGATGGAATCTGAATTTGCACCCAAAGGCCTGCAATCTGAATGACTGTGCCTGCTGCACATTAGGTACGACAGCTCTGGGAACCGTGCCTTGCTTCAAGAAGATTCAGGAGTGGACTCCCCGCAGCTATAGGTTAAAAGGGCCCACCTGCATCAACTCCACCAAGAGTTCCCATCCTGAAGTGCGTTCATTGGGCTTTTCTGGATTTGACCAAGTGTATTGTGGGAATTGTGGTCCAGACCTTCCTGAGACCATCCAGGAGATTACAGACCTTTGGATTTGTGTTTTGGAAACCTTGAACCTACAAGGAGGACTTCAGGAACCATCTCCTGAAGTTTGCAGAACTTTGGAGACATTTGGGGGAAAAGCTCCATAAGGTAACTGCCCGACTGAGAGAGTCAAGCCAGCCACCTTCAACCGCAACCCGGCCAGGATTTCAGGTTTGTCCTGCTGAAAAGCTCCAGAGCTCCAACTTTCAGGATTTAACCACAAGTTCCCTGAAAATCTAGCTGGTGCACCCTGACATCCTGGTGAAAAGCAGTGAGTGCCTTTGGAAGAAAAAGCTCCAGAAAAGTTTCCAAGTGTAAAGGTAAAATTTTGACCGGGCCTCCCGCTTACTGTATACAAACAGTTTGCGGTTGGCCTCAATCTTTGACTTTGTCCTGGTCAAGCGCAATCAGATGTCTCAGTGTGGCACTATTGGTTTTAAGCACCATAAAGTGGTTAATCTTTAAAAATTAATATCTCTGGTTCTATAAATTGGATTTCTGTCATTTTGGTGTCTGTGTTCATAAAAATATTTACAATTTTTAGAAATTGTTGTGGGATTTTCATTGTGTGTTGTGTCTTGCTTATTTGATGTTTTGGTGTTTTTAAATGCTTGGCACTCAAGTCTCCTAAGTTAGGCCTGACTGCTCCGTTACAGCTACCGAGGGACCCTGTAAAGTGTTAGTGGACTTATTAATAGTGGCAGGTGCATTCTTACCCCTACCAAAACCGCACTTTCCAACAAAGAGAGAGCAAATCTATATGGTTCTGGTCAGTGTGGTGTTGTGTGATCTCGTACAGTAGGAACCTTGTGGTCCATGGTGGACTCCTTAGAAAGTTATGCAATCAGTTGGGAGGTTTTTGGGTGTGGTCAATGAAGTTTGTCATAGTGTGTTCAGTTAACAGTTGTATGCTGAAAAATAAAAACGTGTGTTGCAGAGCTCCATGTGTAGCGTGGTCATCTGTGTGCTCCAGAGCTAGGGAGGACACGACATATGGAGACAAGTAGGGAATACATGTCCCAAAGGAACAAGACTGCTCTCCCTGAGAGTTTGCTGAGGTCCAGCAAACTGCTTGTGCATGCCACGTGTGCCCCAAGAAGCAGTCTACAGTTGGCACATTTATTTATTTATTTGTTAGTGCAACATTCATCCGAGTGGATATCACGGCGCAAGGAGAGCAAAGACCTAAAATGAGAGTAAGGTGACGTTCAAGAACTCTAGTTGTTTAATTAAACCCTAGGGAACAAATGGGTTTTTAGTTTTTTTTCTGAATGAGATATAGTCATCAGTAAGACGAATTTCCAGCAGAAGTTAATTCCAGTGAGTTGCTGCCAGATGAGAGAAAGAGCGTCCCCCTGCTCTGGCCCTCTTAATGCGTTTTCAGGGATGTGGAATTCCTATAACTCGACAGCCCAGGACATATATTTTGGGGTCAAGGGAAACAAGTTTTCATGTGTATTTTGCCCTTGGGACAAGTAGGTCCAACCCCTTTGGCTGCCAGTTTGCAGTACCACAATAATGGATCAGTGAAGGGCACTGTCCGCAGTTAAGGTAATATTTTTGCCCATATGGTAATGCTGTTTAAACTTGTATTTATGGTTCTATGATTGAAGGCCTTTATTATTAAGGTGAGCACTCCAAGTAAATGTAGTACGCTCAGACTGCACTACAGACAGTGGTTCCAGTATAAAAATGTTTACACACATTTTCAAAGTTTAGCAATATGAGGCTATGTTTAATGCTCCCAGAATGCTCTACTGTAGTGTAATTCCTATATTCCCAATAGGCTCTGCTCATTGGAATAATATATCCTATAGATTTGACGTAGGACTTATGCCTACTAGGTCTCTATCGAATATATTAGACTTAATTGTGAGTGCCAGCTAGCTCAGAGGTCACTAAAACTTTCTCGAATGAACAAGAAGGGATTAGTTTCTGACAACCGCATAAACATGACAACTTTGTTTCCCCAAGATAAAACATATCTTCAGAGTTGTGGAAACAATAGATAGATATTTTACTCAGTCAATCGTGTATGCTTCGTTTCACCAGAGGTGCAGAGAAATAGAGAGACAGGCGTTTTCAATAAAAGGTATTTATTGAACAGTCTTCTTTCTCATGCAGAAGAAATGAACTGCTACAACCGTAATACTGGCTGTAAAGTATAATGCGTACAGCAAGAAGAGTATTATAAAATAATACTGTAAAAGCATGGTATGGTTTCTAAGCCATAAAATACATACATAAATAAATAAAGACTAAAAGTACTCAACTGGTTCTTCTAAAATACTCCTAGCCCGATGTACCTAACCTAAGTCTAATACGAGGGAAGAAGTAAGTGTGGTGTAGCATAAGTTTAGTATTCTTTTTGCCAAGAATCGATCCAAGAATTCTCTTAGGGTCTAATCAGCTCCGTACCTTGGTTTAGAATGAAGGAGGTCTGGTATCTCTCTGTCTCAGGACTCGATTTCCCAACACCCTGCAAGGAGAGCTTGGAAACACTGGAGCTGCGTTTCTCGGCAAGAGAAAAGACAGCGTCTCTCTCAGTGCGTCTGCTGGAGGGTCGACTTCCTTCGGCACTTGCTGTAGAGAGATGCGTCGGGCAAGTAGATAGTCGAACTGCTCTAAACCACTGTGTGTTTGCTAGGGCAAGTGTGGGCATATTTATACCTTGAAGGTGCCGAGTTTGACGTAAAGGTGGACATAATAACGTAATCAAAGAGTCTCAGTTCTTTGAAATCTCCATGAGTTCTTGGACAAATCAATATTCAATCTAGGGGAAGTCCCTAACTGCTGAAGCCGAGTTTTCCAAGAAATCGTTGTGGAGTTTCGGAACGAGTGGAAGTAGCCATGCTGTATTTGGACTGCATGAGCTATATCTAAATATGGTTATGATTTCTATGCCTATGTAAGGATATTGTGATTTATACCTATATAAGGGCATGAATTGGGAAATTACACTATGGTCCTAAAATGCTATACAACACTATGATTTTATGTAAATATTTGCAGAAGCTTGACAGCAAGATGATGATCCTTTGCTTTCAAAATATAATGTTCATAAAAAGCAGGATTTTTTTTGCTAAAGTACTGTAAAATTTCAGGTACCATTTTTTTGCAGCATCATTTAGTAATGTGTTGATGCATGCTGGTATTTCCCAAAAATATTCATAATGGAAAATCCGTGTAACCAGTTTCAATAAGATAAGGCTTGAAATTTGTGGTCAGCTTTTTAGTTTGGTCAATATGACTTGTTTTTGACCTTATTGGTGTGGGAGCTGCCGGGCCCTCAACATTGGCAAAAGCAAAGAATTGTGTTTGGGTCTCAAAAAACACACACTGCCACATAGTTAATGGCACTGTACAACACTACTTTTTGAACAAGTATTCTCCTTGTGAAAGAGCAGAATGCTGTCACTCACAGTGAAGCCAGCCGATACAGAGAGAGAGGCAGAATTTTAATAAACACAGAAGGTTACTGTCAACGCCAGCCAAATTAGGGTCCCAATTATTAAAGAAAGTCTCAAAACTGCACCCATGGTATACGTCCTTCAATTAAGAGCAGCTATGCATCTTTCGTGAATTCCCAAGAATTTACAGAAGTAAGACAATAAATAGTACTCCTAGAAAACATGTGTGAACTGCATTTTAGCATGAGGAAATACGCATGTGTCGATTTGCTCATGCAAATATCTGAGTGTTTTCAAGTTCATATTCCCTCCAACCCCTTTTTCCCAACTCTGGAAGAAGGTTTACATCTGCAATTTGTCAGGAGTAAATTTTCAACATTTACCAGTATGTGAAAAGATTATAGAAGAGTTGTTGAAAAACATTAAAACAAGCAAGTTAGTAGATTTGCACAGACTCAAAAGGGCATTGTAACCCTTGGACTATTGCTTACCACAACCTTCAGCCCCAGTATGTAGATCTGCGGAAACGTGGCAACATAAGGGGATTGCAAGTATTCCAACACTACTATGGTATGAACCCTGACATAATCAGACAGGCTATATCATAACTCTTATATAATGATATTGCTGCCATAATTTGCTGCTGCACTACATGGCACCCAAAGGGGCAAGTGGATTTTGTTACAGGACAAGTAGATTTATGAAGCAACCTGCCCCATGGACAAGTAGATATTTTACTAAATTCCGCATCCCTGCGTCTGTATTTGCCCGCGCCTGATTGCACGACCTTAAATTCCATGTTGGAATATAGAATTCGATTCAATATTGTAGGACTCTAGTGCCATGAAGGTATAGGGCCTTGTGTGCATTTCCCAGGAGCTTGAATTTTGACCTTTGTCGAACAGCCAACCTATGGAGCTCCCTCAACCATTCTGAGGCTGAGCTGTACCTGCTCTTGGTGCACACCAGCTTGGCAGCCGCATTCTGGATCACCTGCTGACATGAGAAAAGATAGTCTGCCATGCCATGCCCTGGATATTTCATATGGAGTCAAAGCTCTGCTCTACCTCTTACAAGGCTCTTGAAGAAGGTGAAGACCCCCGGAGGGGCACAGTAAGAAAGCCCGCCAGAAGCCTACTAATAAGGCCGAAAGAAGAGATATGCACCACAGCATAAAACACAGAGCCATCATTGATCCAAAGCAGCGACAACCAGGTATGAATAAGCACTAACGGCAGTGACAGCGGTTGCAAGAAAGAGCTAAAGGCTGAGTCAACCAGGAGCAAAGAAACTATAAAGGCAGTGACAACCAGATACAGAGAGTACAAGTGCACTTACCACCGTGAGCGAAGAAAGTGTCAGCCGACTTCGAAGTGGGCCTGGTTGGAGGCCAGTGTGTCCATATTAGCTGATGGCATTCAATCTGATGAAATGCCAGTCGGAATAGTGACATTTTTAATGGCTGCGGAACTGAGTGCCAAATTAGACACAGCTGGGTTCCTAAAACCACTACCTCTCTATACAGCCGAAAAGCAGAATATTGGTGCTAGATATACTGTATGAATTGAAACGTTCAATGTCTTCATAGATGTTCTGGAAGAGGTAGATGACAAAAAGATCATTAAATACTTGAAGAAAATGTCACAAGCTGATGCAGTATCGTAACGTCAAATCAACGAGATGTTGGAAGCCAAGTTCAATCCAATGCTGAATGTTGACTATGAAAGGTACATTTTCACCCAGCAAATGATGGATGAGTTTGTTGAAAGACTTTATACCCTCATCAAGCACTGAAAGTTCAGGGAATTCAATGACAAAGGAGCCATGTGTCTCAGAGTCATCTATGGTTGCCTTTCCATTTCGTTCAGACGACGCATGCTCCGAGAGCGAGACACTCAGTCTAGAAAAGGTACTCATGGTTGCAAGAGCTGAGGAACATGCAGATCGGCAGGCTGCTGATATGGAAGCTGGAACAGCCCAGAATGAATCAGCATAGATCATGAAAAGTAAGCAGAAACACAGAGTGGAGGCCCATAATACGATGTCTCAGAAGAAAAAGAAATGTGTTTCCGATGTGGATTCTTATTTCCACACAAAGGTAAATGTCCTGCCATTGGACAGATATGCAAACGCTGTGGGAAAGAAAACTATTTCATAACGGTCTGCAAAGCAAAAGAGAAACTAAGTGTGTCACGACGAGAAGAGAAAATGGATGCCAGAAAGTTCCAGAAGCATTCTAGCCATGCTCACAAAGCCAAATGGCGATATCAATTGAGGCAAGTAGAGAATAAATGAAGTCAATCATCATCAAATTCATCTTTCAAAGGCTTTTCAACATAACCATCGAGCGACAGTGAAGAAGATGAATGTGCAATGGTGATGCCGACCGCAGATGGACATGCACATGTAGGTTTGGCTGTTTGCGAAGAAAACAAAAGTCAACAAGAGATCACCATGTGAAGCGACCAAGCTCATTTGAACAGTGCTCCAAAATCATGCTAAGGGTTAATGGATGCCCTACAACTTTTATTGTAGACAGTGCTGCATCAATCAATATCATGCCAATACAATACAATACAATAAACTGTCTTTAATACCACGTCTAATGCCATCGAAAACAAAGGTGTACACATAAGCTGCTTCTATGCCATTGTAAAGTCAAGGGTCATTCATAGACATCATGAGAAATAAGAAAACAACAGTAGCAGCATCAATTCATGTCCTCCAAGGTACTTTGTGGAGTGCATGTCTACTCAGTTTCAGCACTGCTGCTGACAAGGGACTGATATCCATCAACTGCAACCTAAATGCACATTCGGAAATAGTAAGTCAATTCCCATTGTTGTTTCATGGACTAGGGAAACTCAAGACAATGAAGATTCAACTTCACATTAATGAGGATATACGTCCTGTTGCTCAGCGACACTGTCAGATTGCTTTTCATTTCAATTTCAGTACGCGCTCTGATGCAGAATAGATTGAGTTTCACAATACTAAGCTCAAATTCTTTGGGAATATTTTCTCGGAAGAGGGAATGACTCCTGACCCTGAAAAAGCACAAGCATTGTCATCCACTTATCCCCCGCAAGATGTAACCTTGCTGCGATTCTTCTTAGGTATTGCTATCAATACATTTGTGACTTTGCTACAGTGAGTGCCCCATTAAGAGGTTTGACAAAAAATAATATTTCCTTCTGATGGCCCTCTGAATGTGACAGAAGTTTCAAGAAAATCCATCATGCAATTGAAAATGCAACTGAAATGGCTTACTTTGATCCAAAGTTACATACTACAGTGGAGAAGTGTGGCTCACTGGTTAGAGGAGGCAGACCTGGAAGCAGAGGTCAGCCCGGGAGCAGGGTTCAAGTTCCCGGCTCGGCGGGGTCTTGAGTCCTAAAATGTCCATGGACTTAACAATTCTAGCTCCGGTGCCTACTTGATTCAGGGGTTCACACTCTGCGACTCTGGGCAATAGCTTGCTTAATCTCCACAACGGCCCCTCGCGGCGGGATGCCTGGCTTTCACCTTGCGGCTACCCTGCCGGGGTTATCTTACAGGGGAATACCAGGACGGGTTCCCTAAGCAAGCGCTTAGAAATCGGTTGGTGATTTGCGCTATATAAATCCCTGTACATTTACATTTACATTTACATACTAAGATCACAGTAGACTCATGTCGTTTGGTAGTGGGTGTGATCCTTGCTCAACACCATGGACATCCAAATGCACAGAGACACATTGTGGCCTATACTAGCAGAAGTCTATCTCAGACTGAACTTTCTTATTCTCAGCCAGGATCTCAGCCAGGAAAATAGAGCCTGGCTGTAGTATAGGCTTGTGAACATCTTCACGTGTTTCTGTACGCAAAGCATTTCATCCTTGTCACTGACCGCCAGGCGTTGCTCACCATTTTCGGAAATCTGAAAGCCAAGTTGCCCACTCACATCGAGGTGGGGGTTGCATTTGCAAGAGTATGATTACACTGTTGTGTATAACTCGGGGAAGGATCAAAACCCTGCAGATTACTTCTCATGAGTGCCATAACAGCATCACAGTACAATGTCTAAGCAGCTAAAGAGTATATCAATTTTATAGTGAAGTCTAGCACCCCTCAGCTCTATTCATTGAGAAGGCCATTTCTGCTACCAACACCGACAGAGACATGCTCACACTCAAGGATATTGTTGGAAAGCAATCATGGAGAAAACATACTGGACCTCTTACAGATAACATAGAATATCAAAAATTAAAAAATGTGCAAGACGGACTTTCCATTACTCAAGAAGGTATTGTATGAAGAGGTTAGAGAATTGTCATACCTGAGAGCTTGAGGTAACAAGTCATTGAACTGGCACACAACGAACATCTTGCCATTGTAGCCAAGAGAGCCCTCAGAGAGCGAGTGTGGTTTCCTCAACTTGATATACAGATCTAGAAGGAACTAAAACCATGTCACCTGTGTCACTGCTTATCTCCCAAGACAACACAACATTCACTAAATATGTCTGACTTTCCTAAACAGGAGTGGTAGAAATTGCAGTTGATTTCTTTGGACTCCTAAACAATGGACATCATTTCATGGTAGTTATTGATGAATCCTCACATTTTCCCTTAGTGGAAGATTTATCATCAAACACCCACCTAAGTCATCGAGAGGCTGGATGATATTTTCACAGAGTGGGGTGTTCTTTCCATTCTTAGATCTGACAACGGTCCACCCTTCAATAAGAGAGACTTTAAGGACTTTCTTAGTCACTGGAATGTCAAGCATCAGAAAAGCACACCTCTCTGGCCACAGGCAAATGGCATTGTTGAAAATGTATGGGCACCCTAAGGAAAGTAGTTCAGCACTCTGTGCTTGAAGAAATAGATCTCAGGTCAGCCTTATGTCCAGCCTTTCATGCCTATCTGTAAACTCCCCATTCTACAACAGGTGAAAGCCCTGCCACCTTCCTATTTGGGAGAGCCATTGTGACCAAGCTACCACAATGGACCACAGGCCAAGTAATAGACACAAATGACATTCGTGTTACAGACACTTCTCGCAGAAGCAAGATGAAAACATACGTGGGTAAGCACAGATACGCTCAGGACACTGTTTTCAGAAAAGGAAACCTGATCCTAGTCAAACAAAAATGGAAGCGCAAGACTGAGGCTCTATGATGCTGATCCATTGAGAGTCGTGACAAGTAAAGTACATATGGTGACTGCTCAACAACCTGGAGAGACGTGTCACATTTCAAGCATCTGCCTTGATGTTCATCGACTCCAAACATCATGAGCGAGACAAGTCCCCCTGAGTGACCAAGTCAAGCAATTGAGTCTACGTCTACGATACCATATGACAATGCAACTCCTTCACCTCGTATGACTCTGTGGAAGATTGGTGCGAGCACCTCAGCGACTTACTGAAGAACTCTAATGTACATATGTTGTCTGTTCTTTTTAATTAACAAAGTGGGAGATGTAGGGTTGTGTGATCATGTGCAGTAGGATCCTTGTGGTCCTCAGCGGACTCCTTGCCAAGTTGCGTAATCAGTTGGGATGTATCTGGGTATGGTCAATAAAGTTTATGGCATAGTGCATTCACTAACAGTTAACGGATGCATGCTAAAGAATAAAGACGTGTTTTACAGAGCACCATTTGTGGCGAGGCCAGTTATGTGCTCCAGTGCTACGGAGGACACGACACTCCGCATAAACATTCATTTTCAAATGGCTAATGGCTGAGCGCGCCTTAGTCACAGCTGCAATCAATCGAACTGCATGATCTATGCTGTATCATAACATTCTGAAAATAGGTTAATGAGGTGCAAAATGAAGGTGGTACACTGTGAGAAGCAGTATGTATATGGTCAGATACATGTGTATAAGGTTGCTGTTAACAAAGAGATGATGTCTTAAATAATTGATTGACTTGAATTAATTTCTTTGTAGTGTGGTGGGCTCAGTGAAACATATCAGGTAGCACATGATGAACTCTTTCAATATTGCTATAGCCCACTCCTCATGCTCCTTATTCTGTCTAGGGAAGTAATCTTATTTATTTAAGCATTTGAGCTAGCTGGCATACCCCACTATAATGCATATGTTATATTGCTTAACAGTACTATCCTCTAAATCGACCTAACCAGTACAATGAAGGGTAGGCTGAGGTAAGTAGATGTGGGGTAAGAATAATACCCATATACTTTCCATGGTGATGTAGTGTAGACAATATACTGGATGATATATTATTGGCCTGGATACAGTGTCATACAACCAGCTAGCTACCCAATGCCTTTGACATAGCCTGTGGACACCAGCTCTTTGATAGTCAACATTTCCAGCTCTTAACCAGCCACATTCCATCTTCTGAAGCCGCCCTGGCTACACTTCTTTGGCCTTCGCAGCTGAAGCAATGGGCTGCTGTTTTCGTGATAATCCAAATTCTTGTATTAATAGGAGCACGGCCTTGGGTTTCTTCATCCGTATGGGAAAAATGTACTGGTTTGATGGTAAACAAAGAACAGAAGAATTGATTCACTGTCTCCACTCAAAAAGGAAGCTATGAAGCAACTGTGGAATAATTTTAATTGTAAGTATGTGGCACTTGCAATCTGTAAGATCATTTGTGCTCTGTTTTTAGGGGCGCGCGGCACCAAAGAGTACATAAAGCATTGGAGATGCAAAACATGAGCGCATGTTCTCAGGGTTTTTGTCAGTGCTCCATGAAAGACCACTTGTGCTCTTGTCTGATGGTCTTCTCTGTTCAGTGTGTATTTACAGAGATATATGAATATTTGATTACTGAGTCATGGTCCCTGGAGAAATGCAATAACTGTACTGCAGCACAAAGCCAGCCCCTTCACTGTTAACACAGCTGCCAATAGTGTCATTGACATTGTAGCCTTTCCGAAATCTAATATATTCAGTGGAGTGAATTCCTCGGTTTAAAACGGGATCTGAGAGAGACATTATGCAGTTATCTCTTTTGAGCTGTTGAAAGCTCAATTTACAGGCTCTTGATTTGTAAAGATTTTTTTTCAGTGAAAAACAGCGGTGCCACGTGACCCGCAGCCGCGCCGCTTCTGCACTTCCATTGATTCTCGTCTCCTTTGATTGTGGGTTTATGTGGCGTAAAAGGACCATGTTGAGTATTAATTACTGCGGAGCATGCTTTAATCAGTTTCACTCTGCTGGCGGAGCATGCCATTTTAAAACATCATTTTAGTTTAGTTTTTATTTGGTATACTTTGCATTTATTTGATTGGTAGCTAGTAATTTCGTGATGCTACGGAGAGCTATTTACCATAAACAATTCTTAAACTATGAACACTTGAGAGACGAGCTACATCGTAAATGTGGTTATGTGTTGTAGTATATACTTATAGGTAACTATTAGTCATATGTGCATGTGAAATAATACGATTGTGTGGTTTCTATATGACCATTGAATGAATTTTACAAAAATGCTCACTGATTGTGTAAGCAAGACAATCAATAATAACATGGGCTATCAACTAACATTTCCTAAGTTAAAGAAATTGAAACATGAATTAAAAACAAGCATTGACAAAACCAGTAGGGCCAATACAACTAAAGACAAGTATCCAAAAGTACTGTTTGCACGTGTTGCAAGGATAAATGCTCTTCATCGCATTAAAAGCCTGTCCCATTGGCATCTGCCAACGCTAAGAATAAAAAGGAAAACAAGTATTTGTTTCTGTGTAGAATGCACCATTACAAAAAGGGAACAACCAAATGGGAATCAGTTAAGGCCCATACCCAAAAGGTGAAATCCAGTCCAAAAGTCTATACCAACACCAGGTTAAAGATACCATGAGGACTCTTAATGCACGCGCTCTTTGTTTAGATCCATTCTCACATTCTTCTTCCTTGGTATTGTGGACTGTCCATCGCCATAGGTATCAAGACTCTGCTCTCTCTTCTTTGAAAAATGCTCAACACACAACCTGTTGATCTGAAATTCTTGAAGTACCACTTTGAGTTTTGTGCCACCACACTGATTATTAGCGAAACGAGGCAATTCATAAGGAAGATGCATTTATTGTATTCATTCATTTGTTGCCTTGACTAGCGCAGATAGGACTTAAAGAATGGTAGAGATCTTTACACAAGTTGGAAACACTAAATCGACAAAAACAGAGGAACAATTGCTCTACACGTGTGAATTACACTGCATTTATAAGAAAAGCAAAATATAAGGCACTTCCTAGAGCACGTAAAGGTATTTGTGTGAAATGGTACTTAACGATCAAGGGGAAGGCATAAAGTTGACACCATCCAGGTTCATACAACAGCCAAAGATAGTAAATCAGAGCATGAATTGTTGCTTTAATAGAAAAGTTTTCATTATGTTTTTCAACTCTTCGTGACAGATTCTGATAGCAGGCAGGATGAAGTTCCCCATCTTCGGGTCCCTTCCAGACAAGCTTTGTTTGAGGGTCCTCTTCTTTCTGAAGATCAGGAGTTCAAGTGAAAGGATGTTTAAGCTGCATAGCTTGCTTAACCCATCGGAGCCAGTTTATTTGGTAGATGATTTAAAGTGTGGTTGTGATTTCTATGTATAATACAGGTGAATCGAAGAGAGATTCTGTCTTTGATTGGCAGACAAATTAGGGAGCTCTTGATTGACATGATATGATCATACTTTCTAGTACCAAAGAGACATCCTGCAGGAGCATGGAACACTGCTTTCAAGGAAGTAGGCAACATCTCATTGTCTTAGCTTAACTCCATGGCTGCTAAGGCAATTCCCCTCCTGTGCTGGGAATTTGTTATTTGTATTGTTTTATGACGAGCTGGGCTCGTCATCAGTGTATGAGGAGGCTACACCATGACGAGCCCAGCTCGTCATGAGTGTGGAAGGGGTTAATAGGACCAGACATGTGACCACTTGTTTAAATTTTTTGTGTGGTAGGAAAAGTTTGGTTTCATGCAGCAGTCTGATTTGAAATTGTGCTGCGTTTGAGTTTATGTTGGTCTGGGGGTTGAGATTTTTGTCCTGTATAAAACTGAATGATTTGGTGCAATTAATGATGGATGGTCATCAATCTCGGATGTTGAGCACATTTAATCACAATTGTTCGTTTTTGAGCAATAAGGTGGTGAGATCAAAAAGTCAATGTTCGACCTAACATCTTTTGGCATGGTATTCCCTGTCTTTTTTTTGCTTCTGACCTCCATCTTTTGACTGGGTGGCGAACATCATTTTTGCTGGTTTAAGGACTCTGATTGCTGAACAGTGCTAAAGTGCATGTGGTGTGTGTCTAAAATGTAATGGCATTTGGTTTCTCCATGACTGGCATATTTGATTTCCTAATAAGACCCTAGTACAGTGCAGTGTGTGTGCCTAAGGCCTGTAAATCAAATGCTACTGGTGGGACTGCAGCACTGGTTGTGCTATCCACATGAGTAGCACTTCAAACTTGTCTCAGGCCTGCCTCGGCAGGGCCTGTGTGTGCAGTTGGAAACTGCCATTTTGACCTGGCAAGTTCATTTACTTGCCAGGCCCTAACCTTGCCTTTTATTGCATGTAAGGCAGCCCTAAGGTAGGCCATAGGAAGCCCTATGGGCACGGTGCAGTGTACTTAAAAGGTGGGCCATGCACTGGTGAGTTTTACATGTCCCAGTAGTGAAAAACTGCTACATTCATTTTTCATTACAGCAAGGCCTATCTCTCCCATTAGCCCTATCTCTCTCATTCGGCAGCATTGGAGCTGGCTTGTAACATCTTACAAGTGTATCTTCTAACTCGGAGCGGACACAAAATTGGTGGTTGGTGTCTTTGCACTCACAATTCAAAACAACATATTTTAGTGAAGTTGGTTTTTAAATTCCAGGTCTGAAAATGCCACTTTTAAAAGTGTGCATTTTCTTACTTAACCATTCTTTGGCTATGCCTGTTCCTACCATACATGTCTGGATTGGATGACAGTTGGGCTTCACTCTAGACAGTCACACACAGAGAGAGCTGAGGTGTGCCCTGCAAATCCTGATGGCCCATCACCAGACGGATGAGCCTTCCTGAGCTAGAGTGGTGGGAGGAGCTGATACTTGCACCTAAATAGGCCTGTGCCTGTCCCCACACAAAGAGCTGCATACCCTCTGTAGTGTCTCTGGAGCCAAGGCCAGGAAGGGCAGGGTCTTGTGTACTACCAAGACCTTTGTATGAAGTCTCCCTACTTCGAAAGCCAACATGGGTATAAGTACTGGGCCTCTGACACCATATACTCAGAACATTTCTGGACTGAGGACATTCTGCCAGGAAGAACTGTTGTGCACCCAGGAGGGACTGGCACTTTACAGCTTGCTTTGCTGTGTTGGCCTGCTGCTTCTTGCCTTGGAGCAAGAGGACTGGATTTTACTCTTTGCCTCCTGCTTTCCAAGGTTCTCCAACCGCTTGACTGAACTTGCCTTCTGTTGCGGAAGTCTCAGGGACATCAAATACTTCACCTGTTTCTTGCTACCAGCACCTGGCCTCCTCTGCTCTTAGTCCTGATCTGCCAAGTGGTGCCGAATCCAGTCCTGGGTGCTTGGAGGTGAGTTTGGTGCTGCAACCAAGAAACTGGTGTATCAACTCCAAAGCGTCAGTTCGGAATCAGTGCATCCCTGCGAAACCAATGCATCGCTGTTGCCTGCACCGAAGCTGTGGACACTACTCGCCGAGTGCGCGATGCAACAACCTCAACTTTCAACGCAGCCCCGAAATTTGCACAGCGCCTCCGTAGTACCGCTGCTGCGTGAGTCTTGAACACTGCCTCCCCGAAGTCTGTGACGCACCCCTCCGATTCTGATACAGTCCCAGCCCTGCATGCCTCTTGAGTGATGCAACGCCTTCAGACCAGCGGTTCAACATCAACGCCAAAGAATCAATGCCCCGAGCTCTCGACATTGATGCATCACCGCATCGCCTTCATGGAACTGAGGTCTTGCACCAGCAACCAACTTATCACCTCCTCTGCTCGTCGCATCATGCCTGAACATTGAAGTCTTAACAACCCTGCACCGTCTTAAGAAACCAATGCTTCACCTGCATCCGCAACATCTCACCTCCTCTGTGCCGCGCATCATCTTTGATTTCCGACATATCTAAGGCACTCTAAGGGGTAAGGGGGTCTGCATGATTCCTGTATCTGGCCCGCGCTCCATCGCGTTCATACTGAAACTTTGGATTTGTCCTGGACAAGCACAACCAGATAGCCCCAGCTGGAGCTGTAGACTTCAAAACACTGCATTTTGATTTAATCTTTAAAAATTCATATCTTGACTTGTGTATGTGGGATGTTTGTCGTTTTGGTCTTGTTTTACTCAGATAAATTTCTCTAAACTGGTGTGGAATACTTTTGTGGTGTTTTCACTGTGTTACTGTGTGTGTGTGTGTGTGTGTGTGTGCGCACAAATGCTTTACACATTGCCTCTTTAGTTTGGCCTGACTGCTCTGTGCCAAGCTACCAGAGGGTGGCACAGGTAAACATTTAGTTTGTACTACACTTACCCTGACTAGAGTGTGGGTATATTCTAGGACCGGGTGCATACCTCTGGTAACTAGAAACCCCATTTCTAACTGTCAATTTTTGTGGTGTTTAGTTGAACAGAACCTGTCTACAAGATTGATCCAGTCTGCCAGTTTTCTGCTTCCTCTTACCATGCACACCCTACATGGCCTCTAGCTTTACTCCTGCTTTTTTCCACGGCTTTCTGCCCCTCCTATGTCTTTTCGAGCTTTTTAATTCACATTGCCTGTATGTCTATACCATTTGTTCAGGGGGGATTCCTTAAGATATTGATTTAAAAGTGTATTACAGCGCTTCTATTCAAAGCCTGAAAAGGAATGCCAAGTGGTACAAACCAAGAAAAATAAATGAATAATTACAGAATCAAAATTATGAGCAGAAAACTGCTCTTTCCACCATGTCTTAAAAAACTGGTAAACTAGGCACGGGGTGCATTGCACATTTTTCCCTCCTTCACAATGTCTATGTTAATCTCTCTATTTCCCAATTCAACACCATGAATGTGTGAAAAAAAATAATTAAAATAAAAATGTGATCGAAAAAGCATATGCATTCATTTTTCAGTATGGAAATGTTTAGAGCCTGATAACCAATAGCACAGCCTAGCTCCTGTGAGACAGAGGTGGGTGGGCACCGGTGAGTCGAGGAAGAAAATTCAATTAAGATTTATATTTCTGACCTTTACAGAGACACGGAAGTTCATACCTGTCATTTTAAACCCTTTTATCAATCAAAAGTCGATAATAGTATAGATATATTGTCAAATCTCTATTCATCAAAGATTTTGATGTCATTACTGTATCTTAGTTAGTATATCATTGTCCATTAAGTTTTAAACCCGCCTTTCTATTGAAGAAATGGGGTTTTCTTTTAAATTATATGATGTGAAGGAGAAAAGTGGACCTTTATAATAGATCAAAAAACCTGTTGGTTTCACATGCACCTGAAGATGCTGCCCAGGTTTTACATTTTAAGGACTGAAAGTCCCAGGAAAAAAGTTAAAGGTATACCGTGTTTTATGAAGGATCAGAATAAGTGTTATATTTTTAATGATGTGTTAGTACGTGAACACATGCAACTTTATGCTTATTTTATTAGTGGGTTTCCTGTTTTATACCTGCATTAGAATGGAATTTACATTTGAGGCTTTGAGGCATTGCTCTGGCAATTTATAAGTATAACTCAATTAACATGTTTTTTCTGCCTTTTCCGCTTCCCATTGTGAATCACTGAGACACGGTTTTCAAGGGGGTCGGTATATTCTATCCCTTGCAAACTCCTGTTTGTGCAAGGATCTGAATTCTAACATTTACGATTATTACCCTACCTCCACCCCCTGATGAATGTTGGCATGCAAACCCTGACAACATTTTCTGGTTGATAACATTCTGGAAATTCCAGCACAATCGGAATCTGGCGCAAAACGCCTAAATGCTTTTCTGTCTGCGAGCGCCATTGTTTGCATGCAGATCTCAGACAGAAAAGTCACTGGTGAAAATGTACCTGGAGTGGCTGCACTCAGTTTGTCAGCCCTTCCTACATCTTTTCTAGTGATGTCAGATCTATTGAAAGGCTGCTTTCAGTGACACAGCCAGAAAACACCGCCATCTCCTATAGTCTGAGGTGAGAAAGACAGGGATGGGGGGGAGGGGGGGTGGGGGGTAACGGGGGGCTCTTGATTTTCTTGAGTTTTTTTAGGGGATGTATTTTTACTACCCCCACATGTATGAATTATTTACCCCAAGGAATACATATTATTGCAGCACTATGGGAATTTGTTTTGCATGTCATTTTAATGATTCATGTTGGATCAGCATAAAAGAAAAAGAAAAGGAGACGGGTTTAAAATGGCCAGGGTCGTGTTTTTTTATATACATATGTATATGTCTTCACCTCACTACACTCTCTGGTCGAAGAGCCACCCGCATCAGCATAATGGAGTCCCCCAGGAGCAACACAGGAACAGTGGGATGCTTTTGACTCATTTATGTGTGATACAACTCCGAGCACCAGGACGCCAATGCGTTTCAACTTACGCCTTCAACACGTGTTGGCTTTTGGCATGGGCAAGCTGTGCCAAGGGTGCCAATTTTCAGATGGTTGCACAGAGCTGTCTATATTCAAGTCCTGTAGACAGCAGTGCCCCTCTTAGTTGACTCCATTAGTTCAGACTACAGTTTTGCACCCTATTAACCCCCTTCTTTCCCCTCCTTTCCCCTCCTATCTCCCTTCTGCTGATATACACCAACACCGTCATTCACACCACCAGTAACTTGGCACTAGAGTGATTGAGGTACACTGTGAGTGAAGCAGAATATCTGAGGGAGGTGCTGGGAAGTGTGTGCTCAGAGTCCAGTCACTGCTTTGATGTGTGACTAACCTGTGATCACAAAATGGACCCCTGCATGCTACTTCCTTTTATTCACTAACTGCAGTAAGGGTGCCAACTTTCTTTCGCTAAGGGTCCTACCCGAGCAAGGGCCTTAGCGAAGGGCATGTTGTGTAAATGCATTGTCAACACTCTCAGAACTGGCACACAAGCACCCTGGAGGGTCGGTGTCTTTGATTAAAAAGTTTGTAAGGAGCTTCGATCGAATATACATATATTTATATATATTACCTACTGGTGGTTGCCAGTAGATAATATATTACCTGCTGGTGGTCGCCTAGTTAGGACCTAGTTTCCATAGGAAAAGCAGTTTTTAATGATGTGTTAGTTCTGACTTTGGCGTTGTTTGACAAATCCTCACAACATTTTCCCAAAAAAGTGGCCCACTCTGTCTAGTTCTGCATGGAAAGTTTTGAGGTGATTCATCAATCGGGGGCAGAGGAAAATGGGGCAGTTAAAAAATGTGCATTTCAAATAGGGATTCTGAACACAACTACAACCCGAATTGCTGGACCGAGCACCAAATTTGGTAGAGAGGTAGCTCTTGGTCCAGAAAGAGCTCTTTTTGTGATTTGGTGTAAATCTGTTCCGTAGTTTTCAAATTATTAAAGGAAAAATAAATTTGTATGTCTAGGGAAACGGATCCTCCGCAGATCCAACAGAGTTTGATAAAAACAGAAGGAGTCAGGGTAGGAATACCCTGACCCCCTAGGAGTCCCAAAAGGTTTTTTAAAGTTTACTGTGAATTTGCAGAAAAGTTGAAAAAAAAACAAAAAACAAGAGCAGTATTCCGTGCTTGTTTAATCCCCCCCCCCCCCCCCCATCCAGGTGGGCAAGGTTCCGGGGTAAAGACTATTTATTTTGGGGAGGGTGGATGAATGCAGCCCCCCTCCCAATGGCCAATCTCGCCCTCGGGAACTGCCACCTCCCGAGGCAGGCCAATTAAAATTGAGAGGGAGGAGAACCATGCCCTTTCAGGGCCAGTTATGGCACTGTTAACCCCCATCTCACTGGGGCTTGCTTAATGTAGAGGAGGGGGCCTTGGAGACCCCCCTCTTGTACCCATTATGGCCCTGGTGACCACCACCTCCCTGGGGCCAATGTCAGTACACCATTGGTCCCGTTTCCGGCCAAGGGACCACCACCTCCCTGGGCAAGCCCTATTATAACAAAGAGGGGGACGCGCAGCCCCCCTGCTGGACCCATTAATGGCCCCTAGGACTACCACCCCCAGGGCTGGCTCCCTATGTCCTGAGGTGCCCACCCTCGGGGCATAGTTGTTTGCTGACGCTTGGTGGGAGCTTTGACACCATCTGCCAAGCAAGAGCAAACAGTAAGTCTGCTTCCAGTGGGCAGGAGCAGCAAAACTGCTCCCACCCGCTGAGAGCAGACTTTCCATCTATTTTCGGGCAGGAAAATAGATGAAAAAATTGCTCCCACACGCAGGGAGCAGCATTTTTTGCTGCTCCCTACATTCGGGAGCAATGCCGGCTTCTGATGGAGGTGAGGAGCTGGCAGGAACTGAGGGGCAATGGGGCTCATCCCGTGGTGCCCAACAGTGAACACTGGTTGCCCTGGGTGGGGCCAGGGCACACAGCATCAAGTGGCCGGGCGCTGGGGAGGGGTCAGAGTAGGGGAACCACACATCCCCCCTCCCCTATTAATTCTCAGCCATGCGCTGGAGGATGGGGTCTTCGGGCCAAAATCAACCTGAGGAGGGTGGCGCATGTGTCGATGCAGTTAGCAGCATCTGGCCCCTTTTGCTTGCAAGTTATGTCAGTACTACCAGCTCCTTTAGCAAATGTTGGCTTCCTGCCTCCAGTGCCAGTGCCAGTCCCCCTGTTCCTCTTGGGCATCGCCCCCTCGCGTTTCTCCCGCAGTTGTCGGGTATTGAGTCTTTCGGGGTAACTGGCCGTGGTTGACGCAATGGTGGTGTTTGTGACTTCTATCAGTTAAAGCTGCTCAACTGGGGGGGTACAACCCTGATCCTGGGACAATGGTGGACTATGTACATTCGCGGATGTCACCATTGCATTTGCTTGCATAGCGGGGTCTGGTGTACGAGCGGTTGCTAGGTGGCCCAGGGAGGATCTTTTGGCGAGAGCTAGGTCTTGAGAAACTCGTCGCTTCATTAGAATTATCCCCAGATCAATAACAGAGTTGGCTCTAAATATAAAGTTATCCAGTGTCCCTGTTAGATTCCCGCGTGATGATGCTGCCTTACTCCTGCTTTCGCGCACTGCCATAGTACAACACTTTACCCCAGTAGGTACTTGCAGGTATTTACAGATATTCCTGTATGTTGGAATATAGATTAGCCCATATTAGCCCAGATGAAAGAGGGGTGGCCCGGTCCGGTCTCTCCCGGGCTACAACGGGCTGAAACGAGCCTGCCCTTGGCCCAGGCTTCGCGACCCATGCGCGATCCCGTGACTCGGGGCTGACCTCAGTTTTAAAGCACCTCCGGGCGCAGAAATGGTGGTAGCACAAAGGAGCCTGGGGGTTGTAGTCCCCCTCCACACTGCGACCGCAAGCTGAAAGGCTGCGGTGGGAGGGAGACCAGGGGGAGACCAGGGGGTGCAGAGGCAAGGTGAGGAACAGGTAAGTTCAGTGAAATGCCCCCTCAAGTGTTCTGACAGAAAAAAGGAAGGAATGATATTAAAACTTTTGAAGATGTTTAATTGAAGTGAATTGCTCCTTAAGGGACTTAAATTTGTTTATAACAATCCCCAGAGCGCAATGACCAAGTCCTTAAGCAAGTCCCCATGCAGAGAAACCCTTAGCCAGCCGGCCAGCACTACCAGAGGGGTGCAGCTACGATGCGCCAATGCGCCAATGCGCCGCTCATGCAACACCGAGCTTCCATGCTCCAACGTACAGTTCCGCTTACAGACACACAAGCTCGAGCAGCACCAGCACCAGAAGCTTGGGAAAAAAATTGTGCTGACGATCATAGACTGTGGGCAGTAGGACAACAAAGACAGAACTGAAGTGGGTCCATGTCAGTGGCAGTATGGGGATACAGCTGGGTAAATCGGTCATAATAAATAGCAGGGATTATAATAGTGTTTATAATAGTGTTTGTAATATAATAAGTCTGTGGGGGGTTAGAGCAGGATTGAGGGCTTAAACGGTGCTCACAAGGCTGTGTCGCAGGCTGCCTCCGCTGCCTCCACAAGACTCCAGGACTCCAAAGGTACACCTGCTGCGGCTGCCCACCCCCCACTAAAGGGCAGCCGTGTTTATCACCAATAAGCACTGCGAGGACTGTCAGCACCCTCTGTAGCAGACTTTTCCAGCAAAGTCCTTCCCTCTAAGGTGGTTGTAGTTTTGGTTCTGCAAGGTTTAGCTGAGTTAGGTGGGATCTTGGTGGCAAGAACTTGGCAGCGTGGGGCAGAGCCAAGCCGCGGGGAGGGGGTGGGGGCGGCAAGTTCTGCAAGTTTCCCTGCTAGCGCCCACCCGGCAGCCTCTCTCTGTCTCTTCACCCCTCCACCTCCCACCTCTCAGCTTCTGCTTCATTCGCAGGCTCACCTCGCTCACCCACTCGGCAGACCTTGCGGCGCTGTTGCCACTGCGGCTGCCGCCTGCCTGCACTCTCTCGGAATCACTGAACCACACACTTGCAGTTTTGACGGCGATGAATCCTGCTGTTAACGGGAACAATTGGAACAACAAGCCGAAGCCACAAACCAGCCGAGAAAACCAGCCGCAGCAGTCTATGGCAATCAGAAGAACCGCGGCCGCAACAAGCCGAGAAAGCCAGTCTCCTCCCGCTCCTCTCGCTCAGTCTGCATGCGAATTAATCCAAAACATTTACCAGCTGAGATTTTTCACATGCTCGTCCATGGATAATTTGGAATCAATTAGCACACCTAGATTTTTTACCCAGTTTTTTGGTCTCGGAGCTTCTCTCAGTTCCTCTGGCCCCCACTCATTGGTCCATATCTGTTCGGCTTTCCCGAACAGTATGATCTCAGTTTATTTGAGTTCAATTGTAGAAAATTTGATTTCATCCATGCTGCAATTTTTGTCATGCATAACTTGAACCTGTCCCTCGTCCCACCTGAGTCCTTCTCTATCGGGACAATAATCTGCATGTCGTCGGCATAAGAGATGGTCTGAAACACGCAGGATTTAATCACGGAAGCCAGAGACGACACGTAAATGTTGAACAATGTAGGGCTCTATACAGAGCCCTGAGGGACTCCCTTGTCCACAATGTTTGTCCCAGACACAAAAGTATCAAGTTGTACACATTGAGATCTCTCGGTAAGGAAACACTGCATCCAGTCCAGCGCCTTCCCCGTGACACCGATCTCCCACAGTTTCCCCAATAGGATCCTATGGGAGATGTTGTCAAAGGCCGCCGATAGATCTAAAAGGACTAGCATAGTGGGGGTCCCTTCATCCAACAACAACCTGATTGTGTCTGACACCTCAGTTAGTGCAGACTCCGTGCTGAACCCAGCACGGAAACCCGATTGTGATGGATCAAGAAGGTTGTGCTGTTCCAGATACTCTGAGAGTTGATAATTAACCGTAGACTCCATGATTTTTGAGCATAAAGGAAGAAGGGATATTGGCCTATAATTTTGAAGGTCTCCATGACCAGCCGAGGTTTTTTTTTGCAGTGGCTTGATGAATGCCTTTTTCCATTTCAACGGGAAAGAGGCAGAAGATAAGGAAAGATTACAAATTTCCATAATTGGATTTGCCAGTTCTAAACCTAGGGCAGACATAATATGGGGAGGAGCAACGTCAGCTGGCGAACCAGACTTACTATATTTTAAGGATGAGAGCACTTGCTCCCTCGTTATAGGCGAGAAGTACTCAAATTTCGGATGTATCGAATTGTCTTGGGCCGGAATTTCCTATCATATGTTCCACATTAGAAGTGAAAGAGTTATAGATTTTGTCTATTTTGCTGGTGAAATACAAGGCAAATTCCTCACAAAAGTCTTGCGAGGAGGGACATGTGGAGATACTGACGTTGGGGGAGGTAAATACTTTTAGAACTTTAAAAAGTTCTTTGGAGGAGCCTTTGGGTCCATCAACATGGGCGGCTAGATGTGAACGCCTAGCTGTGTTACAGTTCTTCAGATAGGCCCTCTGTGAAGTGCTATAGATCAATCTGTCCTCCTTGGATTTAGTCCTCCTCCACTTGCGTTCCTTGACTCTACATGCCGCTTTCTCTGATTTCAGGCTGTCAGAGCACCACGGTGCCGGGGAAGGTCTAATGTATATATTTGTAGTTTTCATAGGGGTAATAATGTCAAAAGCTCTGTTCATTTCTGTTTTAAACACGGTAATGGCTTCACTTTCATCCTTATCCCCATCAAAAGATGGAGGGGAGAAAATTGGTCTAAATGTGGAAGGTGTTATTTTCCTCCATTGTCTACGGGTGACTTTAAGTCCTTGGACCTGCACTTGCCTTCCATGGATATGAAAAGAAAAGCTTAACATCATATGATCAGACCAAGTTACTGGCAAAGGAGGGGCCGTTGTTACATTTGACATATTAGTGAAGATGTTGTCTAAGACATGGCCTGCTCTATGAGAAGGTTCATTGATCTTAGGTGATAGATCAAGTATGTCCATGGAAGCCAGGAGTTCTCCAGTGTCACGATTTGAATTGATATCAAAATGGAAGTTGAAATCCCCCGCAATGAAAAAGTTGTCTGCGTATAGGACATAGGGCGCTAGAGTTTCCAAGAGTGTGGTACAAAATGTCTGTTTGTTTTCACCAGGCGGGTGATATACTACAGCCCCCATGACCTTGTGGCCACCTGCAGCTTCCAGAGCGAAGATCAACAGCTCCAAATTAGGTGAGGAGATAGTGTCAAGAATCTTTGCCTTTAGAGTGAAGCGAGTGGCTATTGCTAATCCTCCTCCTCTCTTCCCCACCCTGTCCAGCCTTACCACCGTATATTCTGGGGGAAATGCAATTGTTAGAGAAGGAGCAGAATGTGACTGAAGCCAAGTTTCAGTGAACAGACTGATGTCGGGTTTCTGAACATCTAACAGATCCCAAATTTCGGAGGCATGCTTAAAGATGGACCTCACATTAATGTATAAACAGGTAACATTGGTAGTGTAACTGGTTATTTTGGTTTGGGCTTTAGGTGGTTTAGGCTCCTGCGCTGATTGCGGGTAAGTCAACGGATTAATATTTGGATCTGAGCTTTTATGTGTTTGGTCTGTTCTCCATTTACAAAAGGGGCAGCAGACAGGCAAATCTTCAATCACTAAAGATGTCCTGTCTTCGCAGCGCAAACTATGCATAGAGGTCTTTACCTTGAGGAGTTCCTCTCTCGAGTAGACCAAAGACAACATGATGTTATAAACGAAAAGGCCGGATTTCATGTCATCTGGCAGCATTCTGGCGCAGACGGGCTTGCCTTAGGCGTGCACAGGTAAAAGTGTAACAGAGAGTTGCAATACTGAATAATATATCTCAACCCCCCTTTCTACACACCGCTTCTCCTGTATGAGTGTCCTATACCTGTACAAACCATTCACAATTTCCCTGCCTATGGACAGTTTCTTGTTATCGGTCCTTGCCTGCCAACTCTTTCAACAGGGGACAGGGGTCTCCTTGTTCAACCTATCTTGTCTTCCTTTGTGCACCTTAACAGCCCCCCAACTATTTTAGACAACCTTTGGCACTCAATGATGCCTAAAATCCAGTATTATACCTGCTTCAGACATTGTTATTTTCATGTCTTGGTCGCCTTCCCCTCCTGCATCGTTTGAGAGCCTAATATTTTTTTAACTGTTACATTTATGGGTGGGAAGTGAGATGGTGATCATGGTTGGATGTTTAGCTTGCCTGACTAAAGTAGATGTTGGAGGCAGCGCCTCTAGGATATTTCGATTGCTATTGTCTACTCCTTGACATAACACACATCTATCTGAATCAACATTTGTATCCATATAAATCGATCCTAGATCCCATATCTATTTCTTCTTCATCTTTTTTTCTTCCCGTAACTTGTCTTAAGACTGAGCAAAGTGCCCAATCTCTTCTCTAATGCACCACGTACTGGAACAGTCCCCTCTGGTCTGTATAGAACAATGTTGCGAATAGTTGTCTTTTTTTCGGCGGCTCTTGGTCAGGGTACAGTGGTGACGCTGCATGACTAGCTATTTGTCTGACTGCAGTAACCCATTGCTTTTACACAACTTCAGCAAAACATCTTACTGCTTGTGCTGCCCTACAATACCCCATAGTCTTGAGCATGCACATGGACTGAACTCATTAAAGGGACCTTTAAATCATATCCTGCAATGTAAACGGGCTTACTCACTACATAAGCATTACAAGTATGGTCATACTTGTCCACCATATCACCTAGCATTGTGCTACTGTAGTAAATACATCTCTCTCCTACTGAAGCTGCTAAGCTAAAAAGGAACCAGGTATGCCAAGTGGCTCAGACTTCCATTCTTCCATTGAAGTAATGTCCAAGCTGGACCTTTCGACCCCTGCCTCTTACACGAAGGGCGTGGTTGTGATACTATTCTGGAAGCCACTACCTGTGACTGTCCAGAGGGTGTGGAGGGATGGAGTGGGTCACTGTAATATCTCAAAATCATTGTCCAGAGAACTGTGTTCTGTCTATGCCCCAAATGACCCTAAACCATCTATCTTCTCTCGATTATCCAGTACATTCTGACAGCTGAGCAGGGATAAGCTGGTCGTAGCAGGCAAGTTGAACATGAAGACTGTGGCTTACTGTTAGACCTGATGGAGAATCACTCACTTCATGACTTGGGATGGCTCTTACACCCCCTGGGATAGGACTATATATTTGTGACACGTGTACATGGCTTGCTTTACTGCATTGGCTTCTTTCTCCCCTTGACTTCAGCTTTGTCCATTCAATCTTTAAGCTCTGTTCCAGAGGATGACATTCCAGACAACAACCCAATCCAACTGCTGATGGAATGTAGCCCCCTCTGTGCCACTTGCACATGAATACTTAGACATACTAATAGTCCAGAGATAAAATTTGCTCCTCCCATCTCATGAAATATCTTTTGGACAATGCGAGTTCAGTGGCCTCTGACCAGACACTATGGGCATCCAGGAAGACATGTATCTAGAGCAGAGGTCTTCAAACTTTTCCAGGTTGAGCCCCCCCAGCTGAATTCCCCCAGATGTTGGGCCCCCCCACCACCCGACAGAAACCTCGGGAATCCGGCACACCACATGATTGACTGCCACGCGCACACCACGGGCCATATCCGGCAAACAATGCTCAACACAACAAGAGTGCCTAGCAAACTGCAGGCCTGTGAGTGGGTGTGACGAAACGACAGAGGCGTACCAGACAGCTCAAAACACAATCCTCCAAGACAAAATGTGCGCAGATTCTCCCCACTAGGATGCCCTGCCTTACACAGGACACAGATCAACAACAACACCACCAACATGAATGTGACGGGTGTGCCGGTGCACAGCCACACCTAGACTCTCAATCTGTGGGTGAATCCCTGCCACTGCCATCCTCAGGCTGTGCTCCACATCCAGTTCTAAACGGTACCTAGTCTTCAACACCGCAAGTGCTGATAACCCAATCTCACAAACTCACCAACAAATAAACAAATACATTGTAGGATGTAAAGCACCATGCACAAGTGAACCAAAGGGAGGACCGCCGTGATGAACCCACTATAGGAAACATACCATGGGTGCTTCACCAAGCGGAACCCAAAACATGGAACCCGACCTTGCCCATGGGGGCCCCGCATTCAAGTAGCAGCTGGACATCACGCAAAATGTCACACGCATGATGCATAGATCCCACACATGAGCACACATAGAATACAGAACAGTAACACATAGGCAAGGGAGCAGCCAAACAATTCAAATACCTTCCACTCTGAACCACAGCTCTCATGGCACCAAGAAAGCAAAGGAAGTCATCACAACCCTCCCCATCCATCATGTACACCTTGTCATCCACCAACTCCCCCACCATTCATTCCGTCCCTCCATCTGAGCCCCATCCACATCCAAATCCCTTCAACCACTTGCAAACCCATCCACCTTCCATCCCTCCATCCTACATCTCACCCAACCATCCCTCCATCCACCACCTCACCCATCCATCCATCATTCATCCATCCATCCATCCCTTCACCCAATCTATCCCCTCACCAATCCATCCACTCTTCCACCCATCCATCCACCCACTCATCCATCCAACCATTCACCCAAGCTATCCTCCCACTCATCCATCCACTCCTCCACTCATCCATCCACTCCTCCACTCATCCATCCACTCCTCCACTCATCCATCCACTCCTCCACTCATCCATCCACTCTTCCACCCATCCATCCACTCCTCCACCCATCCATCCATCCACTCCTCCACCCATCCATCCATCCACTCATCCATCCAACCACCCACCCTCTCACCCATCCAGCCATCCCCCCACCCACTCATCCATCCACCCAGTCACTCATCTGTCCACCCACTCAACTCCCCACTCATCCATCCACCCATCCTTCCCGCTCTCCACTTCCCCCCACTCATGCATGCACTCTCTGACCCATCCAGCTCCATGCTCCTCTCCTCACCCTTCCATGCACACACCTGCCCATCCACTCTGCCAATCATTCATCCATGTCATCACTCATCCATCCATCCATCCTCCCCCTCTATCTCCATTCCCCCCTCACCCAGCCACCCATCCCTCCATCCACCCTTCACCCATCCACCCACTCATCCATCCACTCATCCACTCATGAATCCATCCATTGACCACTCATCCACCCCTTCACTCCTCCATCCATCCCCCGTCCATCCACCCTCCTCAATCACCCATCCATCCCCACATCCACCCCTTCAATCATCCATCCATAAATTCATTCATCCCTTCACCCATCAATACATCAATACATCCATCACCTCTCTCATCCATCCACCCACCGACTCGTCCACCATCCACCCCCCCATCGATCCATCCACCATTTCACTGATCCATCCACCCCTCCACCCATCCTTCTACCCTTCCAACCATACACACATCCATCCACTCCCATCCATCCCTCCACTCATGCATCCATCCTCTCTCCCACCATCCATCCACCCCTTCACTCACCATCCATCCCCTCACTCATCCATCCACCCCCCACCCATACATCCACCACTCCACCCTCACACCTTTTATGATTCAAATTTGAATCTGCAGACCAACATCCCTGAACACCGGGTGCCCACACAAAGATCCTCATGAGTTGAGGACCGCAGACCAGAGCCAACTGTCCCGATTCATGGCCAAACCCGGATTGCAACCTCTCCCTCCCTTCCCAAAATAACTGAAGGACTCCCGCCCCCCCAACTCCCCCTCACTCCCACCCCCCTTGAAAGGCTGGGGCCCTGGACCAGAGCCCACCCTGCCCGTGCCTCAAAACCTCTGTGAAACCTTCTCTCCCTTCTGGGAAGAGCTAACTCTCCCGGATTGATGTGGTAAATAATTAATTACCCTGTCATAATTTCTATACATTAAATAAGGATCATGCATATAATGAGAGGCAGAGTCCGTGGTGTCCGATTCAGAAGGGCTTTATTCAGTAGCTCGAGCTAAAGGAGAATCGGGTTCCATCTCCACTAGGGATCAGGAAGGATCGTCATCTGAGTCTTTATTCACAGAATACATTATATATAGTTAAAACATACATTGAATTGGATAGAGAAGGTGGAGCAAGTGAAAGAGAGAGATAAGAACACATGGGCGTGAAAGAGGTGTGCAAGGAGGCGTACACATGGGTGTGTACTTGATGAGTCATAGGTGTGTCACAGGTGGGTGGATACATGGAGGGAGTCTGTATGGTCAGCAGGAACCTTTACCCTACTTGTGCGCGCAAAACTGGTCATGATCTGGAATTGACGTGTAACTGGGGAGAGCTGGGGGGAGCTGACTTTAGTGCTAGTAGAAGAGTCTGGGATGTCAGAACGACCTGCACCCTTGGCATATCTGATATCTTGTGTTTGGAGGATGTATTGTCTGAAGTAAAGGTCGCTCGAGCAAAGGCTGCTCATCACTAAATGCTAGTGTGTGCATATATTTCTTTGTGCATTGCATGGGGCCATGGGCCTTCTATGGATTCGGGTTCTGTAAATTACTGGAATGGAGACAGAAAGGCTAGGCCCTATCTTCTGCAGGCGGAATATGTTTACCCTTTTCATTAGGCAGGAATGTGTTTCTATGGAGCAGAGCAGATAACTGTAGGCAAAATACTGTCTTGGCAGGCCAGGCTGGGCACCTCTCGGCTGAGCAGGAAGTAAGTGAGAGGTCAGGGATACATAACTAAAACTGCAGCTTTCAGAGTATCAAGAGGCTTGGAGCCTGGATTCGGATCCTGGCTCGGCTAAGCCACAAAACGTTTTCGTCTCGACATTAAAAACGTGTACCATGTAAATGCATTGGCAACATAGGCCTCAGTGCAGAATTAACGTTTCATTCATGGAGGGTCTGGTAACTGACATGCTAACATTGGACGGAAATGCAGAGGCATTATTATTTCAGGCAGGAGAAGGGAAATGCGTGATGACATGGACATACATGGGGTATATATACAGACATAGGGTGCATGTAGGGGGCACACTGGCCACGTAAAATTTCTATTTCCTCACATCCGTCCACCCACTCAACTCCCCACTCATCCATCCACCCATCCATCCCGCTCTCCACTTCCCCCCCACTCATGCATGCACTCTCTGACCCATCCAGCTCCATGCTCCTCTCCTCACCCATCCATGCACACACCTGCCCATCCACTCTGCCAATCATTCATCCATGTCATCACTCATCCATCCATCCATCCTCCCCCTCTATCTCCATTCCCCCCTCACCCAGCCACCCATCCCTCCATCCACCCTTCACCCATCCACCCACTCATCCATCCACTCATCCACTCATGAATCCATCCATTGACCACTCATCCACCCCTTCACTCCTCCATCCATCCCCCCGTCCATCCACCCTCCTCAATCACCCATCCATCCCCACATCCACCCCTTCACTCATCCATCCATAAATTCATTCATCCCTTCACCCATCAATACATCAATCCATCCATCACCTCTCTCATCTATCCACCCACCGACTCGTCCACCATCCACCCCCCCATCGATCCATCCACCATTTCACTGACCCCTCCACCCATCCTTCTACCCTTCCAACCATACACACATCCATACACTCCCATCCATCCCCCCACTCATGCATCCATCCTCTCTCCCACTATCCATCCACCCCTTCACTCACCATCCATCCCCTCACTCATCCATCCACCCCCCACCCATACATCCACCACTCCACCCTCACACCTTTTATGATTCAAATTCGAATCTGCAGACCAACATCCCTGAACACCGGGTGTCCACACAAAGATCCTCATGAGTTGAGGACCGCAGACCAGAGCCCACTGTCCCGATTCATGGCCAAACCCGGATTGCAACCTCTCCCTCCCTTCCCAAAATAACTGAAGGACTCCCGCCCCCCCCCAACTCCCCCTCACTCCCACCCCCCTTGAAAGGCTGGGGCCCTGGACCAGAGCCCACCCTGCCCGTGCCTCAAAACCTCTGTGAAACCTTCTCTCCCTTCTGGGAAGAGCTAACTCTCCCAGGAGGGGGTTAATTCACGGAGTTGACAGCTTCAGCTGCAGTGGGAGGCAAGGGGTCTCCTCTGCTAAAACTGAAAGCGTGTCTGTTTGTTTGCTTTCGTTTTTAGCAGAGGAGACCCCTGCCTACTCCGTGAGTTGGCCCCCTCCTGGGAGAATCACCCAGACAAAGAAACGGGCACAAAGGGAAGATCGAAGTGGAGCTCACGCCCCCCCTGGTATGGCGTCGCGCCCCCCCAGGGGAGCGCGCCCCACAGATTGAAGAACCCTGATCTAGAGAGTCAGCACTCCAGAAGAGGAAGTGTATGGAAGAACAGGGGACATTGGTAACCACAGCCAGGGACCTAATCAGATGTTACAGCAATACTCCGACCACCCATCTCCTACAGTCTCTAACAAGAACACCATATCCTCAGTTCCTCACTAACGACCCAAGTTTACAGTGTTTACAAAGGAAACACTCCAAACACGAGGGCAGGGTGGACAGACTGTTAGTGATCTTATGGAGGCACAGAGATAAATTGCCAATCATGCCAGCCATCTCTACTGACAACGGAGTGGTCTTGGCACGAATTGTAAATATACTTGGAAAACTTTCAAAATCCATCTTCAATCTTTATGACTCACCGAATGACCCTACTACAATCTTGGAAGACGGATTCCTATTCACTTGCCCCACAAGGACGAGCAAGGGGCAGAACTGGGAGGCAGCAAATCGCAGGGAGAAATGCGAAAGACAGTGGAGGGCATGAGTACTGGTAAAGTGCCTGTGGTAAACTGATTCCTGACTGATTATTATAAATGCAACAAGGTGAAGACAGCACAGCTTTTTTGCAGGGTGTTTAAAGAAGCTGAATGCCAGGGCCAACTGCACCCTGAACTTAACAGGGGAATCATTTCCTTGAACCCAAACTCTGGCAAAGACCCTCCTTGGTGTGCCAGTTGTAGGCCTATTTCATTATTAAATACAGACATAGAGGTTCAGGGTCTCGATTAGACTGGGCGCACTTATTCCATCTCTTGTGTGCCCAGCTCAAGTGGGTGATAAAGTATCCCTTACTTGTTTAGGACTCGAGAGAGAGCAGGTTTGGGGAGTGATTAAAATAATAGGATGTGCTGGCTATACACCAAACCCTCAGCTCAAGTTACGTGTAATGGTTTTATCTCGGACACATTTCCTGTGCGGAGGGAGACTCAAAGGGGTGGTTCGGTATTTTCGGCTTTCTTTATGCTGGCCTTTGAACCATTGGCTGCTACAATTCACCAGTCTATTGGAGTGAAGTGTATCTGGCCAGTCAGAGGACTATCGTTCTTTACAATGGTCCTATCTTGTTGACACTCTCAGATCCAAAGGTATCTACTATACATAGCATTGTGTCCCTTATAGACGAATGTCAATTTTGTCTTCATGATGGTATCATCACAAATCACGAATTACACTATCATGAAAATTAACTTCATCATCAACTATTTCTCTGTGTCCATGTCATTCCAAGGCCTAAACCACACAAGCTATATGTGAGCACAGTGTAAGGGGGGCTATGCTTGCCTCACATGAGGTCGTATCATGGAGCTCACCAGCTGCCATTCATTTCCGGTTTACTGCTGACATGCTGTAGCACACCTCTGTTGATATAAAATAAGGGGCATTTATTATCCACCCCAGGAGACTTAGACTTGGTGTACAATAACCTGACGTGTTTCACAGAAAAAGGCTATTTAGACAGAATATCAGAAACGCAAATATCGTCAACAATATCCAGGACAAATCGTAAAAGGAAGTGTCTATAGGTAAGTAAAGTTTAACTATATATAACTCCAAATATATGTACTACTATGATATATAGATCTTTTAGGTAAGTAGATGTGGCTTTAAGAACAATAAATATATACTAGTCTACATGCATTTATATCTACTCGATACTTTGGTCCTTGATATTTTTGACACGATATTCTGTCCACACGATATTTGTGTTTCCAACATTCTGTCAGTGACCCCAGAGAAAGCTACCCCTGTTGTGCACGCCACCTACCATGCATGCCGTGATGTTCACAAATTCCTCAAAATTGACTCTCATATACACTTGACTCCACCTCTTTGAGGCACGTCAGGCCTATATCTTGTCACTGGTGGTTGTGGGCAGATATTGCTGCCCACTTATTTGAGGGGTTTGTGACCAAGGATCGACTGAAACCTTTTGCATCTCTTCAGGAGGAATTTGGGTCTACCTCTTGGAGGTGTGGATATATAACCAATTTTTTCACTACCTGAGTTCCAGGATAGATGCTGCTCCATACTCCTTCCCACTTCACCCATCCAGATGTACTTTAAAGTTTGGGGGTAGGTTCCGACAAGTGATCTCCAGTCTATATATAGTACCATTATTGAAGTTGATTTTTCTTCACCAACAGCGGATGCCCTCTTGGTCTAGTAGGAAGGCATGTTTGGGGTCCCAATTTGATGATGACATTTGAGCTGACATTCTGACACTACAATAGCTGAATTTAAGCCCAGTCTCTCTCAGTCCTTTTAATGTAAAGTACACCATGAATGGTACTGGTCATCCATGAAACTACACACATTCCGACTGAACCTGTGTTAAAACTCATAGGGATAAAATCAACCTGACAGTGACATTCCTCATAACCTATGGTCTTTCCCCCATCCTAGACACTATTGGTCCCTGGTTTGGGCAACCATGCACAGGGCCTGTAGGCTAAAGCCAGCCTCCCTGGCTATTTTACATTATATAATAGATATTCCTGAATATTCAACTCGCCTATGGGACTGGTTTGCAATGGCACTGTCTGTTGCAAAATTATGCACAGTGCTATTATGGAAATCCCTGCCAAATGATGAATATGACCAGTTATGAAAGCATCATTTACTAATTTAATGACCAGGTGGCCCTTTTAAATTCTACATGGGGACATTTTTTGAAGCCAACCTGTAACAGGACCAGGCCTTGTGCACAATTCTATGGTAGGCTACCATGTTCTTTTCTCCATAGCCAACAGTGGCACTGTCCCTATCCACTTTTCTCTTATATAACAAATAATTTCCTAGGAAAAATGTCTGTCGCTCACACACAATTTGCTGAGTTGTGTCTCTTGACCCCTACCCACTTCTACAACGGGTAATCATCATCCATCCCTTTTTCTCCCTACAGCCCCCATTTCCTTCTCCCCCTTTCTACATTACTTGAATACTGACTTAGCCAGGTTGATGCTTCTTTCTACACACAGCTTCAATCTAAGTGTATCCTAATTTTGGGGGATGATATATTGTACTAATTGTTGGTACTTGTATTGTTTTCATTTGGAAATGACTGATAAATAATTGTGTCACAAATACTGAATGAATTTACACCAAACCAAACAATTTCCTTGAGTATGGTTCTACTTTCATTCCCAGTTTGGTGTAGTTTGTTCAGCTGTGAGTTCTGAGATGGTGAGCAGAGTCCAATGCGATTTAAAATGGTAAATGTCACTTTTTGACATTTGTGGAACTACATTTAAAAGAGAATCAAATTCGATTTCATGAGGGAACTTTAGTCCCATCATCCATTTTGGGTCAGCAAACCCACATCTGGGCTCATGGTCCTGAAGCTTTTGGCTGGTGCAATAGAGAAAAATTTGTTGTGACCACCATTACAGGACATGGGTAAAGGAGACGTGGGGAAAGGGGGGTGCATCCCCTGAGCCCGTGGGTCACTGGGGTGGGTAAAAGAGAGCAGAGTTAAAAAAAGTATTTTTTGCAGTGGGGTCCAGGGAACCTAAAATGGCGTATGCAGACCTCAGTATGGCTCTAAACTCTTTGAGTCTCCGGGTCTTCGAACCCTTGGTAAAGGCTCTTGCACTCTTGTTTGAATTCCATTTGGGTTTTGGGATGCAGTACAGAATATGCAAACCTTTATAAAAATGAAGTAGAAAACGAATAATAATATTAAAAAAAAATTTAAATGGTGATCGCTCAACAGCTATGTTAATAATGACTTACTGACCATATACAATGCTTATGACTTCACAAAAATAAAACCAACAAGTAACAACAGATAAAAGCTCAGCATCTATAGATGGAGATACATACACAAGCATACATTATATTATATTCATTGTTTTCTCATGGGTACTGATAATTCTAGTGTGCTAATAAGTAATCAGACTTTTAACATTGTTTTTTTGTTGTAATTGCAACTTTACATCAAAGGTGAGGTCATGAGTATTGACTTTGGAGTGAGAATTATGGTTTACATGGCTGTTGTATGTCTTATGGATAGCAGACCTAACCATAACCAGCACATTTCAGTGTTTTTGTGTTTTAATTTGTAACCATAACTGTACTTTAACTGTTCTTTCAGTGAGTTTCATTGTTTTTTAAACATACTTTAAGGTGTAATATCCAAAGCTAATCACAATTTCACTTCTATGCACATTCTCCTGTGACGATTCTCACTGACTAGTTGTAGTTAAGACCATGTTTCAATAGGAAAACGTTTTTAGGTTTCGCCTGTCGAAAGCTGCGCACTGCGCAGCTTTGCGCACAGGCGAAATCTTTTGTCTACAGTATGTGTGTGTTGTCCCGCCCCTCTGTTCCATTAGCTAGCCCCATAAATGGAGGCTAGCCATTGGAACAGAGATCTGTCCGTCAATGCCGGAGCAGATTCGTGGGCGTTCCCGAGAATTTTAGGCTTTTGCCCACGTCATGCGGCGGTGGACGGGTTCTTTTGTTTTTTGCCAAGGTTTGCTTTGTTTCATTCCTCCGAAGATGGCGCTGGGGCCCGTCGACTTCTCGCATCTACTGGTACGTTGCAGAGCGTTCGGTCTGTCAGAGCGGCTTGTTATTTTAATGTGTCTTCACCCCGTGCAGTGTCGGTGATATGTGACTGTAGGGTCGTTTGAGAGCCAGCCTCTCGTTGATTACTCATACTTAGGAGGCCTCAGAATGCCCACTCCCATTGCTCGCGAGGCCGTGTTTACAACTAAGCGGGGACAGCCTGTGACCCGTGAGTCAGGAAGGAAATGTTTAGGCCACGCATCATGTGGAGTGGGAGCGTGCGGTGGCCCGCGAGGGGAGACAGGTTCTCTAAAAATATTATGATATAGCGGCCGAAGGTGAGGAGCGTCAGCCTGGGCAGTTATTGGACCAGCCAAGCCCAGCGTCTAAAAAAAAAAAAACATGACCGTGCCAAAGTCAGACGGGGACCTCTCTCTTTACGGAGGCACCATCCATCGGCCTGCAGATGCGGCCGGGCAGTCAGCTAGCACCCACACGCGCACGGTTTAATTCTGCAAGGATCCCGAGGCAGCTGGGATCCATGGAAAGTCTTACCCAGGTACGTTGTGTGCTGAGATTCCTGGTGAACCCTGAGAGAAAAGTCTCGTGCCCGGCTAGACTGCCAGGTGCACCGGGACGCTGCAGAAGGCGCAGAGAAAGTTGTAAACCCCCTGGAGCCAGGAGCCGGTTGGGCAGGGACAGCTCGGTCTCGTCGCTCTCCTCCCCTTCAAACCATGCCCGGGGAGGGGCAGGACTTCCATTCTCACCTAGCAGCAGTTTGTTTGGGGAAACCAGGTAATAGGCTGTGCGACACCAGGCGGGTCACCCTACCTTGAAAGGAGTCTGAGCAGCTCACAAACATGTTCCCTCTACTGCCTTTCCACACAGGTCTGCCACTAGGTGGGGCAGGTGGGGCTCTTTGTCCCCAGGCCCCCTCTACCCCCATTCAGGGCCCGGTGCTGGGAGTGTGGCCGGGAGTGCGGCCTTCAGGGGACGGCGGGCACCCCCGAGACCGAGGAGGGTGCCCTGGAGGGCTGGCACCGGGAGCTGCTGCTCTTCCGCCGCTTGCTGCTCACCGCCGTCTGCCTGAGGAAGTGCAAAGCCGCTGGCCGCCACTGTGCCCTTATGCAGACAGCAGTTGGCGGGACCCGTCTCCTGCTGGAGCCCGGAGCAGCTGGTGGGAAACGTCGCCCTGGAGTTGCAGTAGCGGTCCCGGTGAGTTGCGCACCTCCACCCTCGCTCTGACACCTTCGGGTAATGTTCGTGCTATATAAAATTGCATTAAATAAATAAATAAACTCCCTTCCTCGACTGAATGTTGGATTAGAAATGGCTGTTTTGTCAATAGCTAGTTCTTGCGACCGATGAGGAATAGCGACTGGTCAACCAAACCAAACTGAGTGTTGAACTCACTAGGGTGGGGGTCAGTGAGTAGAAATTTGCACACCCATCTCTTCATGAGGTCAGTGGTGTATCAGATTACTGAGCTATTTCTTTGGACTTTAAAATGCGTAATCTGCAAGCTACTCAGATCTCAGCAGCAGATGCATGAACCCAATTATCTATCCAACTCAGAATATATGTCGTGCGGAGTGCACACTGGCCTTTGCAGTTGGTTCTCAAACTACAAATTTATTTTAGTGAAATTAAAACGTGTGTGCAGCGGTTTCCACACAGCCATCTTAATCACATGTTGTAATGATGTTATGCCCAGGGTCAAATTGCAGGTTTCACACATTTCAGCAGTGATCCCAATACACTTCTTAGCTGTCTTGCTGATATGAGAACCTATGGCCTGCACATTGCAGTTAGATATCTGCGCAAGCTCTCACCCCCCCTGGCTATTCTAATTCTACTTACGGATCAAAAGAACATTCAGCGAGCTCGTGCCTGAAGTTAATCTTTTGAGAATTTAGCTCCGCAATGGGGCTCCCCAATGGCAAACCCTTTTGCCTGGAAAGGCCGCTCTGACAGGTTTCACCTTTGGGTGGGGGATGAGGGGGAGGGTTGTATAAAACCCAGATTAGTATTTTTTTAAATCTGCACTAAAAGGTGCTACGTGTTGCTATGTTGTGATACGTTTTTGGCATTCCTATGGCAAGCAGTTTGAGAGTAGGGGCTCCAGGTGCTTTACCCTGGCAGGTTTTGTGCTGTGCATCCGTCTGGTTAATGTTCCCTTGCACTAGGCCTGGCTGGTGTTTGGCGTGGTCTTCTGGTGTGGCTCTCGGTTTCCCACCGCTGGCTTGTTCACGGAGCTGCAGTGTGTGATGTTGGTGTTGGGAGGGTGTGACCCTGGGCTTTGCTGGTTGTGTAGACACACCCCACACCGGTGAGATGTCTGTCCCGGGCAGGTGGCGGTACTCTGGGTGCACTGCCGGTGTCTGCGTGCGGTGGATGAGGTGTGTTACACGTGTCTGTGGTTCTGTGTCTTTGAGATAGATGTGTGTGGTGTTGTGCCTAATGAGTTGTTTGTGTTTGTGAGTCACTTGCCTCCACAGCGGTTGCTGAGGTGGGCGTGCCTTAATGACGTGTTGAATTTATCTATACTACTATTATAAAGAGAGAACTGGGAACCTTTGAGGTTCATGGGTTCATGCATCTGCTGCTGAGATCTGAGTAGCTTGCAGATTACGCATTTTAAAGTCCAAAGAAATAGCTCAGTAATCTGATACACCTCTGACCTCATGAAGAGATGGGTGTGCAAATTTCCACTCACTGACCCCCACCCTAGTGAGTTCAACACTCAGTTTGGTTTGGTTGACTCAGGAACCACAGCGCCAATCAAAACACCCAATACAGCATTGGAAATGTCAGGGTAAGCAAATGGACATAGGCTATATAGCAGCAAAAAATATACGTTAGAAGGGCAAAGTACGTTCTTTGCCAAAGTATTCCCTTGGAAGTAGCGCCATCTCTGAGGTGGGCCTGTGCGTTAACGACGTTGAATGCAGTAGGCGTGCTGACATCACGGGTCGGCCATTTTGGTAAAGTACACCGGTCAGGAGCGTAATGTGCGCTTGGGCGGCCAGGAGCGCAGAACCGACACCCTGCGGAATCCGACATGCCCAACAAACGTCCAGGAGCGCGGAACCGACACCCTGCGAAGTCCGACATGCCCAACAAACGCCAGACGCACAACGGATAGTTACCGGACCTTAGGCAGCGCGGAGTGCCCGTGTCCGGGGTGCGCAATGCTGGTGAGTACCTTTCACATAAAGTTTGCGGCGCGGAGGGCCCGTGTCTGGGGTGCGCGATGAGTTGTGTCGCAAAGCCTACCCGGACAACGTCGGGACGGGCTGCTAGTATTGAATAAGATTCAGAATGTTCTGTCAAGAATTGTTCTCTGGCTTTAAGTTATAGAGAGAAAGAGTGTGTCACGTTGTGTTTTTGTGTTGCTTAATTTAGTGAAGGACTTCACAACTGTTCCTATAGAATTGTGCTTGGTATGCCGCGTGCTGGCTAGTGTGTGTGGAGCTCTGTCTGTGTGTGTGTGGCTCTGTCTGTGTGTGTGTGTGGCTCTGTCTGTGTGTGTGTGTGGCTCTGTCTGTGTGTGTGTGTGGCTCTGTCTGTGCGTGTGTGTGTGTGGCTCTGTCTGTATGTGTGTGTGGCTCTGTGTGTGTGTGTGTGGCTCTGTCTGTGTGTGTGTGTGGCTCTGTGGGTGTGGGTGCAAATGCAATACGTCTCGTATTTGCGAGAGATTAAGCTATTGGGATTGTAAATGACAATGCCATTTATTTATCTGTTTTCAAAACTAACACATAAATAAAAAGTTTGTCATTTACAATGCCAATAGCTCTAACTTTTACCAAGGCGAGACTGTTGCATTGTAAATGCTTGTTTAGTTTTCTAATAACTTTTGCACCATTGGAAGAATCTTCACAAAACTATTTTTTATTTAAGTCTAATTCACCTCAGCTCCTTCCTGGAAAGTTTTGGAGTGATCTGTCAATTAGAGCCTGAAAAAAAGGGCGGTCCCCAAATGCTTTTATAGGAAAATTGAACAGTGATACGGAAAAACAGCTGAACGCAATTACACCAAATTTTCTTTACTCAGAAAGTGGGCTTTTTGTGATTTAGTGTAAATCTGTTCAGTAGTTTTTTAGAAATTAAGATTCAATTATATAACTTCATATTTAAGAAAACCTATTTCTAATATGATATTTATACCTTGATTTTAAGGTTTATAAGTAGCTCTGAATTTGCTATTTTCATTGATGATAATATGTGTTTTTCCCCTTCCTTTTTAATTAATTTTCTGTTACATTCCATATTAAAATTGTTTTTGTATAGGTACTGCTCATATATTACTGCTCATGTTAAAAATACTTCTATGAGCACCTCGTTCAGTGCTTTTTTTAAAATTATCTTTGCTTTATTATAAATTTTAATAAAATAATTTGAACACAAAAAAAATTACGATTCAAAAGTTATAGATATCTGGGCATGACCAGGTGATTTGATTGACAGGCAGCAACTTGTTTTGCTAATGACTTTGGTGCAGTTTAATGAATCCTCACAAAATGACATTATAGTTAGGTATGGTAATAATATCTTACTTAGTAGTAAACAAAATGATTGTGCAGAGTTCCCAGAGGGAGACAAAAGAGTGGCTCAAACTAACCTTTCTCTCACTGGTCAAGACAGGGAAAGTGCATGGTGTGAACCCTTATCGGAAATTTAGGATACCTCACACAAGTTACCGGTGGTTGGACGACTACTGTCATCCCATCCGATGACCGTCCAGCGTCATCATTGGTATCCTGCTCCTACGGCAGGCTGGCGGTGCAATGCCCGTCGGGCAGCCCGGAGGGCTGCACTTTGGTGGAGATCTTTTATTCCTTGCCAACGGGTGTGTGAATGTGAGGGTCCTAAACAAGGTGCAATTGTGAGCGTGAGTGTGATCTAAAAAAAGTCAGTAGAGTCCATTAGACAATTTTAATAGTGTGGCTCACTGCTTTGTTAAAAAGGAATTAAGGGGTATTAAGGAGTGATGGGTTATCTGATCAATCCTTATTCAACCCTTAGTGTAAGTGTGGTCGACATGTTTCTTGCCTGAAAGGCAATTCATCAGGACCTTTGGTGCTCATATAATTGCTTACGGTCCCTCTGGGGTCAGAGGAATCGACGATACGACCTGAATAGTGTCGCAGAATTATTGTTTTCTTTATGGACCTCCCGGGAACTAGGAAGGAAACAAACAGGTGGTTACTAACATTGCTGTCTCTGTGGCCTGGTTACATCATATGGTACCAACAGAGAGGTGACATTGAGTGGTGACGGGATGTGAAAGATAGACAGGCCCCGTCAGTGTATGGTGTGTCCGTGAGAGAGAGAAAGTGATGTTATTGAGACAGAACGAGGAAATCCTGCGTCCTGTGAGTGGCAAGCATGCTCAAATTGTGGCATGCCTCATGGTGATTACATATATCACGTATGATCGACAAACCAAGTGTGGTGTGCCAGTTACACTATTAATGATGAGTGTTTCGAACCCTCCAGCAATCAAGTGAAGTGAAGGGCATTTGTCAAGGAAGACACATTTAGTAATTGGCTAGAAAACCGCAAAAGCAGGGACCGTTTGACACTCTGTGAAATACGCGGTGATGACTGATACCGGTATGGGTTACATAATTAGCGTCAAAAACTCATGCTCGCCTGGTGGGAGTCGGTACAGACAATACACTTACCCGCTATTCCCGTTTCTAGATCCCCTAGGCTGACCTGGTGGGGCCAGCAACAAGTGAGGAGAACCTGCAAACAAATCAGATGTAGCGCGAGGCAAAGTGATTATTTGGGCGGCGCCGCTTACCGTAGGCTGAAGTGCTGTTTGGGAGACCAGCCGCCGAGAGCACAGCTTAGCGCTCGCCGAGGTCAACAAACAGGGCGGAGAGGGAGAGAAAGAGCGATGGGGTTTTTTTTTGCCTTACCTCAAGAGTTACTAGCAGTGGGCCTCTAGGCACCTACCCCTCCCACGTCAATGCCGATTGCAGGACAGCCGGTGTGTACATGGAGGTCCCGGCAAGGCAGATAAGCGTGAGATGCGCGCGTGCCCAGGGGGGCGTGTCTGTCGGGTGGCTAGGCAACCTCACGCAAGGGTAGAAAGCGAAGATGCTTTTGCTGCGCTAGTGAGGTAGCCATGGGCGCCATCTTAGAGTGGGAGTTCTGGAAATTAGAAGTGCAATGGTTATTGCTGGGTGACTAGGCTACCAAAAACGAAGGTAGAAAGCGAAGATGCTTATGCTAAGTTAGTTAGGTAAACATGGGCGCCATCTTAGAAAGGGGATCATGAACATTTGAGGCGCAATGGTCATTAATGGGGGCAGGACAATATAGTCCGAATTAAATGCTATCTGGCTAACGTCGTCCATGGCACCGCATCGTTGAGACCCATTTCATCTGTGTGTAGACGATGTATCCATCTTTGTTCAAGTCTAAAGAGGGTTTGTTGGTTGACTGCTGGTAGACTCTCAAGGACAGTCCATTGAATACTCTCTATGGAGTGGTTTTGCTCTTTGCAGTGTTCATAGAGTTTAGTGTGTGTCTTCAGGCAACGAATATTACTGTTGTGCTCCATTATGCGCTGTTTAACAGGGCGCATCGTCATCCCAATGTAGAGCATCCTACACGGGCATATAAGAACATAGATACACCTGGAGCTATTACAATTGGTGTGTCTATTAAATGTCCAAGTGAAGTCTCTTTGAAGTACGATGGTTTTTCCTTGGATGGTCTGAGGGCACACCACGCAGGAGCCACAGCGGTAGTGCCCGGTGACTGGTGGAAGGTCCCAGAGGGTATTTACTGGTTGGGTGCTAGTTTTCTTGGGGCGAGTATGGATCAGAGTATCCTTTAAGTTTGCTGTCCTTTTAAATGCAAAGCGTGGGCGCGGAAGCTCCATCCCCGCAGAATTGAGAATACCCCAGTGTGAATTGATAGTCTTTTTTATGAATGTAGAATGCTTGGTGAAAGAGGTCACGCAAGTGATCGTGTCATCTTGTTCTTTAGGATAGACTTCAAGTAGAGATTCTCTATTGTTGTTTAGTGCTCTTTTGGTTGATGTTTTTAATAGTCGTGAAGGGTAACCCCTGTCCCTTAGCTTGTGTTGTAGAGTCTTTGCTTCTTGTTTGAAGTTTTCGATGAAACTGCAATTTCGCCGTAGACGAAGGAATTGCCTGAAGGGTAAGTTGTCCCTCAGGGCCCTCGTGTGGTGGCTGTTGTAAGGTAGTAAACTGTTCCTATCAGTATCCTTTTTAAACAGGGTGGTGCTGATCGTTGTTGGATCCAGGGAGATGGTAAGGTCCAAGAATGGTATAGACGTTTCGGAAATGGTGCCCGTAAATTTTAAGAATGGGTCTTGTTGATTAATCCAGACACAGAAGGCCTTGCAGGTAGGCCGGTCCCCCTTCCAGAATACCAGAATATCATCGATATATCGACGCCAACAAGTTAGATTTTCACGAAATGGATTCAGTTCGGGGGGGGGGGTAGATACAGTTCTTCTCAAATGATGCCATATAGATACACGCTAGGCTCGGTGCAAAGGTCGAGCCCATCGAAGTTCCACGGACTTGATGATATAGACTGGACTCATATCTGAAAAAGATCTCAGTGAGTGCAATGTGTGCCAGCTCCATAATGAAGGCTATCGGGGTAGGGGACACCCATTCCTCTGGTCGCATCAATGAGTCGACCGCCTCTAGCGTTGCTTGTTGAGGGATATTTGTGTACAACGCTTCCACGTCAAGTGTCAGGAGGAGGTCGATGTCTTCTCTCCCATCCATGTCAGCGATAACACGAAGCACATCTCTGGTGTCTTGTAGATAAGAAGGGATGAGTTTGACCAAGGGTTGAAAGAAAGCGTCACAGAATTGGGACAGGGGCTCCAACACCGAACCAATACCCGACACAATTGGTCTCCCAGGGACCGGGGTGGTGCCCTTGTGTATTTTTGGGAGGGTGTAAAAGTATGGTGTGACCGGGTCTGTTGTCACCAGAAATTCTGCTTCCTTCTTGCTGATCCCCTCATTTGTTTCAGCTTCAATGACAAGAGCCATAATAGTGGTGATCAGTCGTTTGGTAGGGTCCTCCATCAGAGGTCTGTAATGTGTTGTATTGGCCAATTGGCGTCTACATTCTCGGTCATAGTCGTCATAGTTTTGTATGACCGTTGCTCCCCCTTTATCTGCCTGTTTAATGACAATAGAGGTATCCTTACCCAAAGTGCTGGCTGCCAGTCTTTCCGCATTAGAAAGATTATTGAAAGGTTTGATGGTTGGTTTATTCTGCAAGTTCCTAAGGACCGCTCTCTCAAAGGTCAGAACTTCAGGTGGTATCATCCCATCAGAGGGAGTGAAGGTAGAAGGTTTCCTAAGACCTGTGTCTTCACTGGGGAGTTCAGGGTGATTGTCAAAGAATGCTCGGAGGCGTATCTTCCTGAAGAACTGCTTGAGCTTAATCATTTCCTGGAAGGTGTCAGGGGTTGGAGTTGGGACGAAGCCAAGGCCTTTTTCCAAGACGTTCTTCTCCATTGGGGAAAGGGTTCTTTTTGATAGATTGACGATCAGACTCGTCTCCCTCTGGATGTTGAGCTCCTGGTCTCCATTGCAGTCGGTGCTGACGTCTGGTCCTGCCATTGGACTCCCTTTTGCCCGCCTCGCTTTCGCCCTCTTCCTCTGCCCCAACCTCTGCCTTGAAAAGGTGGCGGATTGAGGGGGTAGAATTGCGGGGGGCCTTGTGGATAGAAAGGGTATTGCCATGGTGGCGTCATATTGGGTGGACCATGGAACACCGGTCCTTGATGGTAACCATGTTGCCAGGGACGCGTTGGTCGTGTATTCCTTGCAGTGTAGCCGCCACTGGAGTCACTACTTGTGGAACCACGTCTGTTGTCACCGCTTGAATTTTCATCCGACGAATAATTGCTCTTCTTCCCTTTGAAGTCATCTTTAAGATAGGGGTATACTTTTTCTTTTTCGAATTTGTTAATATCCTTCTCCAATTTAGTTGTTTTCTGTTTAAGTAAGAATTCGTGGTGGTCAGCCATTTCCTCGTTGATCTCAGATAATTTAGTCGTGAAGGCTGTTTTATTGTTCTTTGAGATTGCGATTTCATGGTTGCTTCAAGGGCAGAGATTTTCTCCTGCAGTGCTTCAGAGAGGCGTTTCGCAGTCTGGCTGATCAAAAATAGCAGGTCCTTGGTGCATTTCCAGGAGACCTGGCACCAGTCTACTTTGAAGCGTTTATCATCCAGAAACAGTCTGGGAATGATGTTAACAATTAAGCCTTGTGGTGCTATGTTGCTTCTCAAGTACTCTGTCATCATGATCTCATGGATAGTTATTCTTATTAGTTCTTTCTTCATTTCTGTTAATGTGGTCCATTCATCAGAAGATGCGCCAGATGTAGAGGCTGGGGGAATGTTCAGTAGTGATGGCGTGTTTCTTAGTGCCTCAGCTATGGTGTCTTCATTGAAGCTTAGACCCGGGACATCCTCCATGTTGTAAAACTGATGGGGATGTGGTACCAAGGACTAAGCGAGCCAGAACAGAGTGTCAAAAGGAGTTGTTCTATCACAGAAATTGCTGGAGCGGTTTGGTCCAAAGACTGGTGAAAAATCTTCACCACTGGTAACCTCAGAGAAAAAGATTCCCGTGCGGAAAGCACGCTGGGATTTTTATCAAAAGAGGGGAATAAAAGGTGGACGATTTTAATGGGGTCCAATGCACTCGTCCTAAGAAGTAGTAAACAAAATGATTGTGCAGAGTTCCCAGAGGGAGACAAAAGAGTGGCTCAAACTAACCTTTCTCTCACTGGTCAAGACAGGGAAAGTGCATGGTGTGAACCCTTATCGGAAATTTAGGATACCTCACACAAGTTACCGGTTGGACGACTACTGTCATCCCATCCGATGACCGTCCAGCGTCATCATTGGTATCCTGCTCCTACGGCAGGCTGGCGGTGCAATGCCCGTCGGGCAGCCCGGAGGGCTGCACTTTGGTGGAGATCTTTTATTCCTTGCCAACGGGTGTGTGAATGTGAGGGGCCTAAACAAGGTGCAATTGTGAGCGTGAGTGTGATCTAAAAAAAGTCAGTAGAGTCCATTAGACAATTTTAATAGTGTGGCTCACTGCTTTGTTAAAAAGGAATTAAGGGGTATTAAGGAGTGATGGGTTATCTGATCAATCCTTATTCAACCCTTAGTGTAAGTGTGGTCGACAATATCTTACTTTACATTTAAAAGAAAACAAATAATGAATGAAATTGAATGAATGAATGAATGAATGAAATTATTTGTAGAGCGCACGATGGCCAAAACGGCTTCCTGGCGCTGGGAGCTCTAAAGAACCGAACAGACAGAGCCAGGAGGTTTAGCGGGGGTAGGCCAGGGCAAACAGAAAAGTTTTTAGCGCTTCACGGAAGTGTGAAAAGATAGGGATCGAGCGCATAGAAAGAGGAAGGGAGTTCCAGAACCGGGGAGCAAGAACAGAAAAACGGGTTCCACCAGTGCGAGATTTGTGAAAGCGGGGAACAGTGAGGAGGGCAGAAGATGATGAACGGAGAGTGCCGGCAGGGGTGTGAAGGGAAATCAAAGAATTGATGAAAGCCGGTGCAGAGTGATCAAGGGCCCGATAAACAAGGCACCCTAGTTTGAACAGGGATCTCTGCAAAATGGGCAACCAGTGAAGGGATTTGAGGACGGGAGTGATGTGATAGGTTTTGGGCAAGTGAAAGATAAGACGGGCAGCCTGATTCTGGATAGCTTGTAAGCGGCGGGTTTCATAGGCAGGAATGCCAGCGAACAAGCTATTGCCATAATCAAGGCGGGAAGTGATAAGGGCAGAAATAATGATTTTAAGGGAGTCAAGAGAAAAGAAACGAGAGATTTTCCGGATCATCCGGAGGGAGAGAAAACAGGAGGACACCGCGGCACTGACCTGGCCGTGCATGGACAGGTCCTGTCTGACCTTGATGCCCAAAGTTTTAACGGAGGGAACGGGGGTGGGAGGAGGACCAAGAATGGGAGGCCAGAAAGCAGGGGACCAGGGGCTGGATGAGCCGCCAATCAGGACAAGCTCAGTCTTATCTGGATTGAGCTTGAGGTGGTTGGCGCTCATCCACCCAGAAATAAAGACCATGGTGGAGTGAAAAAAGGATAGAGAGTGAGAAGAAGAGGAAAGATCAAAGACGAGCTGGAGGTCGTCAGCGTAGTTGTACACAGAGACCCCCAGCTCAAGAAGGGAAGAGATAAGAGGGTGAATATAGAGATTGAAAAGAAGGGGAGAAAGAGAGGAACCTTGGGGGACCCCACAGGGCACCGGGAGGGGGGAAGCAGAAAAGCCGGGAAGGTGAACGGCTTGAGAACGGCCTGTCAAAAAGGAGGTGATCCAGGAGAGGACAGAGCCTCGTATGCCCGCTGCGCTGACATGGTCCAAAAGAATGTTATGGTCGACCGTGTCAAACGCAGCGGACAAGTCGAGGAGGATCAAAGCTTGGGGAGAGTTGACATCGGCCTTGGCTTTAAGCTCGTCAAGGACGGCTAACACCACGGTTTCGGTCGAATGACCCGAACGGAAACCGGCTTGGTGAGAAGCCAGGAGCTGGTTCTGTTCAACATAAGCAGAGAGACAGGAAGTAACGTAAGATTCGAGAATTTTAGCAAGATAAGGAAGAAGAGAGATAGGTCTAAAGTTAGAGGGAAGAGAAGAATCGAGACCAGGTTTTTTAAGAATGGGAGAAACAATAGCAGATTTAAATGAAGAAGGGACCAATCCAGTGGAAAGAGAGGCATTAAGAAAGGAGAGAGGGGTATCAGGACAGGAAGAAAAAAGGGTTTTAAGAATGCGGGCAGGGGCACAGTCAGTGGGGGAACCAGACTTGATTTTAGTGAGCAGAGCTAGAAAAGAGTCCAAGGAGAGGGGGGGAAAAGAAGAATAGGAAGATTTAGGCGCAGAGGGAACAGAGTGAAGAGGAGTAAAAGGAGTGACCAAGATGTTAGATTTAATTTTAACAATCTTCTCGATAAAGAAGTTGTTAAGAGAAGAGCAGAGGGCCTGGGAGGGAGTGAAGTGAGGGCAAGCACGATCAGAGGTGGCCAAGTTGTTGACCAAAGAGAAGATTTCTTTAGCTTTGTTAGCCGAGAGCGCCACTTGTTCAGAAAAATACTTGGTCTTAGTGGCCAAGATGGCCTTCTTGTACTCCTTAAGAAGAAATTTATATTTGGCCTTGTGGTCAGGGCAGTAGCTACGGCGCCAAAGGCGCTCTGAGCGTCTAAGCTCCAATTTAAGAGTCTTGAGCTCCGGGCTAAACCATAACTGAACAAAAGCAAGGTTAAAGTGATGTTATCGTTAGGTGAAAATGTCAGCTAAAACATAACTTTTTAAACTGAAAAAACACTGAAATTCACTAGTTATAGTTAAATGAAAAAACTATAACTCACGCCCTTTCGATGAACTGCTTACGACCTTATGTATTATATCACTCATGAAATGTTCAATGACATGCATCACTCATGAAATGTTTTATGACATCATTGATAACATCACTGTTGACATCTGAAATGACATCATTGATGGCAACACTGTGCATTTCAGGGTGTGACTTACTTATAGTTTATTCAGTTAATTATAACTGGTAAATTTCTGTGTTTTTTAGTTTAAAATGTTACATTTAAACTGACTTTTTCACCTAACTATAATGTCAGTTTAACCATTGTATTTTTCAGTGACTATACATATGTGCAAATCAGCAGTAGCAAACTCTGGGTAGTTTCCAGTCTTTTGGGGAAGAGGTGCTCCTGCATATGGGGCTCATCTACAACACCACTAAAAACTCTAAATCTGCCATCTCAAGTGTTTGCTTTTTTAACACAATTTTAGGTATATTATTAGCCCAATGCTAGCTATGCCGAACTAGGAGAAAATGTATATAGTTACTGTTCAGCGAACACAAAACCAAAAAACCCTGAAATTTACTGTGGTGTTAAATAGTTTAATGTGGTGGTAAATAATAGCACTATATAGAAAGAAAAGTGTGAATTGAAGGAGCAGTGACAGGCATCATGTGGCAAAGAAACCCACTTGTTAATGTGCAATGACCATATTTAGATGGATGTATGTCATTACAACGCATGCTTTTACCACAAATGCCTTTACCACGTCTGTTTTACAACGCAAGTCGTTACAACGACTTGCGTTGGGGGGCGCTGGATAGTGGAATAGTTTAATTTACTATTCCAACTCCAGTCCCCGTGGATAGTAGGGGAGATTTTGGATAGTAAATTAAACTATTCCCTATCCTACAGCGCCCCCCAGCGCAAGTCGTTGTAATGAATTGCGTTGTAATACCTGCAGGGTAAAGGTACTGCGTTGTAAAAGTTGCGTGGTAAAGGATATACACCTATTTAGATTATGAACCAGGAAGTGGTTATTGACACAATTTAAGAACAGTATGTTTCTATACTGCAATTTTAGACTTTTTTATTCCCTATAATGAGAATGTTAGAGGTAATGGACTTGCCATCAGCTCGAATTTTACCATCAGCAGGTAAACAGTCATATTTGATATAATGATTTGTGCTCTTTTAAATGGTTGACGATTCTCATTTACCATGGTCAGTAAAGTACCACCATTTCCAGAACCAGTCCCAGGATGACTAAGTACAGATATACACACCACAGCACACTTTATCACAACAAAGCCCTCACACTAACTATATATTTCTTGCATGTTGTTCCATTACGCCCTTGTTCTGCCTACTATTGGAACATTTTAACATACACTGAGGTAATAATTATGGAACTGGTGAAGGTTGTTACAGTGGTGGTAAATAAGACTAACCCAGAGATGGCCAAAATACTAGGTGCATACACCTAAATGCATACACCTCTACCCATGTGATATGCTCCTGATGGTGGCCAACGAAGAAACTCCATACATCTAGTGACCCACAAATGAACCACAAAGTTAGTCTGCATAACCAACACCAAAAATCACGAAACAATGGATCTTGTCAATTAGCATGTAGTCACCTCTCTGATAATCCCAAATGATCTGCACAGGGAGTACCCAACAGTCTGGAGTCTGTACATTAACATGCTGATGAATGCCATTACATGGGGCATGGAGATTCCACTATTGTGGAAATTAGCTCAAGTAGTGCCTATTTACAAGAAGGATGATCGAGCGGACCCTGCTAGCTATAGACATGTAGGTCTCATTGACTCTCTACGGAAGATCTTTTGCAAGCAGGTCCTAGCCAAAATCCAGGATTGGATCATAGAGTTTGGCACTTTAAGTGACTATCAAGTTGGGTTCCGTGCAAATATTAGCACGGTGGATCAGGCTTTCCGCTTCCTCTGTCTACATTGGAAAGAATGTCCATCAAAGGTGGGAAACTATATGTGGCCTTTGTCGCCCTACGACCCGCATTCGACTTAGTTCCCCGAGCCACCCTCTGGAGAGTGCTGAAATAAATGGGCTTACCTTACAACCTACTAGACATCCTAATCAGATTGTACTCATCAAATGCAGCCCAAGTGAGATGGGGCACGAATAACCAACTAACAAAGATATTTAGAATTGTATGCAGGGTGAGGCTGGGGTGCGTACTGGTGCACACGCACTTCTTACTTTTAATAAATGGGGTAGTTGATTTTCTAGATAGGGACGGGTATAATGCCCCCAAAATAGCGGCGAAAAGAGACCCAGCACTCCTCTTTGCAAACAATAATCTATTACTTTCCAAATCTCATCAAGGCCTCCAACTATTGCTAAATAATTGTTTAAGATTTTGCATTGAGCGGGGTCTGGCTTCAAATGAGGCCAAAACGAAATATATGTTTTTTACTAAGTGAAACGCAAAACTTTGCAACAAAAGTCTGCTTGTAAGAAGCCCCCCTTGGAGCAGGTATCCGCTTTTGATTACCTGGGTATTCGCCGCATATCTAGCCTAAATTGGGCTCCCCACATTGATAAGGCCAAGCTAATGGTAATACAACAGACTGTCCACAATTCTAAAATACAGAAAGAAATGGTGTCAAGAAAAGGGGCTCCTGCACTGGATATTTACAACATCAAAACTCTGCAAGGGGCTCTTTATGGGGCGGAACTATGGGGTAGTGAAAATACAAACGGTCTTATTGCCGTAGAAAACTGCTTTTTAAGATCTCTTCTAAACTTGCCACCCAGCACCCCTTTGACTCCTTTATACCTGGATTTTGCCACAGAAAACTGACCCGAAAGCTTGATTATAAACTACTTATGTTTTGGCATCACCCGTGGTCTGTTGATGAGTTAGTTTCATACAGAGTAGCTTTGACTGGCCTTTTGCACTATTCGCAGATAAACTTGATTTCCTGGTTCAATTATTTGAGGGGCCTACTCCGGTGTCTATGGCTGGAGTCTTATTGGCTAAATCCGGAAAGAATATCGATAATATCTAAGGAAAGGGTTAAAGTGATCTACTGGGAAAAAGTAATGGAGAAGGAATTCCTAATCTGGTGGGCTCCTTGACCAGGGTTTTTTTTTAGATTTTAAGCCAATTGCAAGGTATGAAAAACAATTGATTATATTGTGCCTCCTCTGGTCTGCAAACTATTTTTACAATTTCGTTATAAACTGTTTTGCAGTATATGGAGCCATAATGTTACTCTGGATAATCTCTGCCCAGCCTGCAAATCAAGTGCTGCATCTTTAGTCCACTTGCACTTTTTTTGTCCTCACTATCAAAATCTGAGGGCGAAGTGGATTATTCCTCTGTGCAGACTGGTTGGTCCCGGCCACTACTTGGAGGTGCTAAGAATTTTGTCCACTGATGCATGCAGGCCAATTGTTTTTGCTTTGGCTAAATTCTGCTATGCTCTTTGGATAAAGCTTGCCAAATGCATTGTTTGAAATGCTCTTATTTATATTGTAACCATTGTATTTTATGATTCAGTGGTGTCCAGTGACTACACAGAAGAAGACCCCTTGGAATTTCCTCAGGGCTATGTTATGCTATGCAATGATCTTCCACCACTCAAAACCCTTACTACGTGTGAAGAAGAAGTCCTTATCTCCTATTTCAGGACTGATGATCTGCTGCTTGCCTTGCACACAAATGAATTAGCCAACCAATGTCACAGGCACATGGAGAACTCCGCAAACCACTTCTGATTAAGAGTGTTCTGAAGATGGCAGAAGATTTAGTTGCTTCAGCTGAATGACCACCACATCCCTCAGCAAGACCTCAAAATCAGCTTGCCGACTCATTATGGCCTCATTGGTGGCATTCCAGGCTTTGTTCTCTTCTAACTGAGATGATGCTGCCATTATTTTGGTGCCATTGATTCAGACCTGCATCAGGTGAATTGTGCATGTCCTATTGTCCGTTTTCATGGACAGGAATGGCTTACAGGTATTATGAAGTGCTTGCTTGTCTCCGTTAGTGGTTGTTAGACTTGGCATCTTTTGGCGTGTTTCCCCTGAGTTTTTGCTTTCTGCACTCCGGGTTTTGACTCTGTTTTTGCTGGCATAGTGTTTCTGAGCACTTTTCTCACTGGTGATCAGTAGCAAAGTACAAGTACTCCTGTGGTAAATTGTGTTATGGATTTGTGTTTCCATGATTGGGTATTTGATTTACCTGTTAGTTCCAGTAAAGTGCACTGATTGTGCCATGGCCTGTAAATCAACTGCTGCTAGTGGGTCTGCAGCACTGATTGAGTATCCTTAAAAAGGTAACTCAGACCTGCCATTGCAGAGTCTGCGCGCAGTTTGCAACTGCCATGCCGACTTGGCAAGTGCATCCACTTGCCAGGCCCTAGATCTTCTCTTTTCTACATGTTAGCCAACCCTAAGGTAGGCCCAAGGTACCCCTGTGGGCAGGGTGCAGTGTTTGTTAAAGGTAGGACATGCCCTGGTGTGGGTGGCATGTCCTGATAGTGAATTACAATACCAAAGGGGATGATGGACGGAGCGCTTGAGCAAATCAAACACCCACCCCCAGTCAACTGATCTGGGTTTAATCCATCATCATTCTTTAGCTCACTCCACCACCCCAGTTCCAGCCCATTTCGTTTTTCACTATTACAAGGCAACCTGTTCCACATAGGAGAGAATGGGAAGTTTGTTTATAAGCTCTTATAAACATAACTGGCACTGGGAATTAGGTGGAAAAATAAAGTTTAGTAAGCCTTAATTCAGAATCTAAAAATGCATTTTTTAGTGAAGGTGATTTTTACATTCTGTGTTTCAAAATACCACTTTTAGAAAGTAGCTATTTGTTGCTCAGTCATCCTGTGTGCCTCTGCTGAATGTGGATTGCCTGTCTTGGTTTTGAATGACAGAAGGCTGGGGAGCAGGAGGGCTACAGATAGTCTAGGTAGGGTCAGGAAAGGGCTGAATAGACCTGGACTGCAATGGGGAAAGGGGGAGGAGATTTCCTTGCACCTCAAAGGGCCTTGTCTGCCTCTGACAATGCCGTCTCCACCTTGTGCCACAAATTCACACCAGAGAAGGCAGAGCTGGTTCTGGCAGGGCACAGACACTCTCTGCCTAAGAGATCAAAGGATTTTGGGATATAAATATTGGGACCCAGACCGCTGAACTTTAGAACTCTTTTGGATCAAGAAGACTGACATGAAGAAGAGCTGGAAAAGCTGTGATGAGGACCTACCACTTTGCTGTGTGCTTTGCTGTGTTGGCCTGCAGTGGCTGCTTCTGTCTAGGGCATTGAAAGGACTGGACTGAAATTTCTGCAATCTGCTTTGTGAGTTTCTCCAAGGGCTTGAGGTAGAGCTGTGGGACCCGCCTCGTTTCATGACGATGCCTTGGCACCGTAGAGGGCACTGCCACACGCCACAGAGTGACCCTGGTCTCACCGATGACGCCTGCTGACGCCGCCACCGGGCCGTTGCTCGCACCGCGACCTGTGGGCATTGCACTCCGCACCGCCTTAGTTCACAACGACACCTTGGTATCCCTGATGCCGCCGCTCCATACCGAAATTGATGTTGCTGCTTGCACCGTGGTTCGAGGGCACCGCTCGTAAGGTTACTCGATGCACAGCCCTCATCCCGCACCTCAGCCTTGGCCTACCGATGCCGGCGCCATCGACTCTAGTTTGTCAGCCGATGACAGCGCTTCAGCAACTACGCCGCCGCTGCTTGCACCGTGACCTGCTAGCACTGTGATGAGCACCGCCTTCATCTCTCACCGCGACCCTGGTCTCACCGATGACACCATCTGACACCGTCACCGAGCCGCTGCTCGCACCGCGACCTGAGGACACCGTAGTAACTGACGCCTGCCAACGCCAGCGCTCTTGACTTCAACAGAGAGAAGATCGACCTGCAACGCGTGCGACTTCGGGGGCCCCGATGACTCCTGCACCGACCTCTGGAACTGACGCCTGCGGACGCCGTGTTTTTAGAAACTCCACAAGAGGTCGCCGGCACCCTGCATTTCTAAAAGGTACTGTTTGCGGGTCTTCCCGACACCGTAGCTGGCCCGTGACGCAGCGGTCAGCCAGAACTGTTTGGATTTGTTTGCTCATCGAGCTATCGACATCAAGGAATTGTTTTTTAAGCGTATTTTGATAACTGTAGAGTTTTAAGTACAGTATTGTGGATTTTTATTGTCTTGGTCTTGTTTATAAATATTGGATATTTTTCTAAACTGGTGTGGTGTCCTTTCGTAGTGCTTACCCTGTATTACTGTTTGTTATGTGCAATGCTTTACAAACTGCCTCTAAGATAAGCCTGACTGCTCGTGCCAAGCTACCAAGGGGGTGATCAGTGTTATTTTAGGAGTGTAACTCCCTTATCCTGACTAGGAAGGAGGGTCCCTATTTGGACAAATGTGCAAGCCCTTGCCAACTACAGACCCCCATTTCTAACAGTGGTAAACTGTAAACCAGTAAACAAGAGCTGCTACATTTGCTGCTATATGACCAGTTGCCAATCTTGGCATCTATTGTGGCCTGGTTCACTGTGCTATCCCTGTGAACTAATGTAGATTTCCAGTCTGGGGTTGAGGGATGATTCTAACATGGTGTGATCCAGAAATTGCTGCTTTCAACCTCATGATGGACTTTGCTAAGCAGCATTTTTTTCTCTATACAACTTGGTGAGACACTGGTTAGATGATGGTGCAGATAAATCTGCAAGACAATTTCGAGGAATCCATTATTAATGTTTTCTTATCCCATGAACAAGCTCGGGTTACAGGGCATGACTCTGTAGTGTGGAAGGTTAAGTACATAATGATTTTAGGTTAGTGAGAGAATAGATATAGGGTGGTAATCAATTCATTGCGTATATGCACATTAAATGAAGTGCTTCACTTCATGACCGTGTGCACTAGAAGCAAGCTACATCGTTGGTGGGCTTTCTATGATAACACCGGAGTACATGACTGCATGTACAAGAGTACATTGTTCACCACTATGAGCCATGCTTATGTGGGTGCATATCATGTCTACGTGGCCTCTCATGGTATGGTGTTGGTGTCCAGTGTCATAACGAAATCTGTGGGGCCCCCACTGCAAAGTACGTAGAGAGGGCTGCCCTCCCTGGCCCACCAACTGGCACTTTTTTGCTGAGGGGGCCCCTGGAGCTCAGAGAGGGGGTTTTGTTATGCCACTGTGGGTGTCTTTTGCTCATGCCTAACCTATTGGGTGCAGTGTTGTCAGTCGGAGACTGCGCCGTTCCTGCTCTGGCATTCTCTTAGTCTTAATGTGCGTAATTCCTACACGACCCACTCAATAGATTTAGGAGACCATGCTAAGAAGCCTGCAATAACAATGGCATAAGTGACATCTTGTATTTGCTTGAACCAACTTCACTTTTGTAGCCAGCATGGTGGTTTTCACAAACTTAACAATGTATTACAAGTAAAGGATTGTAGCAACCAGCACATTAGAAATGTATTGTTTGTTGTTTTAGTACACGCTTTTTTTGCATAATGTTAGTGTTTTCGTCTGATACATATTTCAAGTAATGGTAAATTAATGCAGCTTTTTCGTGCTGTTTTATGTGATTTGTAACCACTGCATCATACTTCTTGTGGCCCATTTTAACCATTGGCTAACTTCACTGTGAGTGATAGTATTCTTTCCTTTCACAAGCAGCACATCCACACACAAAATTGTTCTCTTTAGTGCCGGGGAATAGTATGGCAATATGGGCTTTTAAGACCAAAACCTTGTTTTACATTTCAGATGATGTTTTTTTATATTGGCATGGGCCCGAAGCCTCAAAAACAATAACATTTTACAAATATCATGACAAAACTAAGGATGCATTAATAAAGCCAAAAGGCTGGAAGTCAACGCCAGACCTATTGGCTTTGCCAATGCTGGTTTTATTTGATAATACAACTTAGATCTAAAAAGAAAAACATACTTGACAACATTTTGGTTAAGCATAATTGTTGGTTACCTTCTTTGTTTTGCTCTTGTCTGGTGGTCCATCGAGGTCACCTATGGGACATTTACTCCACTGTGTGCACTAGAATAATGTCTTACACTATGACCTGCATATACGGTTTCAGATGCATGTACACCAGTTTAGGATACACTGCAGTGCCATCTACCTTAGTTTGTATGTTAGAGAGTTGTTGGTGTAGCACAACTTTAGAATGGCGGATCACGAGTGGTGACTTTGGGGTTCTTTGGGCGGCATCTAAGACCTTGAGTGTTTGTTCAACGGACTAAATCGCAGGCATTTGCCCGGATACACCATCCGGTAAGGTTTTTTTTTTTCACCATTTTCATTTTATTCATGGACTTTACGGTGCTCCTTTGGTGACGAGGTCTAACCTTAAAATGGCGGTCGTGAATCTATAATTTGATCTGTTTACAGCGGGATGTGAATACCGCTACTGTAGCACTGCGAGTGGCTTAAGTGCACCTCTAGTCAGAGGGACTGTCTCCACTTATTTGTCTAATTAATTAAGAACGATGAGTGACCCTAAGATGGCGGATCCGTAAAGTCAATAAGCAGTATTTTTTCTTTTCCCGGCGATATGAACGCAGCTCACTGAAGAATTTAAACTCTTGTACTGCCACTCTGCTCTGCTCAAACAACAAGCAACAACAACAAGCAGAAGAGTCCTTTCACTCAAGGTGATGCATGACTCCAATAGAGAAGCCGTGGGAGTCACGATCATCAGGATAAAGCAATTGAGGGATCGCAAACTACCTGGGTCCCTGATCTCGTTTTGGCCTCCACACAAATGGTCTAAACGCCTAGGCTCCCACCTTCTATTCTGCCATTCCTCACCATGGAACCCTCTCCACCCACACTGGACTCCCTGAACTGGCATTTTGAGGTTACTCTACCGAGACTGGAGGTGCACCCCCTCCAACCTCCCACCCAGGCTCACCCACCTTGACATTGACTTTAGGACCTTCCTCCGACCTTTGAGACCTGTCTATCTGACCGATGCCCGGTGGAGTTATCTGCTAGCTTAACACCATGGCTGCTAGGCGTTTTCCCCTGCTGTGCTGGGAATCGCTATTTTCCTTTATTCATGACGAGCCCAGCTCGGCATCAGCGTGCGAGCGCCCTGCTCCATGACGAGCTGGGCTCGTCATGAGTGTGGAAGGGGTTAAGAGGAGTTGGGATGTGGATTTCCCCCACGACCATTACCTACCCAGCCCGACGTTGGGCAGACATTCCTTTGTTTCTCTGTCGTTTTTCTCACCCTACCCTTTTCCTTTTCCCTTTTCCTTTCCCCCACCCCCTCTACTCTCCACTTTTCTTGTCTTCCAATAGTCTTTCAAATGCTTTGCTTCTTAACCGAGAACTTGCTGTTTGGCCCTGGTCCGGTGGAGCTACCTGATAGCTAAAGAGGAGATGGGCTTTGGACTTCCCCCTTCGCCGTCACCTACTCAGCCGGACTCGGGCAGACTTCCTTTCATCTCCCTGTCCTATATTCCCCTTCCTCACCTTCCCTACCCCCTTACCCTTCTTCGCTTCTATGCTCTTGAAATGTTTTTCTAGCAACTGATGTAACCTGGTTCTAATGTACTGTTTAATTTTGTGGAACCTTATGTAAAGCGCTCTGATACCTTCGGGTCTAGCCAGGGCTATATCGAGCATTCTGTCCGACGCCCGGTGAAACTGCTCTGTGCAGTTAATTGAGGAGATCGTCCTTAGTTTTTCCCCTGACCATCACCTGCCCAGCCGGACACTGGACACTGTTTCCCCCCTTCTCCCTGTCTCGCCCCCGCGTATTTCTGCTGTTCTGTCTTTTTCTTTTCTCCTTTCTTTACATTTTTCTGACCGATGCTCATTGGAGCTTCCAAGAGAGCTATAGAGGAGACTGGCCTTGAATTATCTCCCTGGCTGTCATCTACCCACTCGGTCTTTGGGCTGACTTTCCCTTTATCTCTTTTCCGTCTTACCCCTCGTCCTCTCCCTTCTCACTCCACCTCTCCCCTCTCCCTCTCTATTTGTCTCTCTGGACATTGGACACAGTTCTTCCTCGTCTCCCTGCTATGGCTCCTTTCTCCCCTCCTTTCCTATCAATTCTCTCAACCGTGTTGTTTGTTTACTCTACCTTACTACGCTATTGTAACTGATGTAATTTGTAATGCAATGTTCCTCTGCTATAGCGCTCTGATACCTACGGGTCTAGCCAGCGCTTTATAATCCTTTTGATGTACCTTCTAATGCAATGTTCCCCTGGTTATGCGCTCTGATACCTCCGGGTCTAGATAGCGCTATATAACCCTCACAAATTAAAATAAACTAAAAACAGTTTTTTCTTGAACGCTGAGACCTGAATAACAGGGCCAATGACCGGTGGAGCTGCTTGACAGCTAAAGAGGAGTCTGGCCCTGGTTTTCCCCCTTGACCATCACCTACCCAGCCGGACATTGGGCATTGTTCCTCCTTGCCTCCCCGCTTTTACTCCTTCCTCCCCTCCCTCCTACGAATTATTGAAACATTGTTTATGTGTACTGTACCTTAATATGCTCTTGTATCTGATGTAACTTGTAACGCAACAATCCTAAATGTAAAGCGCTCTGATACCCTCTTGGGTCAAATTCGCGCTATATAAAACTTTATAAATAAATAAATGAGTTGACAGAATTCTCCTTCAAAGTAATCAATTAAAACAGGTGAAGGAACTTGTAACTTGTCATTAAATACCCTAGATTATTTTGCTATTTCCTGACTGTGTGTGTTATATGTAGTTTTTGTGGCTATAACCTAAATAATAAGTTTACGTTGTTTAAAGCATCTCTAATACACCTATGGAAAGTCGTAAAATGTACTTTGAGGGTTTGGTGCTGATAAAGGAGCAGCGCCATTGCTGACACTACACTGGGAGCTGCTTTGCCAAGATTCATCGAAGTGGGGGTCGGTTCTGGTTCAGTGGAGAGACAGCAGTTAGTCACAATGTGAGTTTAACAGTTTTTGGTCCTGGGGGCACACGCCGCATCACCATGAGGTATTCTACATCCCACTCAAATGAGATACAGCAGTTTATCATGTCAAAGTACCCTTCAGAGGGCTTTGTTTGGGGCCTCTGGCTGTTGGACCAGGATTGCATCTCAGGTCCCCTGCAGGCTTTTCCAGGGTGCATTAATTATTACTTCCCACTGCCCGAACAAAAAGACTTAGAAAAAAACATTTTCATATAAGCATATGGGTAGGTGAAAAGCTTTCAAGTGTGTGGCACTGCAGATGAGATAATGCAATAAAATAGACCGCTTTTTTAAAAAAATATCATGTATAGGACATTTCTTATGTCTTCTTTGTATTATGATCACATGATGAAGTAAAGCAGTTCTTCCCTAATCAGCAGATGTTGAAACATTTTGTGTGTCTAACCGAGAGACGTCCATTTTATTAACCTATCTGCGTAAAATATGTCTTCTTATACCATAGTTTTCTTCGGAAGCAGTATTTTTTTTAACAAGACCCTACTTTAATGCTGCACACGAGAACTAATTCTGTTGGCTATGGTGACTATAAGAAGCCTGTTTTTTTTCCCACAGGCGTGTCCATTTTAATAACACATCTCATAGCAATGGTGTCATTTTCAGAACAGCAATTACCCGGGGTTTATTTAGAGACAGTATAAAAGGCTGCACGGTGTTTTCCTTGCCCTTCCTTACCGAGACTGAAAAGGTAGCATCTGGTCCACTTAAAGGCAGTCACATTTTCCCCGCCGCCTAATTAAATGCCAAAATTTATCTACATTAACAACAAAGTGCCGAAATTTATTGATCAATTCGCATGATCTAGGCTGACAAATGGCCCGCGCCATTTCCATAATGTCCTACACATGTTAAAATTTGTAATGAAAAAGAATGCAGTATTAACATGAAATGTGGCATGATAGGGGTGGTTCTGTAATGGGAGCCGGTGCCCTGCGGCGATGTACTTTGTTTTCTGCGCCCTGTCCAGGCCGAGGCTGCCGGAGCTGCGTACAGATGGGCCTCTGACAGGCCTACAGCTGTTCCCTAATTGTCCATTAAGTGTTCTATTGATTCGCGGATTCAAAGTACATGTGTCTTTCAGCTCCAGCTAGCCGCTGAAGTGGCAGACACATTCTTCGCGGGAATGACAGAGCTGCTTGAAGCCTAAAAAATGTGGCCTGCCACTTTCGATTGAGGCCGCGGCTTTCAAAGGCGGGGAGCGGGTGGCGTTTAAAAGCAGCTTTGTGGACGGCGGGCTTGGTTTTATTTTCCAAACTTTGAGCAGCGATGTATTAAATAAAGCAGCAAGGAGAGGTCTAATTCCCCGCTAAGCATGTGCGGAGATTGCAGCTGGCTGATAAAGAGCCGCGCGGGCCCATCAGCGGTTGATAAACAAGCGATTAGAGCCTGGCCGCCATATTGCAGGCATTGTTTGCCCGCTCACCTGACATGCGCACTTGCATTCTCATTTGGCTTGCAAGTTCACTTTTAGCATTTTTTTTTTTTTGTAAAGCATGGATCATCTGCAATTCCGGATTATGTCAGTCAGACGGAGCACAGTTTAAAACCGTCTTATTTTAATCTAAAGGCTGAAAGATAAGATGCATATCGCGTGCGCAGGTCATAAATCTTCAAAGAAACAAATAGCCCCGGATAAAACTGTAAAAGTTATTTAGTTCGCCACAGAAAGGGATTTATTAATCTCAAATTTCCAGTCCACTGTGTCACGATTTGCTTGCCACGCGGCATCTCATTTCTTTCCAGTTGCACATGCCTGGCTCTTCAACAGGGGCCTGATCACTTCATCGCTTAAACTTTTATCATCTGTGTTCCAAACGAGCTCGTGCGCCAGAAATAAATAGTGCAGCATAGGGAAACCAAATAATGCCCTTCTAGAGTTTATTAAAGAATTCTGTGAGGTCGTGGTTTGCACTTTCCTTCCTTTTCCAGTTCTTCTCTAGAAATAGCGTTGCACCGACCCCTCAGAACAATGCAGCCCCGCGCGCTCACTAAATGATGCTAACTTCTTGTGCATAGCAATATATATCATTACACTGATACAGAACTCAACATCTTTAGTCATGTACAAAGATTATAATTGTGAGACGCTCAAATGCTGCATGAAGTATAACTCTAGTTCACAAAAAGGGTACATTCTTCTAAATTGGCATACTGGGAAATATATTCCGAATTTAATCTGTTTTTCCACCCCAGAACACTGAAAGAAATTCATTGAGTGCACACACTGCTGGGCGTCCTACACTGCAAAGAAAGGAAAAAATGTTCCTCAATCTACATGGATTCCATTTTTTTCCAATTATCACGCAAGCCTGTTTAAAAGAAATAGATTTTTAGAGGCTTTTAACTTTAGACTTTTGTCTTGCTGGATGAACTTTAGCTACACTAAATTTTAAGTAAATTTGTGATGACTGAGCAATGTACATTGGCTGAGCAGGAATCCGATAACCCACAGGACAAATTAATTTTCAACAAAAAGGGCAGAAACCTCAAGTGCCATGAGTATATGGAGTCTCCTTCTATCTCTCTGGAGCCATTTTTGCAAATCACTTCAGCTATTCATAATCTAAATCAGTCTCCTTTAGCAGCGGAGAGATCTTTTTTCATGACAAAACAGAAGATGACATTCATTAGTGCCTAACTTGCATAAGCTATCTTAAATTTATTGGCCCTTGTCTGCATATCTGTATAAGAGGTTTTAGTCTACATGTAGAGGAAGAGGTAGTTAGACCCTGGTTAACGTGAAGTGTAACTTTCAGCCGAACTTTGGCTATTTTTAGTGAAAATTGTTATACTTCCTATCTTATCATGAAAAGGTGTACTTTTTCTGTCTTCAACGAAAGTAATGTGGCGGCCATGTTTGGTCACTTTGGAAATGAACAGTGCTGTGTAATGTCCTTTGCTCTGCCATCCTCATACACTAAACTTAAAATGAATATTTATGCTTACAGACCTTTTATTCTTCTCCAGCTCGACCTTATAGTTTACTACATGCCATCTGTATATTCCTAGAGAGAGTGAGGGTTTACAAAAATGACAAACAGACTCCCGTTAAAGAGACAGCCAACCAGGAGGTGAATTGCTTTATTCGTCAATAAAATAACCACACCTTGACTTATTTTGTGAACTGAAGCTTGTCATGACAAGATTCCAGTACTAATTTCACTGTATACTAAATATGTGAGTACCTTGCTGAAAAAAACCGTGCCGCTTTCTTCGACTTCCTTTTGTCAGGAATAGCCTCAACCGCAGGAAGCTATTTGATTCTCGCAATAACATTTGTTGCATCTGTTTCGATAGGAACTTCCTAATGCATTTATAAGCCTTTTGAGCAAGTAAGATTGATTGCACTCATTCACAACCAGCATAGATGTGTCTTTGAATGAAGATATGGGTAAAAATGCATACTTATCATTATTTTTATGCTTTAAAAATTCTAAAACATCAAGCACAAACGGAAATCTTGTTCTTCCCCACTGGCACAGCAGAGGCATGTAATTCTCCAAACTTACCATAATAATTAAAAGCAACTATTCACCAGGTACCTATACATGTCCACATTTCCAAAGAGCAAACTGTATTTAAAGAAATAATCAATCTTGCAAAAATATACACAAACAGTCAGAGACTGTCGCCATGGTCATCAAACTGTTTTTTGGTTCTATCCCTTTCCTGGGATGGAGCCAGAAATGCAATATCTTCAGATAGCCAACAGGAGTATACATGCCCTGAATCGACACCCCAAAGTGCACCATTGCATGACCACTCCTGCTCAGGCTCAAAAACCATAGAGTAGTTGGGATGTACTTGTGCCACCATAATGCTCTTTCCTCATGTGCCAAACATGGAACACAATTTTGTGGTGGCTCTCATTTAGGATCACCTATAATCCAGTTACATTGTAATGACAAAGGCCCACACAGGCTGGCACTGCTGCCTACACTTGGTATTAATGCCTAAATTACACACTGAGGGACTGAATCTCTGCATAATTTAGTGAATCTGGGGGGAGGGGGCACACCCGAGCCATATTTTTGAGACCTTGAACAATTTATATGGTTTGTTTGTAGTAAAGCCAACTACCCGTAGCAAGGGAAGGGTTTAAGAGACTTTATAAAAGAGCAAAACAAATGGTGGGGAAGGTTGACCAATGCTGAAAACGTGATACGTTTAAAACTCAGATTGCAACAGATTTGACAACCAATAAGATCAATAAAGTGTAACATAAAACATAATAGGAGAATAGGATTGAGCACTTTGTTAGGAATGTGGTTGTCATTTAGATTTTTACTTTCGAAGGGGAAAAGCGGTGGCAGTGAATTTGAGCTGCAAAGTGTCTGAAATGCTCCAGATACTCCTGTTTCAATATCTTTTTGGTAAATGCTGTGGTGCTAGGAAGTGGAGCAAGAGAAGGTGCAGGCCCAATCTTCAAATATGGAAGAGTGGGGGAGGCTGACAGCTAGTCCCTAATCTCAGAAGCAAGGATCCCTGGCAGCGATTTATGGTAATTTCACACCGATGGTGTTTGTCTGGAAGTAATTGGCGCTTTTTATTTTTTTTACAGGGGTGACCCACCCATACCCTAACTCCCCTTCCACCTTGCCCACAAGCATTGTGCCACCTACAACTGCAGCACTGTTTAATTAGGTGCTGCAGTGCAGGCAGTGAAATGTGTGCTGGGAAGAATGATGCGATCAAGATATAGGGTGACTACAAGGGATTTTATTTTTAATCTGACTCAATTATTCTGTCTATTCGATGGTTCATTCACTAGAACCCCATGTATCCTCAGGATTACTTATCAGATAAGTCAAACAAATCTTTTTAAACAGATGATTCAATCAATTGTTTACAGAATAGGAAGCACACAGCAGACAAAGGTATATGTTTTTTAAAAAGTATTGTTTATATTGATATAAATCACAAGAATAAATCAATGGGGATAAAAAGTAAGCAAAGCTATACAAAAACAGTCATGAATGGCATCATAAACATATTTTGATTGACAATTCATAACAGCAGAATCAGCTCCATTACATAAATGAGGAAACCAGAGTCAACAATGTATCGTAGTATCCTGGAGTATAAATAGCTGAGGAGATGATGCTTATGTCGATGTTTCGGTCTCTTAAGTTTTCATCAACAAGACCATCATCAGGACAATCGGGTCACGGATTTATTTTGAAGACACTAACTTCAGCCACACATTATTTTGAACTGAGATTACGTCTTGAAATTGAGGTTGAACTTACTGAATTAATTTTGAAGATCCACTTTAGAACCTGGATCGATCCAAGGGGTTACAGTTTGAAAAATCTAGTCCTGATGATGGTCTTGTTGATGAAAACTTAAGAGACCGAAACGTTGACATAAGCATCATCTCCTCAGCTATTTATACTCCAGGATACTACGATACATTGTTGACTCTGGTTTCCTCATTTATGTAATGGAGCTGATTCTGCTGTTATGAATTGTCAATCAAAATATGTTTATGTTGCCATTCATGACTGTTTTTGTATAGCTTTGCTTACTTTTTATCCCCATTGATTTATTCTTGTGATTTATATCAATATAAACAATACTTTTTTAAAAAACATATACCTTCGTCTGCTGTGTGCTTCCTATTCTGTAAAAAATTGATTGAATCATCTGTTTAAAAAGATTTGTTTGACTTATCTGATAAGTAATCCTGAGGATACATGGGGTTCTAGTGAATGAACCATCGAATAGACAGAATAATTGAGTCAGATTAAAAATAACATCTCTTGTAGTCACCCTATATCTTGATCACAAATTGCCCAAGCCTACAAGGGTTGATTGGGTGTCCACGTTTGTACAACGGGAAGAATGATGCGGCATAAAGTCTGCATACCCCTGGCAGCATACTTTCTCCAGGGAGAGTTCATACCAAAACGCATATTTTCATAAGGGAGATTGGCTATGGAACGCTTTAGTTTGATGTTGGTAATTGTGAGCATGAAGGAACTCTCCACCCCAGCTCCAACACCAACAATATCCCACCATCACAAGACCTGTGCGACTCCCTCGCCACCTTCTTCCATCGCAAGATCGCAGACATCCACAACAGCATCAAAAACCTGACCACCCCAACAACCACCGACACCTCAGACCCCATGTTCTCTACCCACACCGATCCCCTACTCACCTGTACCAGCATAAACAATGACGACACCATCAAAATCATGAACATCATCCCCTCTGGCTCTCTGGCAGACCCATGCCCAAACCACATCTTCAACAAAGGTAGCGCCACTATCGCACCCCATCTCCGCAAGGCCAACAACATCTCCTTCGAGACCGCGACCTTCCTGGAGAGCTGGAGGCCCGCCGAGATCAACGCCCTACTGAAGAAACCCAAGGCGGATCCGAGGGACCTCAAGAATTTCTGGCCCATCTCCCTGCTCCCGTTTCCGGCAAAGGTCATCTAGAAGACCGTCAACAGACAGCTGACCCGCTACCTCAAGGAGAACAACATCCTAGACCCGTCCCTGTCTGGGTTCCGCAGCAACCACAGCACCGAAACTGCCCTCATCGCCGCCACCTATGACCTCAGGACACTGCTGGACAAGGGCGGGACCACGGCCCTCATACTCCTGGACCTATCAGCTGCCTTCAACACTGTCTGCCACCGCACCCTACGCACACGCCTCCACAACGCAGGGATCCGAGACAAGGCTCTGGAATGGACCACCACCTCCCTCTCCGGCAGAACCCAGTGCATCCGCCTCCCGCCTGTCCGCCCCGAAGCCTCCAAAATCATCTGTGGTGTACCCCAAGGATCATCCCTCAGCCCGACACTGTTCAACATCTACTTGGCACCACTTGCCCACATCGCCCAACTGCACGACCTCAACATCATCTCCTATGCAAAACGACACCCAGCTGATCCTCTCCCTCACCAAGGACCCCCTCACTGCCAAAACCAACCTCCAGGAAGGAATGAAAGCCGTCGCTGAGTGGATGAAGAACAGCCGTCTGAAGCTGAACTCAGACAAGACAGAGGTCTTCATCCTCGGCTCCACCCCCTCAGCAAGGGACGACTCCTGGTGGCCATCCACTCTGGGAGCAGCACCGACACCCACCGACCACGCACGCAACCTGGGGTTTATCCTCAACTCAACACTCTCCATGACCAAGCAAGTCAATGCCATTTTGTCTTCCTGCTTCAACACCCTCTGCATGCGCCGCAAGATCTACAGGTGGATCCCCACTGAAACAAGAAGAACGGTCACCCAGACCCTTGTCAGCAGCAGGCTAGACTACGGAAACGCCCACTATGCAGGAGCCTCGGCCAAACTCCTGAAACGTCTACAACGCATACAGAATGCCTCTACTCACCTGATCCTCAACATCCCACGCCACAGCCCCATCACACCGCACCTGAGAGACCTGCCTTGGCTTCCTGACAACAAGAATATCACCTTCAAGCTCCTCACCCACGCACACAAGGCACTCCACAACACCAGACCAGCATACCTCATCAGACGCCTCACCTTCTACACCCCGAATCGACAGCTCTGCTCCGCTGACCTCACCCTCGCCACCGTCCCACCAGCGGCAGTTCGTTCTCCCACCTCGCCTCTAAGACCTGGAACACCCTCCCCATCCTCCTACGGCAGACCCAGGACCTACTAACCTTCAGGAGGCTTCTCAAGACCTGGCTATTCGAGCAGTAGCAGCACCCTCCCCCCCAGTGCCTTGAGACCCTCATGGGTGAGTAGTGTGCTTTACAAATGTACTGATTGATTGATTGATTGATTGATTGATTGATTGATTGATTGATTGATTGAGACTCAAACCTACAATCACGGGAGGGAGAGGACTGTCGTCTGCTTGTATTTGGTCATGGCCTTTAACATTGTTGCTTATAAAACAACAACGTTTCCTAGAACATTGACTTGGTGGGTAACTCTTCTGTCACAAATCTCAGAAATACTGTACTCTAGTAAGCTTTCAATCAAAATATGTCCAAATGGTAGAGCCTTTCAGTGGGAAAACAGACCATTGAAAGAGGGTTTGATTTGAGAAAAGTGTAAAATGAATCAATTAATAAATCAGGTTTCTTGTAAAGTGCAACTACTCACCTGAAAGAGTCACATGTCATTGTATTGGGGGGGTGGATCCTCTGGTTTAAGAAGAATTGAAAGCCGAAGGCCACAGATAATGGAACCATGTTGCCCGAGATATAACAAAATGGTCTGCAGAAAAGGTCCCTAAGGCTACTGAACCATTTTAGTCGGCAATGAAAAAGTGAAAAGAAAATGCAGCAAACAATCCTGACTAAAAACAAAAGGGACAGAAAGTGGTCCCTGATTCTAGAATGCCAAGTCTGTGTATATCTTTTGATTGTCACATATTCTTGGCCAGAATACCTTAAGTCCCTGCAAGAAGTCACAAAGAAAAGACAGAGGTGAGAACACTTGAGCAGCATCAGGAGCAAGAACTAAAATTGTCCTTCGACCATCGCGCTGCGCACCAGGCTCCACACCTCTCAACCACTATATAAATGAATGTGCTTTTAGCCTGTAGTGCTGCTTGCCTTGTTGGAGGCTGTGTCCCCAAAAGAAAACAGTGAAGCATATGTACAAACTCCAAGCACCACCAGAACATCACTTTTTTTGACGCTCTGGTGGCAGTTTGCCCTGCACTGTATTTACAAAGTGGCCTCAAGCCACTTTTTGTGGATTAACTTAGCTTTGTAAATATGCTACCCTTTCACACAGGTATCTGGGTGAAAAGAGCGTGCAATGGGTGTTGCAATGGGTGTTCCACTGCAAAACCCAGTGCTTTTTGATGCGGCCCCATGATTTATAAGGAGGTGTAAATCTGAGGCAGCGTCAAAAAAGAATCGGTAAGCGGATGAAGGATTAATGCTTTGGCACAGCAGAATCCTCTGATAGATGCAGAAAAAAGATGTAAGGGCCATCAAGTATAGAGAAAAAACAGGTCTCCTTACCTAGTTCATATCATTAATAATCACCATTAAGAAGCATGCTAGAACGTTGCTTTATTTGATGACATCCACTTATTTTTTGAGGCCTTCTGTGACAGCATTCACCGGATGGAACCTTTAAAGTGTTTTTGTCAGCTATCAGGGTGTAGCTTAACTGTGTCTAAGCATGCTGCTCCTAAAAAAGACTATTTTCTCTCACCTCTCTTGCTTCCAGCAACTCTTTCTCTTAACAGTCTATTAAGTAAGGACCTTGAAGAAGGAAACTGAACGATTTGAGCGCATTAATTCTTTATATAATAGGTTATGGTTGGAGAATCCCACCTCTCCCTACCAGAAAAGACAAATGTGCTGATGTACAGCTGCATGAGGGCCTTCCGCTTTGCATTGGGTAAAGCCATGTCTAAGTGAAATTCTGCCACTGACCAACAACACAGTCAGTAGTACAGTCGGCATTGATAGCCGGGCCTGGTGGCTTAGTGGATTAAGGCACCCACTATATGGGGCCTGTGTTTGAGCTCTTGGTCACAGGTTCAAATCCTGGCAGGCCCACTCAGCCTTTCATCTTTCTGAGGTCGATAAAATGTGTACCATTGAGTGGGGTAACAATAAACATCTGTTATTTAGCGCCAAGAGGCCCTTCTGGAAGAACAATGAGCTATACAAGTACACCTTATGTTATTAAAAACTAGGAAATGCTAATGGTGCACATCTCACAGGCAACTCACTTGTGAGACCACTCTGAGGGAGTTCTCAAGGTTGTGCCCCTGGTGAGTGAGTAAGGGGAGGTCAGGATGGGCTACTGGAGCCTAGGGTTGTGTGAGAGAGCAACAGTCACCCATGGCGCCCCCTTAAGGGAGTCAGGGGGTGCTTTGGTTACCCTCAAATGGATGTGTGTCAGCTGAGCAGTACTCCGACAATTCGAAGGTGGTCAGAAGCCCCAGTGAGGGCGGTGAAGTCCTTCTTTGCACTCTCTGGAAGTCTATCGGCAGAAGAGGGGAAATAGAGGATGCAGAGCTGTGTGGAAAACACAAACGGGAATTTTAAATAGTCCATGTTATGCCTTCAGAATAAAAATCAAAACTGACAGTCCTGTCGATTAAAAAGGCGTGACTCAGGTTCAAAATATCAATAATAAACAAATTGCTGTTTCCCCCTTTCAAGCTTCAAATTGGCAAAATCAATTAAATTGTATTCACCCAGGAAGCATGCTCAAGATTGATTTTATGGTTTCTAGACCTGTAAAACGAATTCTATCTGTAACCTCTGTACAATATTTCCCAGACCTACATCCCTTCTTTCCAAAAATAGAAGGATTAGGAAGAAGAAATATCGTAAAACTGCAACATACCATTGAAAGAAGTTCAATGTTTAAAGAAGATAGATTAACTCTGGCTAAAGTAACACTTAATGTTTCCCTGTGTTTTCCATCTCTAGAGGGAAACACGGTGTATACAGAAAGCTGCAAAATCTATTTCAACACCTTTGAAACTCTAACTATAGTTGTCTTCGTGATGCACTTGCTTCTTTAAAAACACAAGAACAGAGAAGCATCATGTCAAAAGCTACTACCCAGTATCAGGAGAAAAGGTGCATTTTGCACAGGTGCAAATTCATGCATGTTGAAAAGGGGGTACGCCTGGAGAGTGTCATGAATTGATTTCACAATATCCATTTAGACAGAAAGATGTCATGGATTCTGCTCATGGTGCATTTCCCTTTACCCACCTGGGACCATATTACAGATAGACCTGGTCTGTGACACACCTGCCACTTTAACTGTGTGCCAGTTGCAAGCCGCATCAATATGCGCTGGTAAAATGAGTATGTTGTTCCCAATGTAGCCGAAAACACGTGCCTTGCCTGGGGAGTGGCCATTTTTGAAATGCAGACTGGCTGTTTCACATTCTACTGCAAGTCCACATTTCACTGTGCAAGTGGGATTCAAGCCTGAATTGGAAAAGGGGCAGAAATCTCCCTGCAAGCGGATGCAATCAGTGACTACACCTGCCTACACGGCGATGTATGGTGGTCCATATGACCCAATTTTTCCCTCTTGAATGGGGTTCCATCGGAGGGTGCAGTGACTGTGTACCGCTTCTATGTGGCGCACATTCAATGCGCCTCCTGACTGCCATTTTGCCTTTTGGGCTCACACGTACAATATGCAGTAGAAACAAACCTGTTTCCTTATGTGCATGGGCCCATGCACCTATGCAAATGAGGGATTGCCCCCTTGAAATCACACTGGCGCTGCCCATGCACCCTGTGATCTGTAATACAGAAGGGACTGCACAAGGTTCTGCAACCTCTTCTGTATCAGCAAAGTGCCCCAGGGGTACACAAGGTGGGTGATTACACTCTTTGCGTGACAGGGCACTTTTGTTTATGCAAACCCAGGAGAATGAAGCTCTTCTCAAGGGCAAAGATGCTGCAGGTAAAAGTGAAATGCAGGTGGGTATAGGCAGGCGTGCAACACCCATTGGCCTCAAAGAGCTTCAAACTCCCCCCTCCCCCCCCATCCGTCGGGTGTGGCAGCCCGGGATGAGACACTTCCCGGGCCCGCTCAAAGCCGCACCTGAGCACTTCACAGGTCTTTAAAAGATCTTGTGCATGTTAATGGGGCTTTGTTGTTGTTTCACCCCTTCTAAGAGCCCCTGCAGCTCAACTCTACCGATTGCCTAAAGATTTAGCCCCCCCGAAATTTTTTCTTAGCCCCCCCGAAATTTGACTCTAGTTGCGCCTCTGGGTATAGGTATTTACAACCCCCACCCTGAACCTCCTCTGCCTGACGTCACCGCCCCAGTATAACGCCCAGCACGGGCCGTGCCTGAATGTGTGGGGTCTGTATTGCAGACTCAGTTGCCCGCCTGGCATGAAATACATGAGCGTCAAATGCAGTACTCATTTATGTTTCCACCCATAATTTGGAGATGTGTAAATCTGAACCTGGCTATATTTAAGGCCCATACACCTCCAAGCTTCTCTCATGGGTGATCTGGATCTGGGGGGCGGAAGCCTGTTCATATGAGCGTGCCTGTGCCCACACGCAGCTCATTACCATCCCCATGTGGAGCTTTGGACTCAATTCATGGAGCTATGAGAGGTGTATTATCCATGGAGAGAAGGGCTGAAAGTGTCACTGCAGCAGCTGCCTTTGCTGCCGACACCCCTCCAATGTACGGGCCCTGATCACGAATCAGGAACTGCAGGCTTTGAGATTATGGTTGCGCAAAATGCTACTGAGTATCTTACTATATGCACAATTTACAATTACACCCATTCATAATTTACTCAGTATCTATTAGTCATCTATTAGCTAATTCACCCATATATTTTTAGGTACGTGCTCTAAACAATGGCAGATGTGTTTTTTTAAAGTTTTTTTTTTACCAAAAACAATATAAACACAAATATTTCCTCAATATGCCAGGTTAAAGTTCCTGAAAAAGGACAGATTCAAATAGAAATACTTTACCGCCAGGAAGAAGAGCAATACGCTTACAGCCACATGCATCATTGTTGCCGTTTGCGATTTCTTAATTGCGAAAATTAAGGAATCGCAATTAAGAAATCGCAAACGGATATGCACCAAGAAATCACATTTTTTTTGCGATTTCTTAAATTTCCTTAATTGCGATTCACAATTTGCGAATCGCAATTAAGGAATCCCTTCCCATTGATTCCTATGGACCTAGAGGCCCATAGGAATGAATGGGAAGTCATTTTCAATTTGCGATTTGCAATTTGCGAATCGCAAATTGAAAATGCAATTTCAAGGGTGCAGGGGGGGGGTCCAAAGGACCCCTTCTGCACCCCTGAAATATGAAACTTTCAAAAATGCATTTTTGTGCATTTTTCAAAGTTTTCGCAAATTACCATGAAGGTTAACTTTATGGTAATTTACCTCTCCCTATTTGCGAATTTGCAAATTTAAAATGTTCATGCATTGCATTTAAAAAATCTCAAATTGCGATTTCTTAAATGCAACCGCAATTTTAGAAATCGCAACGTGATTGCGATTTCTAAGATTGCGAAAAACATGATGCATCTGAATTTTGTCAATTGCATTCGCAAACGGCCGAAAATTGCGATTCGCACCGTTTGCGAATGAAATAGACAATGATGCATGTGCCCGTTAGTGCGTTTGTTTTTGCGAAACGTCAAAACTTGCTTATGAATTCACTGCTTCCAGCATATAAAATATCATCTGAATTGTAATCTTGACCACTGCTTGGCATTCTCATGAATATGTCTGTTTTTTGGATTTTGTAAGTCAAGTACTGTTATCTTTGCCACATTGGAAACACACATGCACACACACTTTTTCACGATTGCACACAGAAATTGTACTATTATTTGCTTGCGGGGAACATCCTTTACAACGCAACTTTTACCACGCAGTGCCTTTATGACGCAACTTTTACAACGCAAACCATTACAACGCATTGCGCTGGGGGGCGCTCTAGGATAGGGAATAGGTTTAATGTGTTATCCAACACCTTCCCTACTATCCACGGGGACTGGAGTTGGAATAGTAAATTAAACCATTCACTATCCAGCGCCCAAAAGCACTATGCGTTGCAAAGGCATGCGTTGTAAAAACCGCGTTGTAAAGGCATGCGTGGTTAAAGCATGCGTTGTAACGTCATACATCCTTTGCTTGCACATCCTAAAACACGCATGTTTTGCCAGTATACATTTTTGCACAAATTATGACTAGGCCCCTCTGTCTTGTGATGGAAGAAGTCAAATGTGACCAGACCGCAGGGCCTGAGATGCAGGAAGAGAGACACGTGTCTAAAAGTGTGAGGTGACCTGTGGTGTTAGAAGAGGGGGATAAGCCAAGAAGAATTAAGATGAATGATAGGTTGGAGTGACGCACTTGACAGAGGGTTTTACTGGCTGAAAGTAAAATGCTTTTCTGGTAATGGCCAGCTCAGCCCTGAATTGGCTGGGGGAGAAAAGAGAATAGAAGCGCAGAGTGTGATAATGGTGAAGGTAAACTGCTTTTAGTTCTTTAAGGATCTTAGAAATAAAAGGTCACAAATAAATTGGACAGTGATTCATTGGAACAGTGAGGCTAACATATCCAACATGATGTTAAAAATGGCGTATAAGCGGTTCAGCCCGTGCTCATTTCTATGTTTCAGAGTGCAAGTAAACACAGATGAAACATTACCACAGTCTGTGATTTTTTTCAAATATAACCTTACGTCATTTAAAAAATTGTCATTATTCGAAGTGTGTTTATGCATAGAAGCTTGAATTGTCCTGTCTCTATGTCCCTGTCACAAAAGCGTCTTTACCACAGACAAACGCCCATTTGACACAAAAACAGCGTTAGGCCGTTGGATGAGCACATGAATGACAGCCTAGTTAGCCAATTCACCTCCCTGTTTGTGATGACCCTTTTCCATGGGTCAATACAGGTGAGAACGGGATTCCAAGAGGTTGCACGTCAGATGACCTTGCTCTTCAGCAGGCCCATTCCACGAATGAAAGAAGTCATTTTCAAAGACGCTTCAGATCTGAATGGGGCGTTTGTATTAATAGCAGGGCACTCACATTTGCATTTTAACTAATTTTTACAGGTAAATACAAACAGAAAATATCTAGTCCAATGTCTACATACATTTTTATATTTGGGAAACAAAATTGAAAATAAGTATTTTTTGAGTGTTTTTCAGTACTGCCATTCATGACTATGAGCATGGGCGTCCGCAGACTTTTTTCCAGGGGGGGGGGAGGGCAAAATGTTAACGTCATCACCATCCTCCGACATGATGTGTGCCAGGTGGTTCACAGGAAACATTGGGGGCGTACAACTGGGATAGACTCAATTAAATGACAGGAATCCAGGACATGTGACTGACCCTGCCACAGGCCAACAAACACTGCCTGTAGGGAAAATGCTAAACTTTCTGACAAGCTGCTTTATCTCGGTCTGCTAGGTCTGCAGATTTCCGGGTCCTCGATCCAACACCAATCAAGGCTGTCTTCATCACCGAATACTTTAAAACAGCCTATGATTAAAGCACCAGATTTAGGGATTATTTGTAGCGCACATATTTACCAATATTGGCTTCTTGGCGCTAGAATTCATGATAAATGTTATCCAAAGTTAAAGCACAACGTCAAAGTCAGTAATAAATAATACAGCATTCACCCACACTAGTGATTCGCCAAGGGGTGCTCCCTTTACTAGAATTGCCCGGGCATTGCAAAATTTTACACACATTCAATTAATTTATACAAAATAAAATGTATAGGTCCAAATGTTAGCTATATTTTTTTTAAGAAACCTAGAGTCCCTCTACGTGTAGTCAATGTTAAACTGACAACGTGCACATGTTTAGGGATACAATAATGGCCAGCTCCCTTATGCAGAAGCCCAGCACCATAAATGTGTGGCACATGCGGTGCCCGCAGCGGCGGCACATCACAGGTCCAGGGATGCTGAGTCTTACACAGTGGTCGAAGTGGGGAAAAAAGTAGGAGAACAGTGGGCGGAGAATCAGAGGGCAGGAATAACCCAAGGATTGGATCTGTGGGTGGAGCCAGAGGTGTGGCCAGAATGCGCAGACATCCCAATTTTTAGTATTTGTTTGGCATTTCACTGCCCAGTTTAATCAACCAATGGATACACAGGACTATTTAAGGTTATAATGAGTTATTGACATTAAAATATATTCACAAAGTGGGATATGCTTCTAATCACAGAATGTACCAAATACGATAAAATGTGGAAACACAAGCCATTTGTCTCTGAGCCATGGAGTTTCAGTCATCAGCACTTCTCCCTTTTTCCACAACAGAGTTCAAACATGAATGGCAAAATATCCTAGTTTACAAATGTTTTCTCTAAAATTATGTCTCTGCCATAGTTGTCTCATAATGCAAGATCTGCTGCATGATCTGACCATTTAAACTAATAAATTGTTTGTAGCTCAAACATATAAAAAGTTAATAAAAAAAGTGACTTGTGTTGCTGCGGAGTGGATGGCCTATTGCAAAGGTTGACTGGTCACCTTTCTCACTGCTGCGTTTGTATGTTACACTGGTACTAATAAGGCAAAATCTTCCAGAGACTGTTAGCATGTGTACACACGTCAAAATAATAAAATTTCGGAAAATATACTTAATTACGCTGCAGCCTTATTTTTAATGCATAATTTAGTCAACACTACGGCATCATTTTGTCATCCTTTGCTGCATAATTAATTCCAGTGGCCCCACAGCAGGCAGCCCATGTTAAAAGTGATTGTAAATGAAGCAGGGAGACTGTGAAGTTTGTGAACTGAGTTTGGTGTGGGTGCAAATCCTGCATTGTCAATCCCTGGTGAGTTGCAGCTACTACTGCTGAAACAAGGCCAAAGGAGGTACCTATGGGTGAGGCAGACTGGCCTCAAGGGCAGGGCCTGCCATAGCACTGGCGGTTTCCTGTGCATTAATGTTTGTTAGTGCCCCCCCAATGACCACCTCTGCCATAGATTCCCTCACTACCACCCTTTAACTGTGCCCCCCAAGTCTCCATAACCACTCTCTCTCAGATGCATTTAATTTGATTTACAGCGCCACTCATATCATTGTAGGGTGTCAGAGCACTTTACATCACACACATTACACAGAGACAATCAATATGTGTGTAAATCACTGTATAGAAAATGTTACATAAGACTAAGGACTACAAGGTGTAGGAGTCACATGACAACCATACTAGTAGCCCGTATAGTTTTATAGTGATTGGTCTGGAGAAACACAATACCCGGAATTTAAAACATAATACCATGGTTGGGGGTTCTCCTTAATAATTTCTGTCCAAAAGAACACTTTTTGGGACATTAAGATAATCAAAGACTGGGGGGAGGGCCTTACGCTCTCATTTATACCTTGCAGTTTGTATGCATCTCTTGGATGACAGTTAATAGCTCACTGTTCTAAGTTAGGATTTTAACTTATAAACTGCAAGTAACAAAAGGATCACTCTAACAAAAGCAGTACCCACTGACCTATTTACATTATGTGCACTTTGTGATCTGCATGGCACATGTTCTTTGCAGCCGGTACATTAACCCTCTGAGCTACCTTCCCATGAGTCAAAACTTCCACTAGACAACATTCTGATCTCTCTCTAGGAAGAACATTAATCACCAGAGTCATTGTGACATTTTAGTTGCAAACATGATGCCACCACCTAAAGTCAGCACCCGGCGCGGTCACACTGGTTGCACCGCCCTAGAGCTGGCCCTTCTCAAGGGTTCTGTGACATCAGTGACAGAGTCATTATTGTTCTAGGGCGTGCTGCTTCAAAGTTCTGCTCGCAAGACTGGAGGTGAGCTTCAATATGGAAAGTGGTGGACAAGCCTTGAAGGTTAACCTACATTTGTCATGCTAGGGTCCACCTGCTGGTGCGAAGACACCAGGGCTTCTAAGGTGTTGCGAAGCCTTCTAAGGTCTAGCATGTGATTGTGCTCTTGCAGGAGAGTGGTCTGGTGGACTGGTTATTAAGGCTGAAACTGGTTCCCAGTTCCAAATTCAGCAGCTCTGACCATAGTGCCACATCTTCTCCCCCACTGAACACCATACTGCCCCACTGAGAAAAACTCCCACAGTCTTCAACTACAAACCAATTGTTGCCCGCTATAAACACCTGGATGTGGCTCAATTTAGATTACGCACTAGACAAGAGCAATATGCGGCCTACAAAAAAAAAGTAACAACATCCTGGAAAAAGCAAACACTTATAGGGAATGCAACATTTAGCAAACCATGGGAAATGTAAGCAGGAACAACATGGTTACCTTAATGCTTTTACACTCACTATTCAGAAATCAGTGAGTGCTTTTGCCTGAAAAGTTAAGGAAACGACTACAGGGCCTTGAATGGACCCATTTCAATGGCCATTGCTTATATCCTTACAAAACATAAGCAGTATGGTAAAAAAAAAACACCCCTGGACACAGAGATGCAGCACACATTTTGTTTTCCAATCCACACATTGCAGTACCTCAGGGATTGGTGCACTAGTTCCAAGTCCAGGGAAAACAAAGACAAGAAAATAAAAATAGCGCTTCACTGGCAAACTCTGTAAAAGTGGCGCTAATGTGTTTCGGTGGGATTAAAATACGTTTGGGCAGTTTGCTACCACTCTGTCTTACTTTATTTAGTTATTTATCTATTTTTCATATTTTTAGCCTTTTATTCCCAATGCTGCACTTTGGAATTAAAATGTCAGAAAAATGCGACATTTCCAGCAGAAGCGTTTCTTTTTTGGATCCATTTCACAGGGATGCAAATAAATGAGGAAATAGAGTGAGAACCCCGTCTTGAAGTCACGGTTTTCATGGGCGTCCGCAGGGGGGGCAAGGAGGGGTGCTCCAGGGGGGGCAAGCGCCCCTCCTTGCCCCCCCCTGCGGACGCCCATGACTATGAGTCCAATACCTGACACGCAAGGGAGGGAGTTCAAAATGGGACATAGTGGCTGGTATATCATCTTACAGATTGTAAAAACTGGTCTCTAACAGTATTCTTGCAACCAGTGTTGAATTTTGCAAACTGACCTACGCACTAATAGGTCGGTTTGCAAAATTCAGATTCGGAGTGGGTTGCAGTCCTTCGTACCTAATTAATATTCATTGGGTAGGTTGAAAATTGCTACTGACTCCAATTGGATACCATCACAGGCATGGTGACCTACAAGGGTTTCTAAATTAACTTTTTAGGAGGGTTTCATTCACGACACCTCCCATAAATTAATTTTATGAAAAACCGAGCAGTATTTGCACACTTATAGCCCAGAACAGTGTGTGACATACTTCCAATATGGCCACCGCCATTGCCATAGGCTGACGGCCATTTTTTAACCTCCCAAGCAGACTATGCCTTCCGCAATGACAATGCGGAAATGATAGCTTATAAGCAGGAAACGGACCCGCACTCACCACTATGCGGTCCGGAGGTTGCAGTGTAGGTGACTAAGCCAGCCTATCTTATGAGCAAGTAAGTGCCCGTTTTCACTCCCACATGTGCCGAGAGACAGCGGATTGCAGGCAGAACCGGCAAAAATCTGATTTGAGTTTCTACCTAAATAGCCACTAACAGCAATAATTTACCCCGCATTTTCTCCCTCACAACTAGATTCAAGAGATGCCAACAACTCTCTGCGACCATGAGGCAAAGCTAGGTCTCCATTAATGTATGTAAATGTCTGTTTTTTGCATTGTGTGTGTTGTGTCAATTACAATTTCAAAACTTTATTCGACAGCAGTCATAAAAGCAATCTTACAATATTCCCTATACAATAAATACTACAGAAGAATTAAGAACATTTCACTTTTAAAAAAAAACCTCATTAAACATAATGCTGTCATTTAAAAGATTGACTACATAGAATCATACAATCAGCCATATCAATAATTTCATTGAACAATAGCTAGCTGTTGTAAAGTGCGGGTGCGTAGGGTCCATGACCAACCTAGGAATTTTGCCACAGCAATCGCCAGAAAGGGGGTACAATCAGATTCTAATATTCTTAACGCCTCTATACTCCTGCGTGTTCCTAAATTTTGGCAAGCTGGTTTTATCCATTTATGTCGAGGATTAACGTACAAGGGACAGACAAACAGTATATGGGCCGTGGTCTCTAACAGATCTTTACAGTGGGGACATTTATCATCCTGGTTTATCGACCAATTTTGAGTGAACGCCTTTGTAGGTAGCGTCCCGATTCTAAACTGAAAATACAGTTTTCTATCGAGTGGTTTTTCGATAATATCCCAATAGGGCTCACAGGATGGTAAAGATTTAATGTTTAAATAGCGTCCTGTTAAGTTTGTGTTAGAGCCTTTACATTGGGTGGACGTCCATACCATTTCCCAGTACATGTTCTTTAATGTGACCTTTGAAGGGAAACTTTCAACATTGGATGAATTCCACAAATGATCTAGTTCCAGCTTACTAAGCAGCCCTTTTATTTCTTTTAGCCACACAATCGAGTGAAAACGATCTGCCCTAATATTATCCTTTAGGGCAGTTGCAAAGTGCACAAGTTCAGGGGTGGTCATAAGACGTCTCCAGTAAAGTATCGGACGTAGTCGTGCCAGGTCCTTGATATGTTTCCTACCTAAATCATACGCCAATGCCACGGTAGGGGTACTTTGGGGTACCCCAATCAGCCTTCGAAAGAAACTATTTTCTGCCAATGTTAATTGATTTAGATTGGAGAAACCCCAAAGTTCTGAACCATATAGAGAGGCACTGATCACTTTCATGTTGTATATTTCAAGGGCAGTGGAGAAGTGTGGCTCACTGGTTAGAGCAGGCAGACCCTGAAGCAGAGGTCAGACCCGGGACCAGGGTTCAATTCCCGACGCGGCAGGGTCTTGAGCTCAAATGTCCATGGACTCGATAATTCTTGCTTCGGTGCCTGACTTAATCATGGGTTCACACTCTGCAACTCTGGGCATTAAGCTTGCTTAATCTCCACAACGGCCCCCCCGCGGTGGGATCCCTGGCTTTCACCTTGGGGATGCCCTGTAGGGGCTATCTCACAGGGAAAAGCCAGGACGGGTTCCCAAGGCAAGCGCGGAGATACCCCTTCGGGGGTCAATTCAGGCGCTATATAAGAAACATAATAATAATAATGAGCTTAGTCTGTGAGGCTTTATATTTGAGAGCCACTACTCCTGACAGTTGGTGAAACTTTAGGACAGCCATATCAATATGGTTTTTCCAGCTCAGGTTACATTAGAGGTTTATTCCTAGGTATGTGAATGCCTCAACTTGTTCTAGGGGGATACCATTAAAATTTATTGAGCCCCTGTAGGTGTTCCGCTGATTTAAGCACATGAACTTAGTTTTGGTGTGTTGTGTCACGGAGTGCCAGTTTCACGGTTCTTAACCAAAGACACTTTTTTCCTAAAACACGCCAATCGGTTTCCTTTATTATGGACTAAGGCACAGGGAATGTTTTAAAAAACCTCACATTCTGTGTCTTTCGTGTGCAGAGGTTAAGATTGCAGAAATTACAATGTAAATGCAAAGGGGCCTTTGGTACCCCTTAACCATATTGTGTGTGTTTTCTACCCTACAGATACTACGTCACTATCAATATACGTATGTACTAACGCATGCTTTACTGTTGCAGCATTTAATTATTAGAATTTTACCTCACTTGAGCACAACTAGGAGTGGCGAACACAGGGCTGGTTCCCGTGTAGTCCTGACGAAGGGCTTGGGGAACGCTCAAAACATGTTGACTCGAATTACTAGGTACACTTAACTCATTGTAATTAGGACCCCTAGTGTTCTACCCCATTTTTAATCATACCTTCTAGGAGCAAGTATAAATCATCGTCGCCCGCTAGATAGGTAGTTTTAACTCACTTCTAAACCCACTCCACATCCCTACACTGACTGCACTACACATAGTCCATCACTTCAGTGCTCCTACGTAATTCCGCAAGTCATAGCATGCCTCTGTCCGTAGAGGACTGGGATGGGAAGCATTTCACGTGGGGAAACCCTAATGAGTGAGGGGACTCAAGTAAGAAAACATTTTCTTTCTGACACTTAACTGTTCCAACTCCATCGAGTGTTGTGAATACCAGTCATCCAAGGGCTAGGTTCTTGATCCCTAGATTCAGGGATTTGCAGGTTGACCTACAAGGGTTATCAGACTGCTATATCTGTGATTGTGTTTAAAAAAAGAAAAGTAGTGCACAATTCACAAAGGGGAAGAGGCCCAGAGGGGATTTGTTCCCTTTTGCAAATTACTTTTCACCCCAACTTGGGGGTCAGTAACTTTTCAATAGTTTGCAACTGGAATTACAGTTGCAAACCATTGAACCCTATGGTACTGAATTGCAATTTTGAAAGGACATCCTAACAACGCTTCTTCCAAATTGGGATTCGATATCCATTTATAAATCCATTTAGCGATTAGGGCAAGCTTTTCGACCTCGCTAAATGGGTTTAGTACATTTGAAAATGGCAGAATTGCAAAAGGGTCACGGCAGCAGACCTAGGTCAAGCACTACTGGTTCTATGTTCCTAAATTTTGGGTGGTGCAAACTTCTTCCTACACCTGCTGCCAATAGGTGTTCAGGTCAAGGATACGAAAGCATAAAAGGGAAGGTGCACACAATCAAAGTCCAAAGGAAGTATAGTGTATTTTGTATCTTCTTCTTTATTTAACAGTTTTCAAAAACAGGCACAGCCAACGCGTTTCGTTCCATTAGCCTTGTGGAACTTCGTCAGGGCAGAATAATTTAATTTTCGAGTTTTTGTCAATCTGTTTAAACAACCACTGTGGATCAGGCAGCAACTAGCACTGGGATTTCAAGGCATGTAACCTTCTTATATGCAGCGATGTTATTTGAACTGGAAACGAGTGGGAAGGCCCAGTGGGTATTCAAATGCTGAATCGAGCAGAGTTCAGAAATTTGGAAGCTCAAGTATGGCGATTGTTCAAGGTGGTGTGGGCGTCTGTCAGGGAGTCTAATTTTCGCAAGGAAAGTTCCTTTATTCTATTTCTCAATGTCCAACTCCGGTACAGGCGTAAATTGAGGCCGTGGAGGTCCGTAGAACGCGGTGGTCGTAGTAATGACCACCGAGCACCTGTGGTCGGGTGCTTGGATTTAGTATGTAGTCTCGTGGCGGCGTCCCGGCGTCTACGACCACCGCGTTCTACGGACCTCCACGGCCTCAATTTACGCCTGTACCCTACCCTGACGAAGTTCCACAAGGCTAATGGAACGAAACGCGTTGGCTGTGCCTGTTTTTGAAAACTGTTAAATAAAGAAGAAGATACAAAATACACTATACTTCCTTTGGACTTTGATTGTGTGCACCTTCCCTTTTATGCTTTCGTACATTTGAAAATGGGTTTTAGGGATCACAAACCCTCTGATTGACCAAATTGAACGATTTGTGGATGCGAAAACTCTTTGTACATCTACTCTATAGTTTCCTAATGAAGTTGAAATGGCTGTAGATGCACATATTGCTCATATTTTCATATGAGTTTGTTCATATCTTCTTTATGGACAAAACTCATCAGGCATCCAAACATGACTGTATATTTATTAGTTTACTAAATGCAGAACCATCCCAGGTGCAAGTTATTTTTTTCAAAAATGCACTATAAATATGGATGAACACAGAAAAAAGAGCAAAAAATAAATAAGGATAAATATAGACAAAAATGTCAAATTGTTACCATAAAACAGAAAGCCCTAATTAACATCATTTATTTGTTTAGGTCTTCCAGCCCTTCATTAATTTTTCTTTTGGACCTCTCTAGATTGAGTGGACAGTGCTATCATTAGGAGAGAGTTACTCTCAGAAATTCTATCAATCTAGGGGAGTGGCTTTAATGATGAGGAAGATGGTCACGGGTTGAGGAGGCTCCGCACCATGCCACGGCTGCTTTGCCTCGGGCGTTTCTCTATCGTCCCTTCAAGGCCCGTTACTTGCAGGAAGACTGTTCTTGAGTCCTTGGGAATGTAGACTGGATCTTCATGTGCTGACTGAGAGCCCATTTTTACTGCGCTCCAGTGGCATGCCACCAGCAACCCACCTCAGCATAACGGCCGCCATTTTCTTTTTTCTCTTCTTTAATGATGCCGTCATATCCTCCTGCCGGCCCTATGATAAGGGTTCTCTTCATTTTCCAGAAGTATTCTCTCCTTCGTCTCTTCCTCAGCATGTTTTCACCATTTTACTACAGAAGTGTGGTTTTTCATGATGCCGCTTCACATTGGCCAACTGATATGTCAGACTAATACTTCAAACTTCATTAGTCGCACAAATATAAATTTGATTTGGTCTCTCATGGATATATGTATGCCTTGATTCCTTAGCTTTCCGACTTTCAATAACTGTGGCAGGGTATTTTATACTCTCTGTTTAATATTATTACTTCCTGTATGGGGAGACTGAGGAAGCTTAAACTTACACACACCACATGTTGAGCACCAGTCTGACTGTCCTGTGCTCCATAGCATTAAATCAATGGCCACTTCTTTGTCACAGGACACCATGCCTACTCCTAAATTTCAACCTGTTCTCAAACCTCAACAGGCAGGATCAATTAAATCTCTCAAATAAGATCCTCCCTCACCTGGTAAATTGTCTTCCTTAATATCCATGGAACTCCTTTTAGAAGAAATTCGAGCTCTTCACCCGTTTATGGAGGAAAATAACATCAGAATACAAACCTTAGATGCAAAGTGGTTGTTGGAACTGGCACTAAGGTGATGCCCTAGCCAGGCAGAATCTACCACTCCTGTCAGGGGTGTGTGATTACACCCACTGTATAACCTGCGCTTACCCTTGGGTAAGTTGCCTCTGAGCAGAGGCAATGTGTAAAGCATTGGCACAGCACTCTCACACAATAAGCACACTGTCACAAAAGAGACAATGTACGTAAGTAAAGTTTGTACTCAACATACACATTAATGAACACAACATCATGTATTTCTGGGCATAAATCACATTTGGAAATATCACTAGCAGTACTATGCCCCACACTTGGGATGGATCCTACTTTACCCCCGCACCTGTATGCAGTGCGAAACGTAGTCAGAACTGGGCCCACCCTGGCACCTATTACTATTCAATACCACAAAGTTATAGGGTGCACCCCAGATCACAACAGTATCAGAAATGTGTACACACACATAATTACAACACTTTTAAATAGCACTGTAGGCCAAGGCGGCACAGGTAAAAAATAATGTGAAATGTAATATCCTTTCAGCAAGGAATCTTCGTGTAAAGCTACACTGCTGTGCAGGGTAATTAATAACAGGGGGTCCTCATGCAGTCTCTCCCGCACACTCACTCAGCACCACTGAGAGGTGCAATGGATATCAGGCAGGCCTGTATTGAGCGCACTTTCAAACACACAAACACACCACCGTAATGCAGTGTAACTGATATCGTACAAGTCAGTTGATAATTTACATGCGGACCCCGTGGCCCAAGCCCTCTTCACCTTTCTGCTAACCCTGACTACCCTATGCTCACAGGTTCGGGCAAAAAAAACCTTCCTCTCTGATACTAGGCTGATTGCGGCAGGAGTCACACATTGTCAGGGTACCAGGGAAGGAGGCGGGGGTAGGTAGCAGGGCTAATTAGATGCCAGTCAACAAATGAGGGTTTTACCACCACAAAGTAAGTTCTTCTACCGTATGTGAAGCAGAAGCAGACTGAGGGCGATAGGCATTCAATCAAAGGGTTCCACAATGAGCCTTCCAGCACCACCCCAGTTCTATGAAGCACGGAGGTCACGCATTCTCTTGACCCGTTTTCGATCGCTCTCGGAAGTGTTCCTCAGCCCAGTCAATTACTCTCACCACCCAGGCCCAATCCAGACAATACTATCTGGCAACATGAAGATTTCGGGCCGGGTGAAGAGAGGGCAGTTGATCCCCTGCACTAAGGGCACAAAAGGAACAATCAATGAATGGGGGATGAATCAAGGTAGCCTTTTGGACGAACCCCGTTAGACACACGTTGATCAAAACAGCACCCAGGCAATCTGGGCACAATGTAACACGAGTCCGCTCCTCCGCACCTCCCTGGAAAATAGGCAAAAAGTTTGGTGTGCATTGATACAAGTCGCACCAGACAGTTCCAGTTACACACAACAAAAAATTGCAAATTCCGTACCTCCCTGAAAATTAGGTTCAATATCTGGCACACAGTGATACAAGTTGCACTAGAAAGCACTGGTCACACACAACAAAGAGTTGCAAATTCCGTACCTCCCTGGAAATGGAGCTCCATGCCTTGTGCGTGTTGATACGGGTTGCATCAGACACTAAGGGTCCACACAACAAAGAGTTACAAATTCGGTACCACCTTGGAAATGGTGCACATTGATACGGGTTGCAGAAGTCAATTTTGGTCACACACACAATGAAGAGTTTCAAATTCTGTACCTCCTTGGAAATGAGGCACAACGCCTGGTGTGCGTTAATACAGGTCGCACCAGACAATTCCGGCCACACACAAGAAAGAGTTGCAAATTCTGTACCTGCCTGGGAATGAGCCACAATGATGGCACACGGGGCAGCCCAGCGCTTTGAGACCCCGGAGGGTCCCGCGGGTCACTTCCGGCCTGGTGTGGGCGGGGGAGAGTATATATTCCTCCCCCACCCACCGAGTGGCCTCTTTGTCCGCTGTCCCCTCACCCTGATGCCGTTTCCCTCCCTTCCGCATACCCGGCGCTTTCAGGGTGGGGGGGGAAATGCCTTCTAACCTTTTCTCATTTGTGTTGCAGGCGGAGTTACAGGGCGATCCAGAGGCGGAAAGGTACCCGGGAGTACCCTCTTCAGAAGCACAATAGGATGCTGAGGCCTAATATCACTGGGAAGTCTGTGCGGTGGACCCTGGGGGTGCGACGGCGCCCCGCTATCCTAAGGGCGGTTGGAAACCAGTACAACCGGGGGTCGCTTGAACGCTTCGCCCCTCGTAGGGGGGGGCGTGAGCAGGAGGGTGGACCAATGGTTCACCGGAAATGGGAGGGGCTATCTCCTCACCACAACCGCTATGCAACGATTGGCTAAGGCCACGTTGCCAATTGGCCCATCAGGTGGTAGGTCGCAAGGGGCGGCTTGCCTTTGGATCGTCTGTAAGATAACCCACCTTGTTGGCATGTGTATATGCTAATAAACCTGCAGCTACTTTTATCCAACAAAAGTGGTCTTGTCTGCTTATTTCTGCGACATACATGTTGCTGCGAGCGGGCTGGTGAGTGGGCCAATATTGGCACTATTGTGTCCCCTACCCAGTCAGGCTCATGTTCAGCTTCCTTTTGACCGAAACGTCCTCCCTGAGGCAGATGCAGTGACTTTCTCTCGGCAGTAGATGTCTCATTTCTGCTAGGCCGTGTGGTATCTTTGAACGAGGAGGCCTTTTTCTTCCAGAGTGACTGCACAGCTAGGCCTCACAGATCCCAGTTTTTTAAGTCATTACTTCCAGAAAAAGCTTACTTTGGAATGCATAATGGACTATTTTACATCTTAAAAGAACACCCAATCATCCTGCTGTCATTTATTTATCACCTGTACGCGTTAATTCTTTTTTATGTTTCTCAGAACTGGCAAAGCCAAGAAGTGTAATTAATAACATTTGTAACCAGCATTTTCAATGCAATAGGTCTTGCATTTTAGAAACTTTGACCTATTGGTATTGTAAATGACAATGCCTTTCATTATTACTGGTTTTTTAACACATACATAAAAGGCATTGTCATTTACAATGCCAATTGCTCAAAATCTCGCAATTGCGAGACTTATTGCATTGCAAATGCTTGTTTGTATTGTTGTTCATCTGCTTTTATTTTCATGCCTATAATGTTACTTTCTTCTCGTCACAGGTTGTATTGCCCTCTTGTTGTTATCTTGTTATTCACAGCCATTTGGCATGCATGTCCCCTCGTGTACGTCATCCTTGTGATGAACTGTCACCACCCTCTCACTTGTCTCTCTATTACAAACCGGTACTCCTTTCAGTCGCCATGTTTGTGGCCTGTACTGCCTTCTTTTTTTATATTTTCATGTTTCTTTTTTTTCAACCACTTTTGCTTACCCATGTAATTGTTTTAGATTGGTCTTTTTTTTATTTGCTTCAACTTACTATAATTCAGAGCCATTACTTTGAAATGTCAATCATTTAAATAATCCTATCAAATGACAGAGAATTCTCCCTCATTGGGCTAAAAATATTCCTGATATAGTGCTTCTTCAAGAAAGGCATCTCACAGAATTGGAAGCACTTAAACAATCCTGAGTAGGCACTGTTCTCGTTTCACCTGCTTCATACGAGACAAATTGTTGTTTTATTCTTTGTAATAAGAAGATAAGCATTTTTGTTCTTTCACAAGAAACTGATAATGAAGGTAGATGGATTGATACTAAGCTTACTGTTACCCACATTCCATTTTTATTGTTTATCACCCAACCCAAAATGACTTTTTCTTTTGCCCTGATATTTCATAAAATGTTTTCAGTTTGATGTGGAATATTGTCTTTTAACTGGAGATTGCAATCAAGTTATAGACTCTTTTTAGGACTGACAATCCCCAGTTAAATTTCTTTCCAATAAAATCTATAAGCAATTTGGTTCTTTCATCTCTCATAGATCCTTAGTAGATTCATGGCAGTTGTGCAACCCTACAACGCGCTAATACACATTATTTTCCCCACCACTTAACTCCCTTACCAAATTAGACTATTTATTCACTAGTAAGCACCTTTCTAAACACCTGATTATGGTTGAAATTGCTCCAATAGTGATTTCAGACCATGGTCCTGTGATAGCTGATTTTGATTTGTTACCTATCCATAAAGCATCCAATAGATGGCGATTCAACAAAGTTTTACTATCGAACTTCCACTTCTCCTCTTTTGTTGCAATCACCTCTGATTTCTGTGGTATTCACAACGATCCTCATCTCTCTCCACAGCTATTATGGGACGCCTTTAAGGCAACGTCTTGCGGCTTTATTATTAGATATGTTTCTAACAAAAATAAATCTTTCCTCACGCAACATACTCAACTGTTAACTATTATTAAGCAACTGGAACATCAAAATGATTCTTCTAAGTCGCATACTGCACTCCATGCTCTGGTTGCAGCAAAACTCAGCTTTAATAACATTTCCCCTGACGATGCCTATTCATACTTACTGAGAGGCAGCCCTTGATATTATTGAGGACGCAATAAAAATGGGTAAACTTCTGGTCAATTATCTTCAAATACGAAAGGATCATGAAAAAGTTGAGTCTTTATAATCCAACTCAGAATCCCCCATCTACAAACATTGCAATATCCTCCATGAATTTGTGCCATTCTATATGTCAGGTCCTGGAGTCCTCAGAATCGTACAATGCTTAAATGGTTACCACCTCCCGACAGCTCCTAGGTCTGAGTAAAACAACAGACACGAAGGAGAGGTCAGGCAAGGGAAGGAAAGGAAGGGGACAGCAGGGAGGGAGACCTGTAACAAGAACAAGGCACTATGAGACAAAAACATATACTACATTTAGCATAGACATTCGTTGATATACATATATGTATATATATATAAGTTATCTTACAGAGTTGGAATTAGCAATACCTGTAAAAGAAAAGAACGTAACATTGCCTGGCAACCTGGTATCCTGAAGATTGCAGTGAATAGTAACCTATGAGAGTAACAGTATATTAGAATCAACCCTTAGTGTTTCACGAACACAGAATTCATGTAAATGATTCAGACATACCAAAAGGTTTAGATAGGATCTCTCCAACATGGGGGATTGTAGAACGGGAGCCTGCCAAGCGGTAGCTCAATCAACCCCTGCTGCGTGAAAATAAAATAATTGGGGAAGGTTATAATAGCATCAAACAACAGCGGTACTTCAGACCAAACAACAAATCCTTATGATGCCTTTTCCCACTCGGAGGTTCATCAGAAGTCAGGGAAAAAAGGCATGCAAGTTCCTAACAACTTTCAATAAATAGCACCCCGGTAATCTCTAAGCAAAGTCACACTCGGGGTAAGTTCCAAATATTCAAATGACCTTCTTAACCTCAGAAGGCAATCAGCAGTATGCGCCCAAAGCTGCCAACCAGAATACGTTCACATATAATGTAGTCCCGCTAGAACCATGGAGATTCCACAAAATGGGACTACACAACAACAGTCGGAGCAAGGATTGTCCGCAGCAACCCGGCATGAACCTACGAGAGATTCAGCCAACGGGACTGCACCCTCAACAGCTTGGAAGAGAGTAACGGTACTTGAGTACAATGGGGAGATGCGAGCAACATCTACCCTCCTAGGACAAAGAAATGGTGGTGCGAACACCCCTACCAGTCTTCTTCAGCAGCAACACAGAATCAACGGCACCGCGCAGAGTTCCGGCAACAACTTGTACAGCGGCGTGATGACGTCACAAGCGCCTCAGGCCATTGCTCATGGGAAATGTAGTCTTTCTATTGCGTTCCACAACCCGCAATCCATGGCTCAGGGCAGTGTTCTAGGCTGGCCTCCACCATGGGATGCAACAGTACATCCCTCCCCCCGAAGAACACTGACAGAGACATGGGTTGAGAGGAAAACGTTTATGAAACAGTTTGGTATACCTAGGAGCATGAACACCAGAGGCAGGTTCCCATGAGTTCTCCTCATTGCCATACCCCTTCCATGCCACCAGGTACCACAGTCTGGTACGATAGATCTTGGAGTCAATGATACCTCTCACTTCATGTTCCAATTCGTTGTTGACCAGTACCGGTGTAGAACCACCCTTAATGCTAGATCAGGAGGGTTTGACTAGTGATATATGGAAAGCAGGGTGTATCCGTTAATTGGAAAGCAAAGCCAATCTGACTACCACCGGATTGACCAGTTTGATGATTTTGTACGGACCTATGTATTTAGGATTAAATATGCTGTAATGCTTAAACCTGGTGTTCTTTGTCGAGAGCCATACATAATCCCCCTTTTTATACACTGGTCCCGGTTGCCTGTGTTTATCAGCATAGGCCTTGTATCTCGTTTTAGCATCCCTCAGATTGCCTTTCACCTCCCTCAAGGTCTTTTGGATGTGGCTTACTCTTTCTTGAACTTCGGGAACAGGTATGGCTGAAGCAGGGTGATTAAAGGGGGTGAAGTTGGGATGGAAACCATATGTACTGTAAAAAGGGGCGTGTTTCGTGGCACTGTGCATGGCACTATTATAGGCTATTTCTGCCAACCACAGCCTGTCCACCCACTCCTCTATCGTGACCTCCACGTAACATCTTAGATATTGTTTAAGTGTTTGGTTGACACCCTCTGTTTGGCCATCAGTCTGTGGGTGAAAACTAGTGGAGGTGTTAGTTTTTATTCCCAATGCCGTACACCAGACTCTCCATAACTTGGCTGTGAACTGACTGCCCCTGTCTGAGACGATTACTCTGGGTAATCCATGCAACCTGACTATGTGTTTTAGGATTAGCTGAGCTAACAGACTAGCAGAAGGCACCTGTTTGTATGCAATGAAGTGAGCCAATTTTGTCAAAGAATCTACTACCACCAAGATAACAGTGTACCCTTTGTCAACAGGCATGCCCACCACAAAGTCCATAGAAATGTTTTCCCACGGTAAATCAGGAGTAGGAAGGGGTTTTAGTAGTCCCACTTGTCTGGTATGTAGACTCTTCATCTGACTGCAAACCGAACACTCAGCTACCCATGTAGCGACATTGTTCGTTATGTTAGGCCACCAGAAATGCCTTAGTATCCTTTCCAAAGTCTTTTTGGTTCCATTGTGTCCGGCACAGGGAGCATTGTGGCACCACTGAAACACTTGTTTCCTAAGGGCATTGATTGGCAGTAAGAGTTGTTTCTTTCGCATAAAAGCCCTTGAACAATCTTCCATTCTGTATTGTTGTTCAACCATTCCTTCCATTTGTCCTGGAGTATGTTTCTTGCGACACTACTGTAGTGTAGTTCCTATTTTCCCTATAGGCCCTGCGCATTGGAATAACATAAACAGCAGTGTAGACGTAGAAGTGCGGTCTTCCAGGTATCTACTGACTATGCTAAACTTAATTGGGTTTGTACCAACTACCTCAGAGGTCACTGGAAATGTTCTTGACTGAATAGGGAGTGATCAGCTCCCCTGGCTCAGACAAGAAGGGATTCAGTTGTCCAACAACCGCATAAACATGACAACTTTGCTCCTTAGAATAAGAGTCGATCTCTAGAGTCGTGTGAAACAATAGACAGCTATTTCACTCAGTCAGTGTGCAGATTACTTTCACCAGGATGCAGAGAATAGAGAGACGGGCGTTTTCAATAAAATATATTATTTATTGAACAGTCTTTCTTCTCATGCAAGAGAAATGAATTGCCACAATTGCAAGACTTGTTATTATAAAAAAGTGCGTACAGTAAAAGGAGGATTGCGAAATAATACTGTAAAAGCATTGATATGGTTTCTTAGCCATACAATGGTTAAAATGAATAAAATATATACATTCATATATACATTTGACTAACGTACTCAACTGGTGCTTCTAACTACGCCTACCCCAGTGTACCTGACCTAAGCCTAATACGTGGAAGGGAGTAAGTAAGTAGCAGTTTAAGTTAAGTTGGTTTTGCCAAGAGTTTGCTGCAAGAATTCTCTTTAAGGGTTTAGTCAACACTGTACCTCTGGAATAGAATGTTGAAGGTCTTGTATCTCCTCTCAGGGCTCGATATCCCAGTTACCCGCAAGGGTAGGCTGGAAACGCCGGAGCTGGACTTTCTCGGGAGGAGAAAAGACAGCGTCTTTCTCAGCGCGTCAAGGAGGAGGCGGGGCAGCGTCCGTGGGCTTCTCGCATCTGCTGGGCTCTGCGAGGGACAGCTGTTCTGCTCCTGTATTCTCTATCACCACCGCTGTGTTTGCTTAAGGCAACGTTGGTATTATTTATGGTAAACAGTCATAATATCGATTCCAAAATATAGAATGGACATAATATCGAAGTAAAAATATAGAATGGACAAAATATCGAATGGACACAATATAGTGGTTAAAAATATCGAATTTAAGGTAAGTAATATCGATTTTCAAAATATAGAAGTCAAAATATCGAAGTATACAATATAGGCATTAAATATATCGATTTTTTAATAATATCAATTTTTTTAAAGTGTTTTGTATGTTAGCATATGTGTGAAAAGTGTATATTAATTTTTGTAATGTATGTTTAATGTATTTTAAGTAATGAATTTTATGTTATTTAATTTTTGCGTAATTTAATTCTGTAGCGGGTTGTGGGTTTATAGGGGAATAGGGTGGGAAGTAATTTAATTGTAAGTAATTAAATATTTTTATTTATTTATTGGTATTCATTTTGAATTTATTGTTATTTTTTAATTGGTACTTCATTTTTATTAATTGCCAATTAATTTGTATTAATTGATTAATTGTTAATGATGTTAATTTTCAAAATTTATTTTCTGTAGCGGGTTGTGGGTTTATAGGGGAATAGGGTGGGAAGTAATTTAATTGTAAATCATTTTTTTCATTTATTGGTATTGATTTTAAATTTATTGTTAATTAATGTTTAATTGGTAATTAATTTCTATTAATTGGCAATTATTTTTTATTAATTGGTAATTATTTTGTATTAATTAAATATTTGATAAATATGATAATTGTATTAATGTATTTTCTGTAGTGGGATGTGGGTTTATAGGGGAATAGGGTGGGAAGTAATGTAATTGTAATTAATTACATATTAAAAATACTTTTTGTCTATTGATAATTAATTTACTGTTAATTTTTAATTGGTATTAATTTTTATTATTAATTAGTTTTTGTTATTGAAAATTAATTAGTTAAATAATTATGAATAGGTTATTAATGTTAAATAACTAATATGTAGTTGTATTTCTAATTAATTATTACATAATATTAAATTGGTTATTACTTTCAATTAATGTTTTATTGGTATTGATATTTAATTAATTTTTTAATAATATATTAAATCATTACTTTCCCTACTGTTAAACTCACTGGAGTGGGAATAGTAATTTTCACCCTCCCGCTATCCAACGCTTTCCCTACTGTTGCACTCTCTGGAGTGGGAATAGTATTTTTTACCCCTACGTTATCCAACGCTTTCCCTACTGTTGCACTCTCTGGAGTGGGAATAGTAATTTTTACCCCTACGCTATCCAAAGCTTTCCCTACTGTTGCACTATCTGGAGTGGGAATAGTAATTTTCACACTCCCGCTATCCAACGCTTTCCCTACTGTTGCACTCTCTGGAGTGGGAATAGTATTTTTTACCCGAACGCAATCCAACGCTTTCCCTACTGTTGCACTCTCTGGAGTGGGAATAGTAATTTTTACCCCTACGCTATCCAATGCTTTCCCTACTGTTGTACTCTCTGGAGTGGAAATAGTAATTTTTACCCCTACTCTATCCAAAGCTTTCCCTACTGTTGCACTATCTGGAGTGGGAATAGTAATTTTCACACTCCCGCTATCCAACGCTTTCCCTACTGTTGCACTCTCTGGAGTGGGAATAGTATTTTTTACCCGAACGCAATCCAACGCTTTCCCTACTGTTGCACTCTCTGGAGTGGGAATAGTAATTTTTACCCCTATGCTATCCAATGCTTTCCCTACTGTTGTACTCTCTGGAGTGGAAATAGTAATTTTTAACCTTCCAATATCCAACGCTTTCCCTACTATTGCACTCTCTGGAGTGGGAATAGTAATTTTTACCCTTAAGCTATCCAACGCTTTCCCTACTGTTGCACTCTCTGGAGTGGGAATAGTAATTTTTACCCCTACGCTATCCAACGCTTTCCCTACTGTTGCACTCTCTGGAGTGGGAATAGTATTTTTTACCCCTACGCTATCCAACTCTTTCCCTACTGTTGCACTCACTGGAGTGGTAATAGTATATTTTACCCTCCCGCTATCCAACGCTTTCCCTACTGTTGCACTCTCTGGAGTGGGAATAGTAATTTTTACCCTTACGCTATCCAACGCTTTCCCTACTGTTGCACTCACTGGAGTGGGAATAGTATTTTTTACCCCTACGCTATCCAACACTTTCCCTAATGTTGCACTCTCTGGAGTGGGAATAGTAATTTTTACCCCTACGCTATCCAACGCTTTCCCTACTGTTGCACTCTGGAGTGGGAATAGTATTTTTTACCTCTACGCTATCCAACGCTTTCCCTACTGTTGCACTCACTGGAGTGGGAATACTATTTTTTACCCCTACGCTATCCAACGCTTTCCCTACTGTTGCACTCACTGGAGTGGTAATATTAAATGTTACCCTCCTGCTATCCTACGGTAAAATATTGTACATTTTTTTATTAATAACTTAAATTAATTATATCTTAATCTTAAGGCTATTTGAGTATTTTTAAGTACATTTTAGTTAATTATATTTATTATTTCATTAATTTTAAATTACTTTTAAGACATTTAAAAAAATTCGATATTTTGACTGACTATATTTTTTACAGACTATATTTTGGATTCGATTTTTTTGTACTTACCTGATTGTAGATAGGAATTCGATATTTTGGCATTCTATATTTTGGTGACTATATTTTGGTAAGTCTATATTTTGTCATTCTATATTATGTCAGTGATCCCGGTCGTTCTTACAGTGCTCATTAGAGTTCTATTACTAATCAAAACATAGAAAGCGGGGCTTTCCCAGGTTGCTGGGGGTTTTATCTGTTGAAAGAACTCGGAGTGTTATCTAGGAATCTAAGGAAGTGGCTTCTGCTGTGTCATATACTGTAATGAGCTGCAGAGACGAGTTTCTGAAATATGGCTCTGATCGTTTATGCCATTATAGGGGTATGGATGGATTATACCCGTATAGGGGCATAAGGTCACAATATTGATCGGGGTCCTAGATAGATCACTACACCCACTCCATGAATTTATGTCCATCAAATTACTAAAAACTAAAGCAATAAGATGCGCGTGTAATACTTCCCACCGCAAAATACATATTTGCATTTGAAATGGCGTATTTGAAATACATGAAAATATTGGTACTGTACGTTTTTAAGCATAGAAATCATTAAAAAATTATAGCATATGTAATCAGTTGAACGATTTTGCGAAAAAATTACACATGAAATATCTCTTTATACAGAAAAGAAGGGCGAGATTATTTCATCACATATAAATGCAACTGCTGTAAAATGTGCTAGAGGCTGAGGTAAAGTTATTATGTCTCTAGATCTACCTAAAAATAGAAGTTCTGTTCTTTATGAATAGTTCTACTTTAAGCAAAGGTTTTTCGTGCCAGAAAAAAGGTAAATATTTTGAAAAAAGTGTTCAATTAAAAAAAAAAAATTTTCATGGTGAACGGGGGAATAGAGTTCCAAACGCTTTTCAGCAGTTTTTGTTGATCAAAACTGAAGGCCGAATTCAGAGTTCATGGGAACGCTGTGCGCCGGAATGTATTTCCAAAATTCATTGTTGTTGTTCAGGGGAGAACATCATATCAGACAGGCTCTTAAAGAATAGGTCTACATATTCAGGTGACAGTTCAACCAAGTTCGATAATGCTGTTACTTGGCAGGTGTGAGAATGATTGCTATCATCGATGTTTGGATCAGCAATGCTCACAGAAGGCCGTACCTGGGTGATGTTGCTTTCTTGTATCGCTTCACTGCCGCCACCTAGTCGTAGCACAGGAGTCTCAACGAATGCCGTCATCAGGATTGGTAACCGCTGGGGACAACATGATGAGTGAGCCATTACAGGACTTAGCAAAGTATCGATATCCATTGGTACTGCTGATGGTAGTTCAAGACAGGTGTCTAACACGCATTCTTCTCCACATAGCATACATCGAAGCACAAGTAAGATGCAGGTCTGCCATATAGGTCTGAATGAAACAAACCAGGTCATGTTCAAATCTCTCAGCCTGGCCAATCCAAGGACTCTAGTTATGCGGTCCCGGTAGCGTACTGCTAGGATCGTTTCTTCCATCCTTGCCGGAGTCATGTCTGTGTTTTGGCTTGCCATATCGGAGCAGGAGGGTCAAAAATAAAATGCCTGCTACAAGTCCCAAAATCAGGGGTATGCCGCCAAAGACTGAATGGACAAAATTAGGAATAATTCCTAGGATTGCTTTGAATGGTGTTAACAGTCCTGAAAAAATCGTCTTAAATACGCCTGAGATACCTACGGCATCTGACATATTTAGAATTTGGCTAAGCAATTCTGTGAAATGCACGGGGCAATTCGTTGATAAAAGGTCATGTATCTCCGAAGCTGTCCTTTCAACTTGGAGATCATACGTCTCTTTTGATAACGTGATGGGCACTGTTGTCTGCAAAAGCACAGACTTCATTCTGCTTAAAGTATCAATTCGTATAGAAGAGACATTCAAAGGAGGCCACATCGGCGTCTCGGAATCTTCAGGGCCGTTTGGAAACAATGCTTGCATACAGCAAGTGACCATGGAAGTTACGCCTACGAGATATGCTTTCCCTGGCATCAAGCCACAACAGCTGTGATCCGTTATTAGAATGTAACTCCCGTTAGAGAGTTGCTTAAAGAAAGGCTCTATCTGCGTCGCAGGTGTGACATGTTGGTGGCATGAAAGGTTGTTTGAAGTTCCTTCACAGGCCCCGTGTAAATTAATACCCTGGCACAAAAGTATACCGCTTAGTGAATGTTTGCAATTTTCACCACTAAGAAATACATTTTTGTTGCTGTCACTATAGCATGTGTGTGTATATGGTAATTTCCATGCTGACTTAATGTACCCTTTACCCAATCGTTCATACTGGCCAGTCGGTATATATTCAAGGCAATTTTTAAATTGGAAAGTTGTTATCGGAATTGTGATAATCCCGTGTATTATCCATTCAATGACAGGTCTTTCGGACATTGTCAGTGGTAATCTCTCAAGTTTTTCGATGCTCAGGATTGTATAGTCTGCTCCTTTCTGTGCCAAGCTGATTTGTTTATCAGTAAGGTTAAAGATGGAAAATAATGACGTTGTGTTGATTAAACGCCATGGCACATAGCCTGAACGAAGATTTTGCAGCGTCCAGCCTAGCTGTACAATAGAACGCAATTGCGACTGGCCATGCTGTAACATTAGCAAGTCTTTATCTATTATATCGATGGCAGATGATACAATACTGTCCAGTGAATATATTCTGGAAGACAGAGTCATTAACCCATTGTCCACAACAGAAAGTGATTTTTCCAAATTAATACCATCAATTTCTCGTATTTTTTCAGCTGTTTCAATTTGAGTTACTTTCCAAGCATCGTTGTATGCCGCATATATACTTGCCGCTATGAAACGTTTTTGACGCTGTTTGTGTGGTCCCAGAATGAAATCGCGCAAATCAGCACCATCTTTAAGTAAAGATAAGTGTTGCTTAATTTCTGCCAGTGTGGATGATTCTAGCCATTCAAGGCACAGCTTCCCTACACTGTATGTTGTTACTGTCCCTGGATGTTGTCTCTGGGGGTATCTAGGGTGTGGTCTGGTCATTTTTAACCCCTGTGTTTTGTTCAGGAATCTATCTTGACAGTTATTCGTGTCAGTAGGCCAGATTAACCACTTTTTCCAATCAGGATGTGTTCTGTTTAGATGTAAAATTTTTGATACGTCTATTTCAACTTCTGTTGTTGCATTATCAGGTATTGGCTTTGGAATAGACGGTTTGTTAAGGTCTTTAATCTTAGCTAGACCAAGACAGGTTGTTTGGTGAATTGTGTCATTTAAGAACATTATTTGTTGTGGGATCATGCAGGCTCGAAATAATGCTTCTAGGCCTTGTACCTGCCAATCTTTTGTACCCCAGATGGTTTTTATTTCAATGTTATTTTTCCAGAAATCAAAACCAAATGTCATCATTTTTTCATAAAATGCTTCTGAATATATCAATTTAGTATTTGTCAGCATAGTTTTCAACCCTGTTTTATCTAACTGTTTATAATAAAAAGTTTCTGCATTACTTGTGTTAAACCCTGAGAAGTACTGGAATTTTTCATAGAATGTTTTCGAACTGCTTTTAGGTGGAGTAGCACAATGTTCCCATTGGTTATATTTAAAAACATTTCTAGGTTGTGCAGATTTATGTAAGTAATGGTCTCCGTAATGTGAGAAGCAGTACATCTGTTCATAATTAGACAAACCTTGTAAATAATCATGTTCTGTAAATCTTGCTGACAACACTAAATCAGACATCATATTATTTATACTTTCAAAATCCCAATCATCAGAAAATGTACTTGGTTTAGCAAAGTCACTTAATGAAACCTTGAACTGGTGAGGATATTTCAGGATTTCGACCGGGCCATATACTTCATAGTCAGTTTTGTCCCATACTACCCCGCCGGGTATTGGAATGGCTGTGACATTCACTGATGATAGTCCTCTTTTCTTCATGTGGGATGATTTGTGTGGTTTCAGAACTAAGTTGATGTTCTGACTTGCTGTGTCCATTGAATTGTAATAAACTTTCCTAAAATTAAAACCAATATTAGGCCTAGTAGGAGTATAAGTACCCCTGATATAATCCAATGCTCAATCAATGGTGCATCCAGATATACTTCTTTGATTTGATGAAAGAGTTCTGTTGCTTTTTCTTTAAAAGTCTTTGTTTCTGGCGTCACTTCAGAGTCGTTTTGATCTTCAGAAAAGGTGTCGAAGTTGATGAAGTAGCCAGAGGCAGTTCTGTCAATTGTTGGAATTGTTTTCTCAATTTGTCTTTCGTTAGCACATTCTGATGCCATATCATTGTAGACTGGTGTTTCATGACAAACTGTTTCAATCTGTGTTTCAAGAGGCACGAGTTCCATGGCATTATTGCATAGCCCCACTCTGTGCACTGCAGGTTTATCAAATGTGATCTGTCTTTCAGCTTGAACCTCTTGGATTGTTGCAAATTTGGGTATTCTGTTATTTCTTGGGAGTCCACTTGGCCTACTGTTGATTATAGGCCACATGATTGTGGTTTTACCAGGTCGATTGATACAACTCTGTTCTCCTTTTTACCAGCAAGGGGCGGTAGTACTACTGATCTTGTTCCGTTGATTGCCAAGACAGGTACTGCTTTTCTGTAAGAAGGCCCAAATTCCTTCTTCACCGCTATTTTCTCTCTGACTAGATCCCCAATCTTTGGAATCCAGACAGGTCTTGCTGGGACAGGTGGTGTGTCTTCAGTGGTAGTTGGCTGTTGCTTTAACTTTATGTTGCTTAAGGATTTTCTTGTTTCATTCAAGTCCTGTAAAACAGCCAAACGATCTTTGATGTCAAAGTCTTTATTCTTATCTTTTACCACTGAAGCCTGACTATTGAGGTCCTGAACATGCATTCTAATTCCGAACAATAGTTTGTACGGGCTGAAACCTTTTAGAGAATTTCTTGGCAAATTATTTAGACTAAGTTGGACACTTATTAAATGTTTGACCCACCCATCACCCGAACCTAATACCTTTGCCGTTATAGATTGCTTTATGTCTCGGGTTTTTCTTTCCACTACACTGTTCCCCTCAGGGTGTGATGGACAAGAGTATTGCAACCCAACGCCCATACTGGCCATGGCCTTCTTATAAGCTCGAGAGCTGAAAGCAGGACCCTGGTCAGAATGGAACATGGCAATTGCGTATGTGCCGATAAAGACTCGCAGATCTTTTAAAACAGTTTTGGCGTCAGCCGAGCGCTGAGGCCACATTTTCCAAGTGAATGTAGTCTTAATCAATTAATAGGACGCTGGTTTGCATATAGACAGCATTACCCTGTCTATAAACGGTAACTTGGCAACAGACTGGACCGGTTCATTACTGCGATCTCTGTCACAGTCGGGACAGTTCTTTACATATATTTGATGTTGCACGCTCATCCCCGGCCACCAGTATACTGATTGTAATTCAGTCAGAGATTCCTTCATCTATTTGTGCCTTGGACCTTTACCCATGTGTGCGTCTGCTATTAATAAGACTCTCCGCTTCGTGTTTTGAATTACCCTATCCCCCACTCCAGGGATTCGAACAAAAGGAACGGAGTTTGCATCGATTACGTATGCATAATTGAGTGGATAGTTCACGGGTAGTGCTGCACAGTCGCCTTTTAAGGACGTTTTTACTGCCAGCATAGTTTCCCTGTCTATATATTTTTCGGAACGCTTTTTTGTGGCTACGGAAGCCGGTTTAGTTGCTTCCGCTGTGGCTGTATTAGCCAATGAATTCCCTGCAACGTGAACGCCATCACGTTGATGACTCAGAGTGTGTATCACGTGAGTCTTTTGTAGTTCTTTCTGTAAAAGAACTACCTGTTTCCAAAGCATTTTATGCTTGATTGTGTCACCTGTGTCATCTTTGTAATCATTTTGAATCCAGCTCTGCAACTTATTATTGTAAGAGTTGACGCAAAAATGCGAATCGCACACGATTAGTGTCAGGAATTCACGTTCTGCATTTTCAAGCGCCATCTTTAAAGATCTGATTTCAGCTCGCTGAGCTGAACATTTTCTAAGTGATTCAGTTTTTGTTATTTTCGGTCTGAATTTACCGCAGAGCCAGCGACCTTTAACAATCGCACAGGCTGCATCGTAGGATTTATTTTCTACATTGTAGTGCTGTACAAATCTGTCTGTGTAGATTATACAGGAATACAGTTCAAGAGGCAGAATTTCGATTGGCAGAGGATATTCTTTTTCATAAGTTAAATCATTCAGTTTTTTCATGTGCGGGGCGAAATAGTATTTCACGTCTTACGCAGCAAGAGAATTTTCCCACTGTATCCATTTCGGATCCAGTGACACTGTAGGCAGGTTTACTGGGCTGAATAGCGCCTCGAAGGCGGATTCCGCTGTGAGGACAATGATCCTTTTGCCGTGTGCTAGTTCTCGTTCATTCGCTATTGCAGTTTGTACTGCTTTCACAGTATTTTCTGTGAGACTGAATGTTTTTTCTGCTTGTGTGTACAAGTGAGATTTGTAAGCTATTGGTACCTTTTCTCCCTCATTAGAGGTCAGGTATGTGAATCCGCATCTTCCTGGGATGACTTGGATTACAAGATAGCGTGTATTGTCACGTGTATCTAATTTTTGTTTTTGCTAACATGTCTGTTTGCAATTATCTCAAAATTTCTGTGTGTTTTTTAAACCTCTCCGCATAATTTAGAATGTAAGTTCTTCCGAAATTCAGGAAGCCTAGAATCGATTGTAAGTTCTTCAGCGTTTTTGGTGCTTGGAGTACAGCGCACTTCTCTAAGAAATTGTCCGCTAGGCTTTTCCCTTCACTTGATAATTCGTATCCTAAAAATAATACTGTCAGATGGGCAATTCGAGACTTTTTAAAGTTGAATTTGTAACCCTCTGCTGTGAACCCAAGTATTATGGTGTTCACCCTTTTCAAGTGAGTCTCCAAGTCGTCGTCGGTGAGATAGATGTCATCGACATATGATAATGCCTCATCATCATACATTTGTAGTAACTCTGTTACTCTGGCTGAGAATAATCCTGGGCTGTTCTTGACTCCCTGTGGGAGCCTACAGAAATTTTCTGTGACCCCATTACTGAGAAAGCGGTCAAGTACCTGCTTTCTGGTGCAATATTTTGACAAAAGAAACCATTAGATATGTCTAATGTCGTTTTATATTTTTTCCGTACTATGTTATTCATAAGTGCAGCACTATGCGAATTCTGTACTGCAAATGTTTTGCAACATGAGTTTAGGTGTCTGTAGTCCAAGACTAGACAATATGAATCGTCCGGTTTGGAGACAGCAAACAAAGGATTGTTCATTTGAGAGGTGCATGTTTCAATCACCCCCTGGTATTCAAGTTGATCTAAAATCTTCCTGACCTGTTTTTTAACTTCTTGCTTAACTGGGTACTGCCTTTGTGCAGTCGGTTGACTTTTTAACTGGATTTTGTGAGGAGGAGAGTCCTCATCCCATCCTACATGGTTTTTATATAATGCTGGTGCCTGGGCCACTGCCCATTTCCTCGCATATATATATTTAGTGTGAATCGGAATGTGATTCAAGAAGGCAGGCATAATTATTTCTTCGCCACGAGGGCACTCCCTGACAAACTCCGGAGGCCAATCTTTTTCAGCTAACAGGATGTCATAGCCTTTTGAGAGGTTATCCTAAAATAGACCCCTTATTTTCCTGGTCTTATCTTCCTCTATACGCAATGTTATTTCGTATATCTTATGAGGTTCGCTAACTCTGGTGTCGGCAGTTTCTACTTGAATGGATTCATTCGTTTCCACTCTCTCCAGATGACTCATCAGGATCTTTCGAGCTATGGTGATTTCTGCTGCACTGTCTAGCATTGTCTGTGCCCACTCCCCGTTTTTCAGCTGTGTCCTCAATATTCTCTGCATGTTCGATTACTCTAATACTGGCTACCTTCTTCTTTGGAAATTGTGATTTTTTACTTTGAGCAGGTTCCTTGTCTTTGGACTTGGTGTGCTCTCTTAGGTCTGACCGTCCTCTTCTTTCCGATTTCTGCGAAAAAGATTGAGAGGGACGTGTATCAATACTTTGATATCTATCAGGTTTCTTCAAGTTATCCCTATTTCTAAGGTTATATCTTTTCTCAGAGGGCTCCCTCTGGGGAGACTGGTGTTCTCGAGTCGGAGTTCTTTCCCTCCGTCGAGGAGCCTTCCTCTGGACTGGAAAACGTTTTCCTTGGGGATTGTTTATTTCCATCCCAGTTCTTTTTAGGGGTGTTTGAACTATTTTTAATAAATAATTTTTAAGGATTTTCGAGTAGTTGGAGTTTTACTGGTTTCCCACCCAAGCTGTCTCTACCTAATTCTTCATAACATTTTTCTATAATTCTGGCAAGCTCAATTGGTTGATCTGTTATATCTGTTTCCTTCAACTTCTGGCGGATCGCCATAGATGCTGCTTCTCCTTTTATATTGGCTAGTAATATAGCCGAGACCTGCTTGAAGTCTTTCAGTAATTTCATACCAAGAGTTAAAGCAGGTTCTGGACCGTATTCATTCTGAATCTGTTTTAGCACATCTGGTATTACCGCCATTGACGGAACACCATGTGTTTTTGTGTAAATGGAAGCAAAGACTGTACCCCAAGTGTCACAGTCCTCCACATGTGGTGCGACCCCCATTGGAAGGCAGATGGTCAGAATTCTGTGTTTCTCAATAGGGGTAGTATTCGGAAATACTGCCTCTATTTGAGTAATTTTCTGGGCTAACCAGAAAGGAATTTGTTCCCGTTTTATGGGTGTTTTACCAAGACATGATTGTATGTTCTGTGGTGTAATTTTATTTGTGTTCCCCTGATGAGGGGTCAGCTGTGGGGCATTAACAGCTGTTTGGACTGTTGCAGTCCGCATTACATATTGGACTAATTGTCTATGTATTTTGATTAATGTTTTTAGCTGTGCTAAAAGTTCTTCTTTTGACATTTTTGCAATGCATGGGTGTGGTGTGTAGCTGGCTAGAACCGGCCACGTTGCTCCTGGTCTACCTAGTGGACCGAGCCTGGTAATATGATCATTATGTTTTAGGGGACTTTAAACCAGAGCAGGTGCTCTTGGTATTTTAAAGGGATTTCAATCTCCTCGAAAGGAGCGTACTCTTCCGGTGGATCCTCTATTTTGGAATAGTGGAACTCATGTGTTGCAGCGTTTGCCGCTGGAAATTTTATCCAAGAATAGAATACCTCTGTCTGCCGATATTCGTGTGCCTCTATCACGAAGACGACTGTGCCATCTTCTGTGGTCAGTCCATTTTCTATAAGTTTTAACGTTATAGTTTTTCTTATGTTGACCGGGATGATTATCGCACCCGGTTCATTAATTTCATCGGGACCCTGCTGAGTCGCATTTACTGCGGCATCAGTGGTTCCGTTGTCTAGTACTGACATTGTATAAATGAAAGTTTTTCAGAGCTGGTCTCCAAGGAGACAAAGATTAGGTGCACAATATTTTGGAACACTGTATCCTTCAACGTTGAATAAACCAGAGCTTTACATAGGAATCTCTTCCTACTAAGTTCGGGCGGATTTTAACCTTTCACCCACTCCAGACGTCTATTGGAGTATTTACGGTAGAAAGGGTCTGTGTGAAAAAGCACAACTGAGTTACTCTAACGTCTTGCGTTAGTTTTATCGCCTTACCAAACGTTGGGCGCCATGTAGTGTAGTTCCTATTTTCCCTATAGGCCCTGCACATTGGAATAACATAAACAGCAGTGTAGACGTAGAAGTGCGGTCTTCCAGGTCTCTACTGACTATGCTAAACTTAATTGGGTTTGTACCAACTAGCTCAGAGGTCACTGGAAACTTTCTTGACTGAATAGGGAGTGATCAGCTCCCCTGGCTCAGACAAGAAGGGATTCAGTTTTCCAACAACCGCATAAACATGACAACTTTGCTCCTTAGAATAAGAGTCGATCTCTAGAGTGGTGTGAAACAATAGACAGCTATTTCACTCAGTCAGTTGTGCAGATTACTTTCACCAGGATGCATAGAATAGAGAGACGGGCATTTTCAATAAAAGATATTATTTATTGAACAGTCTTTCTTCTCATGCAAGAGAAATGAATTGCCACAATTGCAAGACTTGTTATTATAAAAAGTGCGTACAGTAAAGGGAGGATTGCGAAATAATACTGTAAAAGCATTGATATGGTTTCTTAGCCATACAATGGTTAAAATGAATAAAATATATACATTCATATATACATTTGACTAACGTACTCAACTGGTGCTTCTAACTACGCCTACCCAGTGTACCTGACCTAAGCCTAATACGTGGAAGGGAGTAAGTAAGTAGCAGTTTAAGTTAAGTTGGTTTTGCCAAGAGTTTGCTGCAAGAATTCTCTTTAAGGGTTTAGTCAACACTGTACCTCTGGAATAGAATGTTGGAGGTCTTGTATCTCCTCTCAGGGCTCGATATCCCAGTTACCCGCAAGGGTAGGCTGGAAACGCCGGAGCTGGATTTTCTCGGCAGGAGAAAAGACAGTGTCTTTCTCAGCGCGTCAAGGAGGAGGAGGGGCAGCGTCCGTGGGCTTCTCGTGTTTGGACATAAGACGTCAATAAAGATGTCACTAAGAACCGGTCGTTCTTACAGTGCTCATTAGAGTTCTATTACTAATCAAAACATAGCAAGCGGGGCTTTCCCAGGTTGCTGGGGGTTTTATCTGTTGAAAGAACTCGGAGTGTTATCTAGGAATCTAAGGAAGTGGCTTCTGCTGTGTCATATACTGTAACGAGCTGCAGAGACGAGTTTGTGAAATATGGCTCTGATCGTTTATGCCATTATAGGGGTATGGATGGATTATAGCCATATAGGGGCATAAGGTCACAATGTTGATCGGGGTCCTAGATAGATCACTACACTACGAAGAAATGTCTCCGTACATGTTACTCCGATTATGTTTTTTGGGTTGATGATGGAAGTCTCCTGTACTCCTTCAGGTCTTGTAGGCGTGGATTGTCTGGTAAGCGCATCTACCTTCTTATTCTTTTTACCTGGTCGGTATGTTACCATGAAATTATATTCCGCAAAAAACATCATCCATCTCATCTGGCGAGGTGTTAAATGCCTAGCTGCGGTCATGAATTGCAGATTGCGATGGTCCGTATATACAGTTACTATGTGTCGAGCTCCCATGAGGTGATGTCTCCATTCCAAAAAAGCTATTTTGATAGCCAACAATTCTTTTTCTGAGATGTTGTAATTTTGTTCTGCCGGATTAAGTTTTTTCGATAAATAAGCCACTGGGTGTAATTGTCCTTTAAGAAAGGACTGCTCCCACGGCTGAATCTGAAGCATCTGCCTCAACAATGTATGGCTTTTCTGGATCAGCATGCACCAACACCGGTACAGAAACAAAGGCTCTTTTCAAGTCTTCAAAGCCTTTTTGGGCCTCCTCTGTCCAACAAAAGGTCACCTTCTTTCTCAACAACCGTGTTAATAGAGTTGCCAATGCTGAGAAATTTTCTATAAATCTACGGTAAAAATTGGCAAATCCAATAAAACACTGGATGTCCCGAATATTCATAGGCGTGGGCCAATTCTTTACCGCCAATATCTTGTGTTTAGACATTTCCTGTCCTTTTGGGGTGAGCATAACCCCCAGAAATTCCACGGAAGTGGCATTGAACTCACATTTACTGCATTTGCAATATAGCTGATGTTCTAGCAATGTTCGTAGAATGATCCGTACATGTTCTGTATGTTGTTCAGTGTTGGATGAATATATCAGGATGTCGTCTATATAAACTACGACAAATTGCTCCAGTTATTCCTGCAACACGTCGTCCAAAAATAACTGGAAAGCGGCAGGCGCATTGCATAACCCGAAGGGCATCACTAAATATTCGTATAAACCAAAAGGGATTTTGAATGCCATCTTCCACTCATCCCCTGGTCGCATTCTGACTAAGTGATAGGCCCCCTTCAGATCCAAACGGGTGTAAATTACAGCCTTCTTCACCTGCTCCAGTAACACGTTGATAAGAGGGAGTGGATACCGATTTTTGACGGTAATGGCATTTAAGGCTCTGTGGAGAAGTGTGGCTCACTGGTTAGAGGAGGCAGACCTGGAAGCAGAGGTCAGCCCAGGACCAGGGTTCAATTCCCGGCTCGGCGGGGTCTTGAGTCCTAAAAAATGTCCATGGACTCAACAATTCTCGCTCCGGAGTCCTACTCGATTCACGGGTTCACACTCTGCGACTCTGGGCAATAGCTTGCTTAATCTCCACAACGGCCCCTCGCTGCGGGATGCCTGGCTTTCACCTTGCGGATACCCTGCCGGGGTTATCTCAGAGGGGAATACCAGGACGGGTTCCCTAAGCAAGCGCTTAGAAACCGGTTGGTGATTTGCGCTATATAAATTCCTGCACATTTCTATATACATTTACATTTACAAGGCTCTATAGTCAGCACAAGGCCGGAGTTCCCCATTGGCCTTGGTAATAAAAAACAAAGGCGATGCTGCTGGGGACTTGGATTCCCGTATAAATCCTAACTCCAAAAGTTTATCAAGATATGCCCGTAGATACAAGGTTTCAGGTTCAGTAAGTGCGTATACCTTTCCAGTTGGTATCTTAGCCCCAAGGATCAGGTCTATTTGGCAGTCATAGGGACGATGGGGCGGCAAGACTTCTGCCCTTGTTTCGCTGAATACTTCAGCTAAATCCTGGTATTCTCGTGGTAGAAGGACATCATGTTCAGCGGCTGTTGCTATATAATGTACACAGGCTAATGCTGAAGCTGGACTGGCTCTGGGAGGGGAGCAATTACGAAGGCAATATTCAGAAGTGAACTTAAGGGTCTGTCCTTCCCAATCCACCATTGGGTTGTGTTTCTTAGCCAGGGAAGACCCAATTTCACGCCATACTGAGGAGCCTGAATGATATTGAAGATTAGGGTTTCTTTATGTTCTATGCCCATAGACATCGGAAGGGCTCCCGTCTGCAAACGTATTGGTCCGGAATCTAGCCTCCTACCATCTACTGCAAACACAGCCTCTGGCACTTCCTTTTCTTGTAAGACAAGTCCCTAGGTGATTGCCTTGGATTTATCCATGAAGCAGCCTGTGGTTCCAGAGTCCAACATAGCACAGATCGACAGCCATTCTTCCTGTACAAAGAGTTGGATAGCCACGTAAAAATGAAGTCCTTCCTTTATGACTTCGCCATCCAAGGAAGGGATGAATACACAACTTGAAGGGGTCCCTTCATCCGTCTTCAAGTTCTCTCGTTTCCCGACACTCCTTCTGAAGCTCCGATAGACACCTTTTTTGTATTCAAACCTAGGGATAGGTCTCAATGAGAATTCTTTGATGAAATGCCCCTTCTTACCGCAATAAATACACAATCCCTTCTTTCGTCTATAATCCCTTTCCTCTGAAGTGAGAGGCGATCTTACCGCCCCTATTTCCATGGGTTCAGTCTTCAGATTGGGACTACTCTCTGGGACTCGGGAATGCTCGTAACGTGGAGGTATTCTTTCCTTTCTCTTATGTTCTCCTTTCCTATCACAAAGGCGATGGTCTAATCTGAGCACTAGACTAATAAGGTCTTCACAAGAGGCGGGCTGAGGGTCAATCTGGGCCAGTATGTCCTTCAACTCTTCTTTCAAACCTTTGTACAAGATAGCCATTCGTTTCTCCTCAGGCCAATTGGTTTCAGCAACTAGCCTCCGAAAGTCGTTGAGATATGCAATTAAATCTCTGCTTCCCTGTTTTAGGTCCAACAATTCCCTGTCAGCTGACAAGGTGGCCGCTCTACGGTTGAATGTCTTTTCAAAGTCTTGGAGAAATGCCTCCCAGTCGCGCAATAAGGGGTCATCGCTTTTTACCAATGGTACTGCCCACTGAGCTACATCCCCCGCTAAGTAGGAAATGAGAAACGCTACTCTAGCATGGTTGGTATTAAAAACCTTTGGCTTACAGGAGAAATGTAACAGGACTTGAGTAAGAAACACCTGAACTTTGTTACTGTCCCCATAGTATCTTTCAGGGGGAGCTAACGGTATAGGAGTGGGAACCTCAACTACTACGGGGGCAGTGTGCGATGAACCCGCATCAAAAGGATTTTGTGCCATTCTATCTACCTGAGCCTGCAGGGACACCGTTTCCTCTCTAGAAGCTTGTAACTCGGCTTGAACCAACGCTAAAGCGGCCATCACATCCTCTAAGGTGGCCATTACAACGTACGATCGGGAGGACTACAATTCGTGGGCCGTTGATTCTGTGTGGTCCTGGAGTCCTCAGAATCGTACGATGCATAAATGGTTTCCACCTCCCGACAGCCCCTAGGTCTGAGTAAAACAACAGACACGAAGGAGAGGTCAGGCGAGGGAAGGAAAGGAAGGGGACAACAGGGAGGGAGACCTGTAACGAGAACAAGGCACTATGAGACAAAAACTTATACTACATCTAGCATAGACATTCGTTGATATACATATATGTATATATATGTTATCTTACAGAGTAGGAATTAGCAATACCTGTAAAAGAAAAGAACGTAACATTGCCTGGCAACCTGGTATCCTGAAGATTGCAGTCAATAGTAACCTATGAGAGTAACAGTATATTAGAATAGAATCAACCCCTAGTGTTTCACGAACACAGAATTCATGTAAATGATTCAGACATACCAAAAGGTTTAGATAGGATCTCTCCAACAGGGGGAATTGTAGAACGGAGCCTGCCAGGCGGTAGCTCAATCAACCCCTGCTGCGTGAAAATAAAATAATTGGGGAAGGTTATAATAGCATCACAAGACAGCAGTACTTCAGACCTCCTGGTTTCACGTCACCAAGGAGTATAGATTAAATAGAGCTCCGTGGTGCTCAAAACCAAAGCTGTATCGTAGAGCAAAAAACAACAAATCCTTATGATGCCTTTTCCCACTCGGAGGTTCATCAGAAGTCAGGGAAAAAAGGCATGTGAGTTCCTAACAGCTTTCAATAAATAGCACCCCGGTAATCTCTAAGCAAAGTCACACTCGGGGTAAGTTCCAAATATTCAAATGACCTTCTTAACCTCAGATGGCAATCAGCAGTATGCGCCCAGATCTGCCAACCAGAATACGTTCACATATAATGTAGTCCCGCTAGAACCATGGAGATTCCGCAAAACGGGTCTACACAACAACAGTCGGAGCAAGGATTGTCCGCAGCAGCCCCGCATGAACCTACGAGAGATTCGGCCAACGGGACTGCCCCCTCAACGGTTTGGAAGAGAGTAATGGTACTTGAGCACAATGGGGAGATGCGAGCAACATCTACCCTCCTAGTACAAAGAAATGGTGGTGCAAACACCCCTACCAGTCTTCTTCGGCAACAACACAGAATCAACGGCACCGCGATGAGTTCCGGAAACAACTTGTACAGCGGCGTGATGATGTCACAAACGCCTCAGGCCATTGCTCATGGGAAATGTAGTCTTTCTATTGCGTTCCACAACCCCCAATCCATGGTTCAGGGCAGTGTTCTAGGTTGGCCTCCGCCATGGGATGCAACACTATAATACTCTCTATACCCTGGACCTTAACCATACAGGACCTGCTATTGATTCTTTTCTACAAACTCTTCACAAGCCTACTACTTCTATGCCTAATTTATACAGTTTCGAACCGGATATTACCCCTTCTGAATTATCTTCTGCTCTTCATCTTTTAAAGGAGGACCAAATCACCTGGACCTAGTGGTTTTACTGTATAATTAATTTTACTCTCATTTTGCCATCATACTACTACCACAACTTGTTAAACATATTCTCTTCTTTTTCTTCTAACATTCCTAAAGGTACCTTATTTATTTATTTTAAGAGTTTTATATAGCGCCGGCTAGACCCGAAGGTATCAGGTCTTATCCCCAAAGATGGAACGAATCCTGCTTTATGTACCAACTACCAATCTTTTTATTTAGATAACATAGACCATAAAATTGTATCTAAAATCCTTCCTTTACGGATATAATCTATCTTACCCAAATTAATTTGTCCAGAACAGGCTGGTAATATTAAGGGTCTCATGGGTTCTGACAATGCTAGACTATTCTTTAATATTTTATCTCAAGGGTATCATCTTGATTATCCTCTGGTGGCCAATTCTATTGATGCAGAAAAAGCTTTTGATCAGCTTAATTGGTATTTTACATAAATAGTTTTACTGTTGGTATGGATTTGGTCAAAGTCTATTTCTCATCTCCACACTATATGATTCTCCAAAAGCTGCTGTGACGGTTAATGAATTAACTTCCTCACATTTCAAACTCCAGAGGGGAGTTCAGCAGGGTTGTCCCTTGTCTCCGCTACTATTTATACTGGCAGTAGAACCATTTCTTACCATGGTTTGACAAATCCACGGATTTCTGGTTTCCAATATAATTCTTCCCATTAAAAACTAGCTGCATAAGCAATTGATATTCTCTTTTTTTATCTTGAATCCTGAGACCTTTTTTCCAGCTCTTTTTCAAGATTTTTTTTTTTAAATGTCTCAGGCTACTAAATGTATTTTTTATAAAACTGAAATTCTGCTATTAACTTTATATTGTACTAAACAATGATTTGCCTCGTCTGGTTTCACTTGGGCTCCAGCCATGAGTAAATATTTAGGGTTATGGTTAGCCATTTCTGTAATTAAACAGTCTCGCATATCCTTGCAGATCCTCTTCTTAAAGTTGACTCTCTTCTTTCCAAATGGAATCCTCTTTACTTATCTTGGTAGGATTGTTTAGACTCTATTAAGATGATGTTCACCACTATTGTTCTTTATGCTCTATCTATGACCCCAGTGAACATTCTTCACTTAGGGGGCTATTAGGATCTCGGGCGGATCGCCACCGCCGGGTCGGCTGTGGCGATCCACCCACCAAATATTCCTGTGTCACCCCTGCCATATTAGTATGGCGAGGGGCACCACAGCGGATGGAAAGACTGTCCGCCGCTTTTCCGCCGGTCGGATTGCCGGCCGGGCGGAAAAGGCTGACAATATGGTGGCGGTGCCTTGCAGGCACCGCCATCTACATTATCATGTGGAATTTAAAAGGCCTATCCATGGCGGCATCGATAGGCCTGCGGAAAATGCTTTGGGGCCCATCACAGGCCCCCAGGAGGGTGGTAGCATGGGGGCTGCACTTGTGGGGTACCTTTGGTACCCCCCTTCATTGGCATACACAAGCTGGCAGACACCACGCGGTGCTTGTCACGTTGTGCATGCCAATGCACAACATGCATGTTTTACATTGCGGTGGGTGCTGCTTACAGCACCGCCCGCTGCAATGTAAAATATGCGGGATGCAACCGCCAGGGTTGCGGTCTCATCCTAATGGGCCTGGCGGGACCGCCGCACCTCTGGCGGTCGGTCCCGTTTACCGTTACGGTGGCGGGCATACTTTGTCCGCTTGCCATCGTAATGGGGCCCTAAGTTTTTCAAAAATATGACTCACTTTTATCCAAGTTCATATGGAATGAAAATAAATCTTGTGTATTTTTATTTAAAATAAGAAAAAGCAAATGTAATGGTAGGGAAAACTTTCCTGATTTCCAACAATATCACAAGGCTTTCTCACCATTATAGTTATCTGTAGAGAGATCACTTATTTCTCCTTCCTCTTTTTGTTCATATCTTACACAATCCTCTCACCCTCCTCATTTATAAAGCCTAGTGCTATTCAGCTTGTCATCATCACAGGTTATATGGACGGTATGCTGAATCTATTTTTTGTCACATACCACATATTTAATATAAATACCCCTTACTACCTCCTGGACATCATTAGTGCCTGCACTAATACCAAACAACCATCATCATTCCTTACTTTCAAACCCCCTTGAACAATATTGGATTCTCTGTTTCTCAACCCTTATATTGCATTTTATCTGATATTTGCTTTTACTCTATGTTTATTTCATAACAATTGTTTATACTTACGTTAGTCATAATGATCTTTCTTTTTTTGATCGTTGTTCACATTTTACCTATTTCTTTCTTTCCTATATCCCTCCCAGCCTTGCCTTCCCTAGAAAATCCATATAACCCTAAAAATAAGCTTATATAGTACTATAATTAGTTAATTAGGATTCTTCTACTGTAACCTCTTTATTTGTTATATAATAATAAGATTTTGTTCTGAGGATGTGAATATTGTTTTTCACTTCTCAACTTGTTTTGTGTTCATTTTCTCCTTTTAATAAATTCTATCAATCTGTTGCCACTGATAGCAAATAGTTTAAATGAAAGTTGTCTTGCCCCACTGTGCTCCAAATCATTCTCTCCTAATTGAGCTTTGAAGGAATGTTTCGAGCAAACATCCTTACAAATATTGTTGACACCACAGGGATCCTTTCCGCTGCTCTTAAATAAAGGTCGAAGATCACACATTAACTTAGGCACAACTTTGTTTGTCCTAAGGCTCATTAAGAGACAGTGTGCTGGATTTTCCAGCCAAGAGTCATAAATCGAGAACTAAGTGCTTAAAAGGCAAAAAGGGATGTTTGAAATGCCTGTGGAAATTTAAAGGTCGAGCTCGCCACCTTGGCATTGTATGAGAACTTATAAAACTCTGCTCTCCAACTCCACGAATTGACCATGAGGAAAGCTGATTGTTTCCTCTCATTTCCTTCTGGCACAGAAAGATGTGGTGGTGGCCTTCTTCCCATTCTAACTTCTGATCTTTTAACATTGATAAGACAACAGCAACTGGCGACGAATTTGGAGTGAAGTTTTCAAATCCAATGTCAGACAAAAATTAGTAGGATTGTTGATGGCTTTTGTGTCTGAGATAATAAAGTCAGAGAAGAGACTCCAACAGAAAACAATGTTTGCTGATTTATGCAGAGTGAAGTTTTTGGACCACTCAGCCAGGACGATCTTCCTTGTGCTATATATATTTGCTGGCGTCAGCATCCTGCATAATACAATAAATTACATCAACAGAATCAGCTACTGAAATTGGATAATTTTTGCAGTCATTTGTCTTGCCTCCTTCAGCAGGGGTGATTAAACATTTGTTTGCCTGGGGTTATGTAGTTGCAAATTTATATAACATTCCTAACACAGGTTGGGCGTACGCACACCTGAGTGGTTCACTGATGCATGCTTTATTCACGTAAAGAGTGTTTAAATACTAAACCTATAATAATCCAATGTAAAAAAGATAGACCAAGGCATGAGACAAAACTTTATGGCCCAGATTTACAAACACTTTGCGTTTGGTTTGTGTAATGTTTCTAACACAAACCCCTCCCAAAGTGTTCGTGTGAGATTAACAATCCAACGAAAAATGCAATTTGTGTTGGATTGTAACCCAAAGTAACACAAACTTGACCAATGCACTGGTTTACTGCTTGTCATTCCATGGGTGGTGCATAGGCATTTCCATGCAACCACTAACAACACCACCCATGGGGTTGGCTGCAAATTCCTATCAACATAGAGTTGTAGACAGGGATGTGTGCCAAAATCATATCATGTGCCTCCTCGAGACAGGTGCAACAAGGAGAAATGAGAAATGTTTTCATTTCTCCTCATTTTTCCCACTTTACATGTGTGCTCCATTGTAAATCACACATACAAAGTGTGAAACAATTTTTTAGTTTTTTACTGGAAGGTACCCACGGTGGCAACCATATGATGTATTTGGGAATCAAGGAGCACATGATGTGCCCCTGGCATTTTGGTGAATTGGTGTCTGCACCCACCTTCCAAGAAAGCCCTGATGTAATGGCATGATGAGAAAACTTGGTTTTACCCCTGTGTGTGATGGGCATAGGTATCTCCCTTTTATCTCTCAGTTCCGAATTTAGGTCTGTGATAGCTCCTAGTTGTCTCTACTCTTTTCTGGGACAAATCAGAGAAAGCTGAAGGGTCCTAGCATCAACTTTAATGGCAATCTAGATTACATGTCCTAGAGCAGGTCCAGTAGATTATGCCTAAGTAACACCATGGTGTTTTTCCAACATATAATTTTCATTAATACACTCCCCAACTGCTCAGAAACCTGCTTTAGAGCAAGCCAGGCTGAGATCCCTAATATGCTAAGGAACAGCAGACTTTTCTAACCTATATACCCTTTACCCTTTTTCTCGGCCCAGCTCCACCCCCTGCCTACAGTAAAGAAAGCCAGCACTAGGACTAAGGATCAGTGGAGAAGGTTGAAATTACTGCTTCTGCTTAAAAGATAAGAGACTGGGCTGCTCTGTTTGGAAATGATCTGCCATCCTTCAAGGGTGAATAAAGCCAAAGCGTAGTTGACTGAGACCTGCATGGTGGATCACTTAAAGAGAGAACCATCCAGCTGCCACTAGGCTCTGCACCCCAGCTGAACCAGACTAAACTTATACCACATCTGAAGCATCTGCATCAAACAATGATTGAGGATGTGCCAGAAGCACCACAGGACTTTGCCTGCTGGTCAGTCTGCACTATTCCTTTGACCTTCCCCCAATACCCCTGCTGTTGGTCAGGGCGTTCTAGGACATATTATCATTTCATCTTAAATCATATTTGAACTTGTGCAAATGGAACTTGAAAATCATAAAGTCCAATAAAGTTTTATAAACAGTTCGCTGAACAATTAGCACGAACATAAGCACTGTTCTATTTCAAACCAGTAGCCAGTGTAGTTGTTTTAAGAAAGTAAAAACATGCTTGTGTCTGGGACCATCACAAATAAGACTGGTAGCTGCATTTTGGATCAGCTGAAGCGGTGACCCAGTTTACCCAGGGCTGACAGATACATGGAATTGTCGGCGTCCAGGCAAGCAAGTTTGTATGAGAGACATTCAATCTTGTTTTCAGTAAATGGCAGGATGTTATGCTGTGTTTTTAGTTGAAAGAAACAAGAGCATGTCACATCAGTCACAAATCACAAAAGGGGCGGGACCGGGAGCTTGAAGAAAAGAGAGGTCCAGTTACTGTGCTCCCAAAGTTAATACAGTAAACACTAGGGGGTAACAGTTCCTACGACTAGAATAAGTCGCTTCTCTGGGTCTTTCCGAAAAAATCTCTATGAATAGATAGGAATTTTTTTGAAAAGATACAGAAAAATCAGGGGGGTTGGGAATTCCTCTTTTTAGAAGTGCCCTCACGCACCCTCGCAGGTGTCATGCTTCATCATCGGGTGTTGCTCCTCGTGGGGGTGGCGCTGCTGTCCCCCACGGGGCCACCGAGTGGGCACTTTATCGGAGAACTTAATATGGAGTAACGCCGCAGTTGTGAGTACGATGTGTGGGCTGGAAAGTGTGTTGATAAAAATAACCATGTTGGTACTTCGTAGTACATTTATTAAGGAGCCCAAGTGGCCTAGATAAAAATGGTAGTTGACGGAGACAACTAGGAGCTTAGGGGAAATAGTACCAGAGAGGTGGCTATTTTCCTTCCGTTTCTGTTGTCAGCCAGTGAGTGAGTGATAGTGATAGTGAAAATTGTTTTTTAAGGTCTAGGTCGACATGTTTCACACCTGTTTGGTCCCGAATGAATCCCTTGGCGTTTCTTCAGGACTGTGAAAAAGGTGAGTGAAAATAAAAGATAAAAAAATAAGGGGCTGAGACAACGACACTCAGTCTCCCTACATTCCCTGTAATAAGGTGTTGATGCAAGTGCCAAGGCACCAGTGGGAACAGCCTAATCGGAGTTCCTCTGTCGAACCCCACCAATCATAAAGGCTGGCTTCATCGGTGTGGGTAACAAAAAGTGGCGAAAGGATATTTGTCCTCTCCCTGTAAAGCAGATTATTACCTGCCCGTAACTTCCGACTTTGGAGTAGCTCTGGGCAGGTAATAATCACAGGTACTTTGGTATTACAGAAGGAGACGCAGACGGTTGTGCGACCACTTCTGTAATACTGAAAGTGCTGGCGCACATGCAATGCCAGCGCTTTCTCAAGAGGGCGTTCCCTCATTTGCATGGGAGTGTGGCCCCATGCAAATGAGGAACTCCCTTTGCCTCTGCACCTGCGCTGTATTATAGACACAGAGGCAAAGAAGCTGTCAGGGGATTCACTGACAGTGTGCCACCTAAAAGGTGGCGCACAGTCGGTTCACCCCCTGATCGTAGCCCCCTGGAGGGGCGAAGGGGTCCTATGGACCCCTGAGACATAAGAGTGCAGGCGGGGTGCCACATGCACAATGAAACACAGAGCGTCTGCTTCAAAGCCGCTCTGTTTTTCACCTGAATGCGCTGCCATGTGGGCAGGACCAATTTGCGGCTGCCCAGGGGGAAGCAAATTCTGGGGCATATTCACAAGAACGTGACGGAGTGCGGGTTAGCTCCAAAACTGCTAATGCCACACTGCATCACTTTAGAAACGCAGGGATGCACCATATTTACAATAATAAGACTCACCTCTGCTTTTCTCTCTGCGCTGGTGCTCAATTCAGCTGCCTAGTGCCAACACAGACACCCTTGCACCGTAGTGCAAGGGTGCCTGCGTTGAGGGAATAATTGTTTATGGGCAGGAAGGTTTCCCCTACTGCACATAAATAATCCAGAATGGCGATTTGCAATTCCTATGTGTGCTGCAATGCAGAAACAGCAAAACAAGGAGAAGTAAGGCATTTCTCCTTGTTTCGCCATGTTAAGATTATGGGCCCGATTCTGATCTCATTCGGAAAGCATTGCGACCGAATGGGTTTTGCAATGTTTTCCAGACGACTCGGATCAGAGGAGTCCAACTGAGCAAGTATGATGCATCCAGATGTTTCTGGATACTATTCGGTCGGGCTCCCATTGACTTCAATGGAGCCTGTGTTCCAACCACGAACATGGGATCCCATTAAAAAAAGGGGTATTTGGGGAAAAATGTGCACCCTGTGGCAGGCACCTCATGGAGCCTTCAACAATGTCTTTCCGAAAAAATCTCTCTGAATAGATAGGAATTTTTTTGAAAAGATACAGAAAAATCAGGGGGGGGGGGGGGAATTCCTCTTTTTAGAAGTGCCCTCACGCACCCTCGCAGGTGTCATGCTTCATCATCGGGTGTTGCTCCTCGTGGGGGTGGCGCTGCTGTCCCCCACGGGGCCAGTGAGTGGGCACTTTATCGGAGAACTTATTATGGAGTAACGCCGCAGTTGTGAGTACGATGTGTGGGCTGGAAAGTGTGTTGATAAAAATAACCATGTTGGTACTTCGTAGTACCTTTATTAAGGAGCCCAAGTGGCCTAGATAAAAATGGTAGTTGATGGAGACAACTAGGAGCTTAGGGGAAATTGTACCAGAGAGGTGGCTATTTTCCTTCCGTTTCTGTTGTCAGCCAGTGAGTGAGTGATAGTGATAGTGAAAATTGTTTTTTAAGGTCTAGGTCGACATGTTTCACACCTGTTTGGTCCCGAATGAATCCCTTGGCGTTTCTTCAGGACTGTGAAAAAGGTGAGTGAAAATAAAAGATAAAAAATAAGGGGCTGAGACAACGACACTCAGTCTCCCTACATTCCCTGTAATAAGGTGTTGATGCAAGTGCCAAGGCACCAGTGGGAACAGCCTAATCGGAGTTCCTCTGTCCAACCCCACCAATCATAAAGGCTGGCTTCATCGGTGTGGATAGCAAAAAGTGGCGAAAGGATATTTGCCCTCTCCCTGTAAAGCAGATTATTACCTGCCCGTAACTTTCGACTTTGGAGTAGCTCTGGGCAGGTAATAATCACAGGTACTTTGGTATTACAGAAGGAGACGCAGACAGTTGTGCGACCACTTCTGTAATACTGAAAGTGCCAGCAATGCCAGCGCTTTCTCAAGAGGGCGTTCCCTCATTTGCATGGGAGTGTGGCCCCATGCAAATGAGGAACTCCCTTTGCCTCTGCACCTGCGCTGTATTATAGACACAGAGGCAAAGAAGGTGTCAGGGGATGCACTGACAGTGTGCCACCTAAAAGGTGGCGCACAGTCGGTTCACCCCCTGATCGTAGCCCCCTGGAGGGGTCGAAGGGGTCCTATGGATCCCTGAGACATAAGAGTGCAGGCGGGTTGCCACATGCACAATGAAACACAGAGCGTCTGCTTCAAAGCCGCTCTGTTTTTCACCTGAATGCGCTGCCATGTGGGCAGGACCAATTTGCGGCTGCCCAGGGGGAAGCAAATTCTGGGGCTTATTCACAAGAACGTGACGGAGTGCGGGTTAGCTCCAAAACTGCTAATGCCACACTGCATCACTTTAGAAACGCAGGGATGCACCATATTTACAATAATAAGACTCACCTCTGCTTTTCTCTCTGCGTTGGTGCTCAATTCAGCTGCCTAGTGCCAACACAGACACCCTTGCATCGTAGTGTAAGGGTGCCTGCGTTGAGGGAATAATTGTTTATGGGCAGGAAGGTTTCCCCTACTGCACATAAATAATCCAGAATGGCGATTTGCAATTCCTATGTGTGCTGCAATGCAGAAACAGCAAAACAAGGAGAAGTAAGGCATTTCTCCTTGTTTCGCCATGTTAAGACTATGGGCCCGATTCCGATCTCTTTTGGAAAGCTTTGCGACCGAATGGGTTTTGCAATGTTTTCCAGATGACTCGGATCAGAGGAGTCCAACCGAGCAAGTATGATGCATCCAGATGTTTCTGGATACTATTCGGTCGGGCTCCCATTGACTTCAATGGAGCCTGTGTTCCAAACACGAACACAGGATCCCATTAAAAAAAGGGGTATTTGGGGAAAAATGTGCACCCTGTGGCAGGCACCTCATGGAGCCTTCAACACTGTGCATGGCTTGAAAGAGGGGATCCATGGTGCTCGATTCGGAGGTCCCCAGGTGAATGGAGGCCTGCTACGGACCCCTAAAGACCGATTCGGGCAGCCGATTTGTTCCGGTCAAACCGAATCGAAAAGGCTGTCCAAATCGTTCATCGTACTCACTCGTTCGGAAACGAAGTCCATAGAGCTGCACAAATCGGATCCGAAAGGCTCGTCCCATCCAAATGCATTCCGGAATCAATTCGGTCAGCCCTAATGGTTTCCAGGCTTCATACTAGGTAGTTCGGAACTGGGAATGAGTTGGTCAGAAACAAGTTTTCCCTGGTCTTCGTTTTGGCAGTGCCTCCTATTTACGACACCCTTGTAAATAGGGGGCAGCATAAAAATCAATGGGTGTTTCGGCAGAACACCCACCATAACATACATTGCCCACCCCTTTAAGGCTAAGTGAGGCATCCTCTAGGGGATGCAAATAAATCTTGAACAGAAGAAGTGACAATATTGATCAGACACCACAATTTAGACCTTTGGGTTTGGACTTTTAAGGAGGTGATGGGACTACTTCCTGGCATCCTGTCAGATAGAAAATTAACCAATGTAGTATTGTATCTGAAATACCTACCGGCTCAAGTATGGAAAATAATATGTTGTGGTTGATCGTGTCAAAGACCACGGAAAGGTCTAAAATAACCAGGGCCATTGTCCACCAATCTATGGCGATCATCCAAAACTGAAACTACCACTATTTCTGTACTTCTAGCATGTCTGAAAGAGTCTGGAAGAGATCTAAAATGCCATTTTCTTTCACATGTTTTTGAATTGGAGAAGATACATTTTCCCTAGGAGTTTAGTCAAGATAAGGGGGGGGAAACAAAATTTGTCTTAAGTCACTGAGAACCGCAGGATCAAAAGCCGGCTTTAATTAACACTGGTTTCACAAAAATTAATTTTTCAAACTTTATGGAAAGCATAAAGACATTAATTATTTATTGAAAATTGTCACCAAATCATTGGCTTCCATGATACTTACAGAATGCAGCCTTTTTGCTGCTGTGCCTGGAACAAGAGGAGAGCAAAATAGATGGTTGCTTTCAATGGTTTCAAGAAGAGATTCGTTGGACATAGCTTAAAAATTACTCCTCTTAGTGAAACTAGATTCTTGGTCGCTAGAGGCATAATACACAACAGGTTTGAGTATCACATGTGAAGTAATAACCTCTCCTAAATTCAAGATTTTCTTGCAAAACAAGAAGGCTTCACATAGACTCAGAATGAGACAGTCAAATGGAGCAAAGACTTGTCCCACTGTCGAATTAAAGGAGCAGGAGAGGGGACAAGAGACAGCAGACCTTGACAACCAACTTTGAAGTTTAGAGGTCCAGTGGGTCGAGGACTCCAAAGAAGCTACAACGGAGTCGATATTTACAGCTAAGGAGGCCCTTATTTCTCAACTATTAGACATGGCCAGATTCTCTTGGCTTCTTTCACAACATAGGATATATAAATGGGGAGATGAAGTGGGCAAACCTCTCTTTTGGTTGGCAAAAAAAGTCACTGATGGCAGAATCATAGCAATGACCTTGGATACCAATGGACAGCCAGTTCAGCGAGCTGCCAAAATCCCAATGGTATTCCCCTTTGATTAAAAAAAATAATACTCCTCACTGTTGGCTATCAAGAGATATGGGGCACTAGCAAGTTACAATACAACCTGATTGTGGCAACTGTCATGGTTATTCAAGAGCCTGGAGCTCTATCCCACCTCTGTATGTCTTACAGACCAAGCGCCCTCATTGATACTGATACAAAATACTTGTGAAAGTCCTTGCTATGCGACTGATCCAGAAGATCAGCACTGTTGTTAGCACTGACCAATGCAGCTCCATGCCAGGACAAAGTACCAGGGACTTCTATCATAAGTTACAGGTGGCTCTAGCGGAGACTCACAGATTTCAAGGTGACGCTGCCTTGCTTTCAGTTGATTTCTGGAGAGCATTTGATACACTACACAAGCCTTTTATGTTAGCAGTTTTAGAAAAGATCGGTTTTGGCAGGCGTTTCCTTGGATTTGTTGGGGGCCTCAAATTCTCTCTGTTGTCTACATTTCATGAGAGTGATGCTCTGTCACCCCCTTTGTGATTTGCCATGGCATATGCCAGGGGTGTTTCCACTTCCCTCTTCTTTTCACCTTGGTCATTGAGCCCTTGGAAGAGTGGATCAGGAATGATGTGATTTTCTAGGGATTTTGATGGCTTAAGGACTCAGATATACAGAATCTCCCTTTACGTGGAAGACCTTGTCCTCTATATCCAATGATGATAAACCACTATCCTGAGAGTTTTCCACATGTAATGAGTCTTTGGCGATGCCTCAGGAATCTGGGTGAATTGAGGGACGTCAATATATTTTGTGTTAGTGAGCAGTCCATCACAGAATGCTTACTTATAAAAACTATTGGTGGCCTCTACTCAAATATTTGAGCATGATGATCACAAATGATTCACACCTGAGCTGGAACCATAACATCAGCCCATTGGTGGCATGGATCCAGAGAGACCTTGACAGCTGTTTTAAGTTGCTGCTCACTGTTATGGGTCAGGGTGCACTTTTTAAAATGGTGTCCCTTCTGTGAACCCTTCACAGGATTCATAATTACCTATATCTGCTTCCTTAAACCTTCTTCCACTCCTTTCAGCACTCTCTCACATGTATCTTATGGGCTGGTAGGAGCCAACAGGTTTCCTTTGCCCTGTGTACACAGGCCACATACAACACTGGTTTGGACAATGGCTGTTTGGGGATCCCCAACCTACAACTGTACTATTAGGCATCACAACTTATTATGCTGAACGGCGGGCTCTTTTGCAAAAGAGGGGGTGCGGTGGTTCATCTGAGACTACTAATACTACAACCCATAAACTTTTCTCCATATTATATGGTGCCTGAACTCCATGTGTACTGCCCATGATTACTAGAACCCCACAAAATTATTAAAAATCAGCAGGCAAGCACATCAGCTGGGAAGGCAGATTGACTGCTAAAAACCCCACTCTGGTAAAGGATGCACCTCAGGCTCGTGGCACTTGGGATTCCAAGCATGGTATCTCATAGACATTTCTAAAAATGGTGATATGTGGGCCACTAGCTGCAAAACATCCTTTGATTGATTGGCTGCTGAGGGTTGTGGGTGTTGTGGGTTTATAGGGGTAGTGGATGGAAAGTAATTTAATTATAATAAATTAATGATTATTTGTTATTTAATATTCTTTATTTAATTGATATTTAATTATGTTTATTGTGCTATTAATTTTCCATGTCAATTTTATGTGCATGTTGTGGGATTTATAAGGGTCAAGGGTGGGAAGACATTTATTTTTAATTAATTATTAATTAGTTGATTACAATGAATTATTTAATTCACAATTAACTATGTTAATTGTGTAAACTTGTTTTTAGGTGTAGGTTGTGGGGTTATAGTGGTAAAGGGTGTGAAGTAATTTATTTTTAAATAATTATTTAATTAGTTAATAATTAATTGTAATTAATTAATTAATTGATAATTGATCATGTTAATTTTGTAATTGATTTTTTTAGGTGTGGGTTGTGGGGTTTATAGGGGTAAAGGGTGGGAATGTATTTATTTTTAATTAATTAATGGTTGCTAATGAAAATTGATTAATTACATTGATAATTCATTATGCTAATTGTGCTAATTGTTTAATTACATTATTTTAGGTGTGGGTTGTGGGGTTTATAGGGGTAAAGGCTGGGGAGTAAATTAATTTAAACAAATTAATAATTGGTTGTTAAAATACTATTAATTATCTAATAGACAAATATTTTGATTGTGTAATACATTTATTTTTAATGTTTGATTTTAGGTGCGGGTTGTGGGGTTAAAGTGGGGTTATAGTGGTAAAGGGTGCAAAGTAATTTATTTTTAAATAATTAATAATTCATTATGTATTCATCCTAATTAATTAATTAATTGATAATTGATCATGATAATCGTGTATTCCATTTTTTTAGGTGTGAGTTGTAAGTTTTATAGGGGTAAAGGGTGGGAATGTATTCATTTTTAATTAATTAATTAATGGTTGCTAATGAATATTAATTCATTAATTCACTATGCTAATTGTTTATTTACATTTATTTTAGGTGTGGGTTGTGTGGTTTATAGGGGTAAAGGGTGGGGAGTAAATTATTTTAAACTAATTAATTATTACTTGTTAAATAGTATTAATTATTCAAGTGACAAATATTTTGATTGTGTAATACATTTCTTTTAATGTTTGATTTTAGCTGTGGGCTGTGGGTTTACAGGTTTGAAGGGTGGGATGTTAATTTATTTTAGTGAATTAATATTTAGTTTTTAACAAATAATATCGATGTAACTGATAATTATTTATGTTATTTGTGCAATGTGGGTTGTGTGTTTTGTAGGGGCTTAGGGCTGGAACGTAAATTAATTGTGAGCAGTTCATAATTATTTTTGTAACTTATATTAATTTATTTTTTAATTAATTATGTTAATTGTATAAATCATTTTCTGTTAATTTTTTTGATTGTGGTGTGTGTTTTGTGGGTTTATATTGTTATTATTATTAATTAGCGCTTATTGAGTGCATTGCTGCCCTAAGGCATCACAGCGCTAACAGCAGAACAGGTGAAAGTAGACGGCTAGCAATTACTCTTCTGGAATAGCCAGGTTTTAAGACACTTCCGGAAGGTAAGGCGGGAAGTTTCAAAATGTAGACTGAGAGGGAGGGTATTCCACAATCTGGCTATGTTGTAGGAAAAGGAGCGCCTTCCCCTACGCCTCCTATTAATTTTTGGTATCCTGGCTAGATTTAAATTTGCTCAACAGAGTGACTTCTTAGGAAGGTACGCGGTGATCAGAGACTGGTTGATGCGAGGGCCTGTGCCCATAAGAGTCTTGTGAGCAGTACATAAGGCCTTGAAGGAAATCCTCTCCTCAATGGGTAACCTGTGTAGGTTTTTCACACTGGGCCTGGCCAACTGCATTCTACAAGAGCCAGTCAGAAGTCGAGCAGCACAATTCTGTGCCACCTGAAGCTTCCTTATAGTAGATTTTGGAGCTCCCAGATACAATGAGTTACAATAGTCCAGGCGCAAAAGAGTCAGGGCCTGGACCACGACTCTCTTTGCCACCATGGGCTGTAGGGGAGGACTTTCCTCCGCATTCTGAGGATGTGAGGAAGTACATTAATTAAAATGTATTAATAATGAATGTTTATTTATTATTTTTTATTTATTAATTTATTTAAAGAGTTTTATATTGCGCTGGCTAGAACCGGAGGTATCAGAGCGCTTTACACGAGGTTAAACAAAATTACAAGATTACATCAGTTTCAATTTAACCCAGTTGCTAGAAAAACAATTACAAGAGCATAGAGAACGAGATAAGTGGAGTGTAGAGGGGAAGGGGGTAAGGGTAAAGGGGTGGTGGGAGATACAGCAGAAAGACAAAGGAAGGTCTGCCCAAAGTCCGGCTGGGTAGGTGGCGGTCGAGGGGGAGTCCCAAAACCCATCTCCTTTTACGTGCTGGTTGAGAGTTCTGTAGGGTTATAGGGGGGAAGTAACTAAATTAAATGTTTGTTATAAATAAGTTGTTTGTTAAAATAAAATTCTAAATAGGTTTATTCGCATTTGTAGGTATTTGAGATAGGTATTTAACATTGTAAACATGTTTTTTTTTTAATATTACGTATATATTTGTATTTTTTAAAACACATTTATATATATTTTATTTACTTTGTTAATTTTATTTAGTTCAATATATATTGATTGTTTATATTGTTGCACTGATTGAAGTGGGAATATTCAATGTTACCCCACCTCAATCCAAACCTTTCCTTACTGTTGTATTGACTGGAGAAGGATTTCCCTACTGTTGTACTGACTGGAGTGGGAATAGTAAATGTTACCCCTCTGCTATCCAACACTTTCCCTACTGTTGCACTTATTGGAGCGGGATTAGTATCTTTTATCCCTCGGCTACCAAACACTTTCCCGACTGTCCACTTATTGAAGTGGGAATAGTACATTTTGCCCCTCCGCAATCCAACACTTTCCCAGCTGTTGTATTGACTGGAGTAGGAATAGTAGATTTTACCTCTCTGCTTTCCAACACTTTCCATACTGTTGTACTGATTGGAGTGGGAATAGTGCATTTTATTCCTTTGCAATCCAACACTTTCCCTACTCTTGTTCAGATTAGAGTGGGAGTAGTAAATTTTACCCCTCTGTAATTCAACAGTTTCCCTACTTTTGTATGGGCTGGAATGGTTATAGTAAATATTACTTATCCGTAATCAAACACTTTTACTACTTTTGCATTTACTGGAGGGAGATTTGTAAATTTTACCACGTTTTATTATTTTTGCATTGCGTAAGTCGGAGTTGTACATTTTTTACAAATATATTTACTATAATAGTATGTGTAGTTTTGTATAAATTGTAGAGGAAATAGTATATGTATTATATTTTATATTTTCTTCTATATTGTTATAATTTATATTATGTTTTTGTTTATTTAAAATTCTAATATTTTGAATTATTGATGTTTTGATTGCGCAAAATATTTTTTCTAAATTTTAAGAATTTTAATTTGTTTACTTTTTTAATTTAATTAGAATGGGTTATTTTTAAAGGTTTCATTTTATTGGTATATATATATATATCTATATATATATGTATATATATATATATATATATATGATCAAGAGCACGGCTGTGCTCGAAACGCATCACAGCAGAGCAGAAATACTGAAATAAAATACCTTTCTGCCAAGTTCCTTGTGGTCCGCCTTCCTCATTTTGCCGTGACTGGAGGTGATGTGGAAACGCTGGGAGTGGGATATATATCCATACTAATATAATAAAGAGAGAGCCCAAACCTTTGAGGTGGGTAATCTCAGGAACCACAGCACCAATCACAACACCCAATACAACATTGGAAAGGGTAGTTGCAGCAGAAGGACATCGGCTATGCAGACGCCCACCATATACATTTAAAAGGTAAAAGAACTGTGCCAGCAAAGTAGTCCCATGTGGGCGAGTCTGCGTTGTGCTGTGGGCGTGTGCTAGGGGCGTACCACAAGCTGGGGGCGTGTGGTACGTTCCAGCCTTCATGCCATGTCTAATATCGTGTGCTGTGGGCGTGTGCTGTGGGCGTGGGCGTGTGCAGGGCGTGGGATTACGGAAAAAAAAGCGACCGCAGTGCCCAATATTTCATTGTTTTTTCTTCCCAGGTTCTGTACATTCCAGCTCCGGGTGTCCACCCTGCTCCCTTTAAATACCCCTGCACCCCATAATCATAACCCACCCGTACTCCTTAAAATACCCCAACACCCTTAAACAATAACCCATCTTAACCCTATAAATATACCCTGTACCCCAAAACCCAAACCTAGCCCTGAACCCTATAAATACCCCTGTACCTCAAAACCCAAACCTACCCCTGAACCCTAAAAATACCCCTGTACTCCAAAACCCAAACCTAGCCCTGAACCCTAAAAATACCCCTGTCCCCCAAAACCCAAACCTACCCCTGAACCCTAAAATACCCCTGTACTCCAAAACCCAAACCTAGCCCTGAACCCTTAAAATACCCCTGTACCCCAAAACCCAAACCTACCCCTGAACCCTAAAAATACCCCTGTACCCCAAAACCCAAACCTAGTCCTGAACCATAAAAGGAACCCTGTACCCCAAAACCCAAACCTACCCCTGAACCCTAAAATACCCCTGTACCCAAACCCCAAACGTAGCCCTGAACCCTTAAAATACCCCTGTACCCCAAAACCAAACCTACCCCTGAACCCTAAAAATACCCCTATACCCCAAAACCCAAACCTAGCCCTGAACCCTAAAAATACTCCTGTACCCCAAACCCATACCTATCCCTAAACCCTAAAACTACCCCTGTACCCCATAACCCAAAACTATATCTGAACCCTTAAAATACCCAAACACCCCGAAACATATACCTCAGTACCCCAAAACATATACTCCTATACCCATACTTACCTAATCCAAACATTTAAAAAAAAACATGCTTTTACCATTCATGTATTTACAACGAATTTCGTTGTAAATATATGCGTGCTAAAAGCATATAAAATGTAATGCCATGCGTTATAATGGCATTGCGGAGTCATGGTACTTTCGTAATGAAAGTATGCGGAGTGATCGTATGCGGAAAGAAAATTGCGGAATAATGGGTGTTTACCCTCCCCCGGTAAGTACATTGGTGGCACGGCGGCCCACATCTCCAGCAACATACTCATATTTTTTCACCACCAATTTTAAAAATGCACAGGTCTCTCTCATTGATGGCCAGCACCAACATACACATTTAGACACACCTCCCGCCACAAGTTCTAGAATTGCAAACTTTAGAGCTGTGGAGCTACGTTCGAATCTCGGCATCAGCTCAACATCCTGTGATTCCAAGCAAATCGCTTTGTCTCCCCGTGCCTAACACAAATGAATGTGTTCTTCTGTAATGTAAATTGTGCTCATGCCATGTTGTCGAGTTCGCGCTATATAATATTACAAGGAAAAATAAAGTAGGGAAACTCGAGTTCACACACTACTGAACGTGCACTCTTAAGTGCATCAGCAGTGCACTGTGAATCGGAGCGTTTCACAGGCCTGTCACAGATAAGAAATGCTATCAAAACGAAATCCTACAAAAAAATATACTACTGGCCAGTAGCAATTCATACCCGGACAACGACTGGAAGGGCTGCTAGTATATATATACTTAGGAAACCCTAAAAATGGATTTCTCGGGGCACAGCGAACTTTGCATCCTGCAGCATTAAAAACTGACTTGCAACAAACACCCATTGGAGGGTTTTAAACAATGTTAAATCAAAGAACCACAGGTACCAGAAAGCACTACGAGCCATTAGGGGCGGTCCACCGAGGACAAAATTAACAATTACGGAAACAAACATGTGGTTTCACTTACAATTATGGAAGCAGTCACGGCGCACCTCTGAGGAAGTTCGAGTAAAGAACGAAACATGTAAGGATTGCCGTTTTGCTGAATAAATGAGGGATGCAAGCTTCGCTGGTGATGTGTGGCTGATTCTTTCCTCTGGAAGGGTTTTTTGCAATATATATATATATATATATATATATGTATATATATATATATATATATATATATATATATATATATATATATATATATATATATATATATATATATATATATATATATTCACTGAAAAAAAACATAGGTTTCAGGCCTTATATAGTTAGGAATTTGCATTTAAAAAACCTTGCAAATTCACTGAAAAAACCATAGGTTTCGGGCCTTATATAGTTAGGAATTAGCTTTAAAAAAACTTTGAAATTCACTCAAAAAACTATAAGTTTTAGGGGTATTATAGTTAGCTGGACATTTCACTCATACAAAACCATTGAAATTGCTCATATATAGTTAGTTGTACTAACTATATTTCGCGCACCCACAATCCACTGCTGATGATGTCACATATTACATCATTCATGACATGGTCAGTGACATCATACATATATATATTCACTGAAAAAACCATAGGTTTCACACCAGTTATAGTTAGCTGGAAATTTTACTGACATAAAACCATTGAAATTCCCACGTTATAGTTAGTTGGACTCACTATAACTTGCGCGCCTGCAATGCACTGCTGATGACGTCACATATTACATCACTCATGACATGGTCAGTGACATCACTCATGACATCACCGATGACACCATCCAGTTAATGTGTGTCTTTCTGAAAAATAAATATGTTTTATATATGTATTTGTAAAGGGCAATGGAAGAATAAATGGCTAAATAAGTGTGTAAATGGATTTTTTTAAAAAAAGAATTGATTGGTTAACTGCCTTATTAAGTGTATCTTAGTGAATACATATATTAGCGAGTAACTTTTAAATATTGTAATATATGTATCAGTGTTTCACTTTGTGTATAAGTGGCTGCATGGGTTGGTGACTGACTCACTGTTTGTATGTGTTTTGAAGACAGCATATGTGCAGGACTGTATGGGTGGATGAGTGTGTATATGTGTGTGTTAGTGAGTGAATGACTGTCTCACTAGTGTCTTTATCAATCACAAGATATGTTTTAATCTAGTATATGTGAGTATTGATGTATATAAGTGAGTATATAAGAGAGTGAGAGATTGTAAGAGTTCCTGTTTAAATATGTATGTGTTTCTATAAGTGATTGTTTAAGTGAGTAAGTATGTGTACGTTTCCTTAGAAGTAAGGTGGTAGTGTGTGTATAGTTGTATATGCAAATAAATGGATGTTCAATAGTTTATTTGCATGTGTGAGTAACTTTTGGATGACTGTCGGTGTGTAACAGGATGTATAGGTGTATCACTACATATGATGAGTGGGTATATGTATGAGTGACTATATAGAACTGTTGGTGAATGAGTGGATGTGTATATAGATGGTGGAATTACTGAATTGGTTGTTGTAACTGGTATGGGTATCTCCATTTTTTGAAAATGTTAGTTTCTATTTTTGAATATGTGTTTCAAGGGTTACATTACACTGAAAGGATATCTGTCACTTTCTCACAAGGATGGTGTCATTAGTGATGTCATGAGTGAAGTCACTGACCATGTCATGAGTTATGTAATATGTGACGTCATCAGCAGTGCATTGCAGGCGCGCAAGTTATAGTGAGTCCAACTAACTATAGCGTGGGAATTTCAACGGTTTTATGTCAGTAAAATTTCCAGGTAACTATAACTGGTGTGAAACCTATGGTTTTTTCAGTGAATTTAATAGGTTTTTTAAATGCCAATTCCTAACTATAACTGGTGTGAAACCTATGTTTTTTTCAGTGAATTTCTTAGGTTTTTTAAATGCTAATTCCTAACTATAACTGGTGTGAAACCTATGTTTTTTTCAGTGAATTTCAAAGGTTTTTTAAATGCTAATTCCTAACTATAAGTCTCACTTTATAAGTAAGACTGTTAGCGCTCTAGTTGTTCTTTAGAACACTCTGGGACATTCTGTCATTGGGCTATAGTTGGGCTACATCTGGATGATATTTGGGCTACATTTGTTTTTTTTGTCTCTGGTGGCCATCTTTGGGCTACATTGGGCTACATTGGGCTACATTTGGGCACTAACATGTATATAGCCCAATGTAGCCCAATATATATTTTTTCAAAGTTAATTTTCGTAAAAACCACTGGAGCATATATCTTGAGACATAGCAAAGGCACATAGGGCTACCAGTCCCTACAATTTTGCCAAGTTTGGTGGAAATCCATTCAGCCGTTCGGGCTAAAAGTGAGTTTGACCGCCCTGTGGAAATGAACATGGAGAAAACACGTTTTGGGACCCCCCTTTTATATCGGCCCCCGCTTGACGAATCCCCCTCACATTTTCAGGGAAGGAGCGGCCCACCTACTTTGAGAAATTCGTGAATATTCGTCCACCAGCGCCAAAGTTATTCCCAATAGAATGTTGTGGATTTCCTATGGAAAGTAGATCCTAACTATAACTACCTACTGGCGACCGCCAGTAGGTAATATATATATATAGTTGTTATATTTTTATATTATTTAAACATTATGAAAATATAATATAAATTAAAATGATTAGTTGAATAATAGTATATATCGATTATATATGTGTGTTTAACTTTTCTTGATTACGTTTATTTGTTATACTTGTTAAAATATATATTAAATCAATTTTTTATAAATATATGATGACAATATTTTTTACATCGATATTTTCACCACAATATGTTTGTATGGTCATATTTTGGTGGTCGATATTCTCTGTCAGTTAACCAGAGTAAAAAGGACTATCTATCAAGTACCTCCCGGAGGATTCCCTACTCACTCTGTTTTTCAGTCACTGGCTTCATTCCTTTCTCTGCCTCTTTAGTTAGTATGTATTATTTAATTCTAGGGAATATCACATTCAGTTTAACCTTTATTTTGATTGGCTTTGCTCTTTTAATCAATCCAATCTTGTTACCAGAAAAATCCCACACCTCATCTTTAATAGTATTTTTTAAATTCAAGGGTAGGTCGTCTTTGGTTAACACTGGGAACTCATGATTCTGAGGATCTCATTTTGAACATAGGGTCCTCATCTTGGGCCTCTATTGCAACACCATCCAGTGTACAATAGATCTCACAAATAATTTTACGGAATAAATCTCTTCCCAGTAAATTCACAGGACTTGGATCTTTGAAATAAACTAGTTCTTATTTTCTTTCTGGCCTATTTCAACAGGATCATCTGTTGAATCTTGACTAACAATGTAGTTATTACTGATCCTTACAACTTGGACTTTTCTTCCTGATATGGATAGGTTTGGGACTTCCACATAATGAGCTGTAGTTTGAGTTTCAAGTTTAAGTTTATTTGTTTGATTAATTAAAATCTTACAAAAAAGTACACTTTAAAAAAAATAAAAAAAAATAGCTTCAACAATAAAAAGTTTAAGAGCATAAACAGATAATTTTACTAATCTTCTAAAAAGCTGAACTCTAAATAAGATTTGCCTTAAGGCCTTTTGTAATCACAGATAAAAATTTTACAAAAGCGGAGTTCATTAGTAGATCGTTCGTGCTTAAGCACGCCATTAGAGCTTGTCTACAAGTTCTTACACCTCTAGCATTGAATAACCGCCTGAGGATTACTTTCCTTTCTACTTCTATAGCAGGACACAAACATAAAAGATGCAACATATCTTCTTGTCCTCCTTTACACAACCTACAGATCATATTTCCTTCATTTAACTTCCACGGTGGAAGATGACACAAACCTGGCCATAGACCAAAGCGCACACTAATAAATGTTCGCTTACTTTGGACAGACCAAGGAGTTTCTAGATATTTCTGGACTTGTTTTTTCTTATAATCGTTTACAATTGGCCAGGAGTGTTTTCTTTTTACAAGTAGTTCTTTGTCTTTTAGCAGTGATAAATGAATGACCAGCTTATTAATTGTTTTTTTAAAACTTTCCTGGGTGATAGTATTTTCCCAAATTGATGTTAATCCAAAATCTTCTTTTGCTTTGTTTAAGTATACCCAGGCTTGAAGTTTCCTATTGTCTCTTACTTCTTTCCATAATGTTTGTGACAATTGATTAACCTGGTCATTTTTTACCCGGTTCCATACTTTTAAAATTTGGCCTTGCCGGGCATAAAGCTGATTATTTATCCCAAACTCCAGCCTTATTTGTGCCTGTGAAGCGTTACATGGTAGGTTGAAAAGAATTTTATATGTTTTTGCCACTGCATTGTTAATTAGCTCCGCATCCTTCCCATTTAGGACTTCGGCACCATATGTTAGAGTTGGTAGTAGTTTGGCAGATATGATTTTTAATAAAGGACCATATGTCAAGGCTGTTACTTTCTTTTGTATGGTTCTAAATGCGGCAACCAAGCTATTTGCTTTCCTAGAGATATCCTTCTTTTGGGGGAGAAAACTTCCGCTCTCGTTAAATAGGACACCAAGATACCGATAGCTATCAACTTGTTCTAATTGGGTTTGTCCCAGCATCCATTTATTTTTTTGTCTTCTGCTTCTTGTGACTACCATTATTTTTGTTTTTGACTCATTTATTACCATTTGGTTATCCTTTGCATACTTGAGTGATCGATCAATCAGTCTTTGCAGTCCTACTTTTGTGTGGCTCATCAACACCACGTCGTCTGCATATAGCAAATTCGACATTTGTTTTCCCGCTAGCCTCGGTGGATGTGAGTTAACTTCATTCAATGATTCAGAGAGGTCGGCTATGAATAAGTTAAAAAGTAATGGTGCAAGGACACAACCCTGCTTGAGACCACGTGTCACCGGTATTTTTTTCGATAATGATCGGCCGTCACCGAGCCGCACCCTGACCCAGGTTTCAGAGTACAGTAGTTTGATGAGGGTCAGCTGTAGAATGGGTAGCCCCCGTATTGATCTAAAATGAAACGGCATGACCATTGACTAATCGTCAATATATAAGCCACTTTGGTCTGGCTCTAGGACTGCTCCAAGCATGCAATCTTCCTCCTCTCTCAGTCCCCCTCATTGTGTTCTACTTCCTTCCAATACATCACTTAAGGGCTTATTTTGATGTCAGATGAAATTGCTTCATCCCGACACCAACTTAGTTCTGGGACCGACCAACACCCGGTCGGCGGTCCTGACGACTCATTCCAATGTGACTGAACACTGTTTGGTTGCATGCATGCTCCCTTTCTTCAATGGGAGCTCATGTTATGGCTGTAAACCGGCCATAACACAAGCTCCCATTGAGGAAAGGGAGTTGCAGTTGATCCCTGCAACTCTTGGCAGGCACCGCAAGGGATCAACAGGGGGGCGCTCGGCCTCCCACCAGAGGCTGTTCAACAGAGGCCACCCTGCTGCGGGCCCCCAAACAAGGTTTCTCCCAGGGTTTCCATGTTGGACAGGCTGGCATGGAAACCATGTCGGAAACCGTGCATCATAATCTCAAGGACAGAAAGGCCTGCCCTTAATATTTCATTACAAGAACGGAGGCTGACATTATGCAATGACTTTTAATGCAGTCTCCAAGCAGCGGCATGAGTGATAATTAGGGATCCCAGTTTTATGGTATACATTTTTGGGCCATTTCCGTCTGTATTTATCCATATTTATTTTTTGCCCATTTTATCTGTACTTATCCATATTTATTTTGTATTTGCGTATAAATGAAGTTGTAAAACTGTGCATTTCCATATCTATTTAACTGACAGACACACTCTCATACTTTGATGTCTTTCATGTTTTAGCTATTTAAGCTGCCAAATATTACACATACATTCACTGGTAGATATTAGCACTATACCATTAATATATGTTAACATAGTTCGTTATTTAAAGACATTTCATCCTGTTTTTTAATTTCCCATGCTCTCCATCTTTTCAGCAGATGCCCTATAATTCATAAAAGAAAGCACGGAGAGTCACTTAAAAGAAGCACCATTTTCTGCATTTATCCACTTTTAAAGATAAATGCAGACAGAAAGCACATTGTTTTCGGTCTGTATTCATCTGTAAAAATCCGTAAAAATAGAAAACCGGGAGCCTTACTCATAATACAAGGGTTCCAAAAAAACATTGAAACAAGCTAAGAGATATGACCTGACGACCATCTGCCTCTTTTAAATGCGGCTCCGAGCAGATAAGTAACCTCTCTCTCTCGAAATTTAGTTGTTTTACTGTTTATGGTTGTCGGTGGCCTAACCCTCCCCCTCACCTCCCTCCCCCCTCCCTCACGATCTGCAATTTATGGAGATCCCCCTTTTTATTCACCTTGTGTGTTTTGTTACGTATTTCTCAGTGACTAATAATTTTTATTTCAGCTCTTACGATGTATTTAATTCCTATCTCTAAGAAAACGATGTACTCATTTCCTACCGCTATCCGGGAACACCTTACGCACTGGCGGGCATATCCCACGCGCTGCCGGTAGACGGGTCACTTCCCCGCTCACGCTGCCAGTTTCGCCTTCGCTTAGGCGCGAGCGAGGTGGGAGTCTTTCTCTCGCCCCTCGCTTGTACGAGCTCCTTATGGGCGCTACCTGCGCCCACAACATCGGGTCTACCGCGAGGTGAATATTGCGGTAGACCCCCCTCACTTGCCGGATCGGCTCTGTTTTAGAGGAGACCGATTTAGATGCTAGTTCAGACACATTGGAGGAATTGACCTTAGCGCAAGACACGTTTTGTGCATAGCTTGCTAAGGGCCTTTCCTCACCCCCCTCGCGATCGTCAGTTGACAATCAGCTGTTTCTTCTCCTTCGTCGTGCCTCGGTTAGGGAAACAGTTATATCAAGCCTACCCATTATCATTCGCTCGTTTTATTTATATATATAAAAAAAGAGGGGAAAGAAGAAAGGAATAAGGTAGAGATTATCTACCTTTGAATCTGTTTTATACATTAAAAAAAAAAGGGGAAGGAGAGATGGATCAATTGTCTGACTCTGACTCAGAGCAGGCTAGCACCACTCTTCCTAATTTTGATAAGGAGGGTTTTAGACTATTACTCCAAAGGGAAATGAGGTCATGCATGTTAGAGACCCTTGGTCAGGTCATACCCTACAAAAGACCCCTCCCTTCTTAAGAGGATGAGATTAATGAAATCCCTCCCTATGATAGTCTACCTCTAAGGGGCAAACAAAGTAAAACATCTTATAATATCGAATTTACTGTCCCTGCGAGCACTGGAGGTCCTGGCACCTCTTCAGGTATGGGAGGTCTTGACACCTCAAAGCAAATTGGAGGTCCTCGCACCTCGAATCAGAAAGTTGTCCTTAGCGACACAACATCTATGGGTGCCCATCGTGGCCCAACTAATTTGGATGCCCTTAGCGGCACGTTGTCTCATAGTGCTCAGCATATCATGGGAGACTTCTACGATGATAATTCGTGCGTACCTGATGAGTACATTCTAGACCTAGACAATGAGGATGTTGGCCTTTTCGACACAGAGGATGAACTCCCTACGTCCTCAAAAGATAATAGTCTAGACTCATTAGGGGAAGAGATGTTTTCTCCCCTAAACTTAAAACATCCTCGATCTTCTCAATGGTCCCCTCAGGATCATTTTTCAAAGTTTATTAAAAAATGGATACGTTTTCCCCTTGAAAGGGAGACTAGAAATATACTCAGAGCAGAGTGCTGAAGGCCTGCTATTGACGAAAAAGCTTGCCATACCCCTAACCTGGATCCTGAGCTTATAAAATTAGAACACAAAATTGCCCTCAAAGAGGAGTACTTCCCAGGGAAATCGAACGTCTCTGCCGATTGGAATTCCAGATTCCTTTCGTACTTCAGCGACTGGAAGCTCAACGTTGCTGTTTTTTCGACTCCCTGAATTCGATTTGGGGTCCTTTCGAGATAGACCTTTATGCTAGCCGTCTCACTTCTCAACTGGAGCATTACTACAGCTGGATGCCAGATCCCGGTGCTCTAGCAGTGAACGCATTCCTTCAACCCTGGTCAGGGATCAATGCATATGCTTTTCCCCCATTTGCAATGATCCAGAGAGTTTTACAGAAAGTGAGACAAGACCAATGCTCTCTAGTCCTAATAACTCTCTTCTGGCCGTCCCAGGCTTGGTTCCCCACAACTCTAGAGCTAACATACAAACTTCCCTTTCTGATACCTTCTCTAGAGAATCTCCTTACAGATGTAAACAGAGATTCTCACCTCCTAACCCAGTCAGGGAGTTTGAACCTTCTTGCTTGGACAGTGTCAGGAGAGCCAACGAAGTCTCAGGACTTTCGACATCAGCTGCTACTCTCTCAGAGAGTCATGGGCGCCAGGAACTCACTACATATACAATAACATCTGGAAATCATGGTTTCATTGGTACCTGGAAAGGGATTTGGATTCCATACAGGCACCTATCTTTGATGTGGTGAACTTTCTGGCTGAACTTTTTGACAAAGGTTTAAGTTATAGGTCTACTAATTGCTATAGATCTGCTATCTCCACGGGCCATGTTCTTGTTAACAGGAAAACAGTCGGTAAAAACGTAATTGTTTGTAGAGTTAATAAAAGCATTTGTGGGGGAGGAGCTTCGCGCGCAACCCAGATGGATACGTGAGCACAGGGCTCCCGAGACCCTCGCCACCTCCGGCATATATCCTGCATCCTATCCTGATTACGACGATGGGTTATTGAAGACGCAACCCAGCTGATATAATAGCAGTTTTCAGAAACCGAAATTACGAGACTTTGAACTTTTGTGGCCAGCTCCATGGAACTGCCTGGGACTCGAGTCATTGTGGTGCCCAGGTGGTAGTTGAACAACAACGGCCTGCGGGTCCCAGCTCAACCTCCCTGAGTCAACTTTCGGTTTCGTTCCTGATTTTTCCACCTCAGCCTATCTCTGCTCAACTCTGGCTGTCCACGATCCAGACCCCGCAACTTCACCTGGTGCCAGCGGCCGAGAGTTCCTGGTCGTATGATCTCCTGCCAAGACTCATACGCAGACTCCCCTGCGGCTGAATCGTGAGGAGTCATTTTTACCAGGTCTCAAAGGTCCCTTCGGGGCGCAACATCTAACATGGCGGGCAAACCCGACGGCGAGAAGCGGAAGACCAAAACCACTCTCCGAGGGGGTACCATCCAATCGAACATTATGGATCGCTACACCCATCCTAAAGGGTCCCCCGGTGGTGCGAGTAGGTCTCTGGAAGAGGCGGGTGATGGCCTGCTGCAGTGGATGAGTTGACCCTGCGTGATGTCATGGGCCATTGCTAGCATGAAGACCTCCATTGGCCAACAGTATGAGGCATTGGCCCTAAAGCTCGACACGGTGGCGATCGACGTCAACTTGATCAGGGCAGACTTATCAAAGACCAACAAAAAGGTCAAATCCCTAGATTTGAAGACCTCCAGCCTCCGATTTGCAAACGGAGGTTCGCAATTTACGGTCCTCCAACGATCTCTTTGCTCGCCGGCTGGAGGATTTTGAAAGTCGGGCAAGACGCAACAACATGCGTATTATTGGGGTCCCTAAAGAGTCGGTCGAGTTAACCACAGATCTCCTCGTGGAAGAACACATATTGAATCACCTCGCCCCCAAAGGCCTGAGCAACGTTTTCGCAGTGGAACGTGCGCACAGAGTGCCGGGTGGGAAGCCGAAGCCGGGTACCCCTCCACGGCCTATAATCGCCAGAATTTTTAATTGTAGAGACAGAGACGCTATCCTGCAGGCATCGCGGGTGGGTGGCCCTACTAAGTTTGAAAACGGTTCGGTGAGCTTCTACCCTGATTTCACCCAGTCCGTTCAGAAACAAAGGATGGGGTTCCAGGGGGTGAAGCGGAGACTGAGAGACATGGGTATGAAATACGCAATGCTTTTTCCATCTCGGCTACGTGTTAAACACAACGATCGGACGTTCCTCTTCGACCGCACTGAGAGTGTGAATGACTGACTTGATACACTGCCTACACAGCGAGATTGCTCGGAACATTCTGGAGGTGCTGAGGGTGGCCCGTTGGAACAAGAATGAGGAGTGGTTACCGTTTCCCGGGCAGTGCACAGAACTGGCAGCTGTGGTTTGGTGACTCTTGTACTTGCAATACTTATGGTGTAGTACCCAGAGGTGGCGAGGGGGATGGGACTCTCCTTCCTCCGTGTTCTCTTCTTGTAGATTAGTTTAATGTTAGGGCGACAGGCACACTGCAAGATGGGGTGGCTTTTGAGTCTAACGCAGGGGTGCAGGGTGGGGGGATGTGTTTCGGGAATTTGTTGGGGGGTGGGAGGGGCGGTTTGGGTGTGTTTCATTTTGTCTCAAGGCAACGCATTATTCTGCATCTTGATCTGGGTGTTGTGTTTGCTGTGGGGTGGATTCTGCCCTTACTTTTGGGATGGGGTAGGGGGTTGAAGATATTGTGTTGGAATGTTAACGGGCTGGGAGATAGGATAAAACGAGGAGTAGTATTACAGCTACTGAGACACCTTTCCCCTGATGTAGTTTTACTGCAGGAGACGCATTTGATGGATCACTGAAATAATATCGAGGGACAGAATATCGAATTGCAAAAATTTTGTTGACAAAATATCTACAGACAGAATATCGAGTTTGTATCTACAAACAGTTAAGTACAAAAATATCGAGTATAAAATATCTTTTACAAAAATATAGTTTGTAAAAATATCGACTTTATTAAAAACAGTGTTAAATTAAATTAATAGTAAAATGTATATACTAAAATATACTTAAAAATACTTAAATTAACTTATCATAATTAAATAATTAATGAAATTAATAAAACAAAATGTTTACAATCATATTTGTAAAAACATATATATATATAGTAACATTATATAATTAAATAATATCCAATATTATTACTGTACGATAGCAGAAGTGTAAAAAATACTATTCCCAATCCAAAGAGTACAAGCAAAGGGAAAGCGTTGGATAGCGTAGGGGTTAAAATTACTATTCCCACTCCAGTGGGTGCAAGAGTAGGTAAAGCGTTGGATAGCGTAGGGGTAAAAATTACTATTCCCACTCCAGTGGGTGCAACAGTAGGGAAAGCAATGGATAGTGTAAGGGTAAAAATTACTATTCCCACTCCAAAGAGTGCAACAGTAGGGAAAGCATTGGATAGCGAAAGGGTAAAAATTACTATTCCCACTCCAAAGAGTGCAACAGTAGGTGAAGCGTTGGATAGCGTAGGGGTTAAAATTACTATTCCCACTCCAGTGAGTGCAACAGTAGGGAAAGGGTTGGATAGCGTAGGGGTTTTAATTACTATTCCCACTCCAGTGGGTGCAGCAAGAGGGAAAATGTTGGATAGCGTAGAGGTTACATTTACTATTCCCACTCCAGTGGGTGCAACAGTAGGGAAAGCGTTGGATAGCGTAAGGGTTAAAATTACTATTCCCACTCCAGTGAGTGCAACAGTAGGGAAAGCGTTGGATAGCGTAGGGGTTAAAATTACTATTCCCACTCCAGTGGGTGCAACAGTAGGGAAAACGTTGGATAGCGTAGAGGTAAAATTGACTATTCCCACTCCAGTCGGTGCAACAGTAGGGCAAGCGTTGGATAGCGTAGGGGTAAAAATTACTATTCCCACTCCAGTGGGTGCAACAGTAGGGAAAGCGTTGGATAGCGTAAGGGTAAAAATTACTATTCCCACTCCAAAGAGTGCAACAGTAGGGAAAGCGTTGGATAGCGTAGGGGTAAAAATTACTATTCCCACTCCAGTGGGTGCAACAGTAGGGAAAGTGTTGGATAGCCAAGGGGTTAAAATTACTATTCCCACTCCAGTGGGTGCAAGAGTAGGTAAAGCGTTGGATAGCGTAGGGGTAAAAATTACTATTCCCACTCCAGTGGGTGCAACAGTAGGGAAAGCAATGGATAGTGTAAGGGTAAAAATTACTATTCCCACTCCAAAGAGTGCAACAGTAGGGAAAGCATTGGATAGCGAAAGGGTAAAAATTACTATTCCCACTCCAAAGAGTGCAACAGTAGGTGAAGCGTTGGATAGCGTAGGGGTTAAAATTACTATTCCCACTCCAGTGAGTGCAACAGTAGGGAAAGGGTTGGATAGCGTAGGGGTTTTAATTACTATTCCCACTCCAGTGGGTGCAGCAAGAGGGAAAATGTTGGATAGCGTAGAGGTTACATTTACTATTCCCACTCCAGTGGGTGCAACAGTAGGGAAAGCGTTGGATAGCGTAAGGGTTAAAATTACTATTCCCACTCCAGTGAGTGCAACAGTAGGGAAAGCGTTGGATAGCGTAGGGGTTAAAATTACTATTCCCACTCCAGTGGGTGCAACAGTAGGGAAAACGTTGGATAGCGTAGAGGTAAAATTGACTATTCCCACTCCAGTCGGTGCAACAGTAGGGCAAGCGTTGGATAGCGTAGGGGTAAAAATTACTATTCCCACTCCAGTGGGTGCAACAGTAGGGAAAGCGTTGGATAGCGTAAGGGTAAAAATTACTATTCCCACTCCAAAGAGTGCAACAGTAGGGAAAGCGTTGGATAGCGCAGGGGTTAAAATTACTATTCCCACTCCAGTGGGTGCAACAGTAGGGAAAGCGTTGGATAGAGTAGGGGTTAAAATTACTATTCCCACTCCAGTGGGTGCTACAGTAGGGAAAGCGTTGGATAGCGTAGGGGTTAAAATTACTATTCCCACTCCAAAGAGTGCAACAGTAGGGAAAGCTTTGGATAGCGTAAGGGTTAAAATTACTATTCCCACTCCAGAGAATACAACATTAGGGAAAGTAAATACTTCATATATTATTTAAAAATTTTAAAATGAATATCTATTAATAATTAATTATAAATAATAACATGTTTTATATAATATAATAATTAATATATTAAATTTACTAATTAACAATAATTATTTCAATTGATCACCTATAAATACTAATTAATAAAAAAATAACAATTAATTATTTAATAATTAAAAATATTTAACAATTATTTCCAATTAAATAAATTGTAATACATTTAATTATTTAATTAATTATTATTAAATTACTTCCCACCCTATTCCCCTATAAACTCACAACCCGCTACAGAAAACAAATTATTAAAATTAACATAATTAACAATTAATCAATTACATTTAATTAAGTGTCTAATACATTTTTTATAATTACCCATAAATACTTAATTAATAATTAATTATAAATAAATACCAAAAATAATTTTACTTATTTAATTAATTATAATTGAATTACTTCCCACCCAATTCCCCTATAAACCCACAACCCGCTACAGAAAATAAATTAGTAAAATTTACATAATTACCAATTAATCAATTAATTTAAATTAATTACCAATTCACATTTAATTAATTAACAAATATAAATTAATTAACAATTAATTAAAATTTATTATCAATAAATAAATTTACATATTTAATTAATTATAATTAAATTACTTCCCATCCTCTTCCCCTATAAACCCACAACCCGCTACAGAATTAAATTACGCAATAATTATAAAAACAAAATTCATTAATTAAAATTAATTGTAACATAAATACACACTTTTCACACATATTACAACATAAAAATCCACTATAAAAAATTAGATATTATTAAAAAATCGATATTTTTTACTATCTATATTATATACTTCGATATTTTAACTTTCTATATTTTTTACAGTCGATATTACATCACTTACCTTAAAAACGATATTTTGGTTATCTATATTCTGTCCTGTCGATATTTTGTCCAGTCTATATTTAAAACTAGATATTACGTCCAATAGATATTTTGGAGTTGATATGTCTGTGCACCGCATTTGATCGGCAACACCTGCCATGCCATGCATCGGCGAGGCTATCGTCTAATTGCACACTCTGGATTTACCACTGGATCTAGGGGGGCGGGTATCCTAGTTAGGAGTTCCCTCCTCCTGGAGTTAGATGATACAATTCTTGACGACAGGGGACGCTATGCCGCTATCACTGGTAGGTGGGAGGGGAAGACTATCTCATTGCTTTCTGTGTATGTCCCACCTGGTTTGCAGACTATGACCTTTGCTGATTTGGGGAGAGTAGTGTTGGGGCTCTCCGAGGGCATTCTGGTCATGGGCGGAGATTTCAATTCTGTCGTCTCCGGTAGGAAGGAACGCAGCCCCCCCAGGGGCCTCACAAGATCACAGTCTTGGTTGAGTGGCTTCTTGGAGACGCTGGGTCTGGTGGATTGTGGGAGGCTGCTGCATCCGGGACAATCACAATACACCTTTCACTCTGGTGCTCACGGTAGTCTCGCTAGGCTTGACTATGTCTTGATGCCGGCTGCACAGGCCTCTTCGGTAAGGGAAGTCAGACACTTGGCCAGGGGTATATCGGACCACTCCCCACTGTGGCTTCTGATGGACATGAAGATGGGTTCTGAGGGTCGAGTGGCTCCGATCAATGCTTGGCATCTCCCTGACCCCAAGACCCGGGCCAAGTTAGTTAAGTCTTTAGATCATTATTTTGCCGAAAATGTGGGGTCAGTGTCCTCTTCTGTTTCGCTGTGGGAGGCTTTCAAGACGGTTATCCGTGGTCAGGCACTGTCGTTAATTGCTGGCGCAAAGAAAAGGAAAAATGAGGCCGTGGTCAGTCTGGAAGCCGAAATAGCTGAGCTGGAAGGGGAATTGGAGTTGGGTATCACTCATGATAAAGTGCATGTCCTCAGTCTCAAACAACTTGACTATAGGGCCCTGGTAACGGACGCTGCTAGAACCATGTGTAGATAGCAACAGGGGCGACTGTACGATGTTGGTGACAAAGCTGGGAAATTGATTGCTTGGTTAGATAGAAAGGAGAGGGCGAGTTGTGTGGTTACTGTGATTGAGGGTGCTAATGGTGTGCGTGTTACCGACCCGGCTGAGATTGTGGAGTTTTTCGCTGACCATTTTCGAAATGTATATTCCCCAGTCTCTGATTGACCAGAGGAAGACTCGCATCTGCTGTTAAGAGACATCGCATTGCCTCGCCTTTCGGATCCTGATAGGGATCTGATGGACGCAGCGTTTTCTGATGATGAGGTGGCAACTGCTATTCGCTCCGTCCGCTCGGGAAAAGCTATGGGCCCAAATGGTCTCCCTGTTGAGCTTTACAAGCTGCGTCCTGACAAAATGGTGCCGTATCTTCGTCAAATGTTCATGGAAGCGCGAGACATCGGTTCCCTTCCCTATGATCAGTGACTTGCGACCATTGTGGTGATTCACAAGGAGGGGAAACTGCGGGATCGTTGCACATCCTACAGGCCTATATCGCTCCTGAATGCAGAACCCAAGATCCTTGCAAAATTGTTGGCAAACCGATTGATAAAGGTGATCAGTGATCTGATTCATCCGGATCAGTCTGGTTTTATCCCGCATCGTAATACCGCATTAAACCTGCGGCGTCTACATGGCGTCCTGGCGAAAGCGGCGTCGCTGCGTGACCCGGCCATCTTGGTTTCCTTGGACGCCACAATGGCCTTTGATACAGTGGAGTGGCCGTATCTTTGGGCTGCTCTCGCAAAGTTTGGTTTCGGCCCTGGTTTCATCGGCTGGGTAAAACTCCTGTATGAGGGACCACTGGCTCAGATTGTTGTAAAGTGTCGGGTCTCTAAGTCCTTTATTCTGGGGAGGGGCACGCAACAGGGGTGCCCATTGTCCCCACTGCTTTTCGCCCTCGCATTGGAACCTCTGGCCGCTTGGCTGTGGTGGGAACCATCGCTCAAGTGTATTCGGTGGACCCCGGATTTTGAGGATCGAATTTCACTTTACGCAGACGATATTCTGCTGTATCTCACGTCGCCTCGGACGTCGTTGACAGTACCGTTCGATGTGCTGAACTCGTTCGGGAAGAACTCCGGCCTCGTGATTAACTGGGCTAAGTCCTGTGTTTATGTAATCTCTGGGGACACTCCCCCTTTACCACACCTCTGCCCCATACAGGTAACACAGACAGGTTTTAAATATTTGGGTTTTTTATTTCACTGGACCCCGCGGTCCGTTACGAGCGTAATTTGCTTCCCCCGCTCCAGTGGTTGAAGTCTGATGTTGCGGCCTGGTGTGGTCTGCCGTTGTCCCCCCTCGGACGGGCACCCCTTTTCAAAATGATGTCTTTACCACGGTTTTTATCCGCGCTTCAAAATACGTTTGATATCATTCCGGCGGGTTACTTCCGGGAGGTGGAGAGTTTGCAGAGGCGGTTGATATGGGGCGGACGTCCGCGTATCGCCCTTGCCAGACTGACACTTCCCTGGTATGACGGCGGTATTGCACTTCCGGATATCAAGCGCTACTATTGGGCCTCCCAGCTGGGAGCGATTAATCATGCAATGTATGGCCCCACGTCAAACCATGCGTTTGAGATGGATAAGTGGCAGTTGCGGGGTGGAGATTATACTAGGGCGCTATACTCCAAGCCTGTTAAAGGGAAACTCACAGCACCCACTAAAATTGCAGTGCGAGTGTTTCAGAGTGCGAATGCGGCAATGGGGTGGTCGGACCGATTGACTCGGGCGACTCCGCTCTATGTGACTGAAAGATTGGGTAGCTTGTGGAAGACGAAAGGCTTTGAGAAGTGGGATATGATTGGTATTTGTAAGGTTGGAGATCTCTGGAACAAAGATAGGATTAAGACCTTTGAGGAGTTGAAGTTAGTATATGAACTTAGTGACAAGGAGTTCTTCCGCTATATGCAGATCCGCCACGCACTGAGCTCAGTTTTTCCAGCCAGTGTCGTAATCCCGGAATCATTCCCTCTCGAAGATCGGGTGCTAGACGGATATGTTCCAGACAGCACTATTTCTTTGATATATAAGAAATTGATCAACGACCGTACAGATTTGCTGGTGCACTTCCGTGAGGCATGGACCAGTGATGGGCTGGAGCTGGATGATGAGGACTGGCAAGCTGCCATATCCTCTCCCAAGGAGGTCGCGATTCCAGCCCTTCTCCGGCTAGTTCAACTCAAGATCCTGCATCGGATTTACATAACTGGCCTCCGCCTGATTCGTATGGGTTTCTCTGTGGATGGGTTATGTAAGCGTGGATGCGGCTTAACGGTCACTTTCCTTCACATAATTTGGGAATGTCCGGAGGTGGTAGGGTTTTGGAGTCATGTACATGCAGTAATGGAGGAAGTTACAGGAGTTCCGCTGTTGCCCGAAGCCAGGCGCTGTTTGCTGAATGTTTGGGAACCGACTGATTATGATGTTGCGCAGACTCGGTGGGCGACCCTTGGGAATATGAAGCCAAGAGAGATATAGCACACTTTTGGGGGTCCTAGAAAACACCCACTATCTCTGCATGGAAGGAGAATATGGATTGGTGCATGTTTCGGGAGAAAACGGTGTATGTGGCTCGCGGTAGACCGAGGAAGTGGGGTAAAATTTGGAGCCAATGGAACTCGTACCGGGGTGACGTGTGCACTCCTCCCCTCATTGACACTCCGAATATGACTCCTTCCCCCTAACCTGACATTCCAAGTGTTGTATAGTCCTAAGGAAATGTGATCCTGTTTCCCCCTGCTCCCCCCTTTTCTCTTTTGTCATTGACGATTTGTATTGAATTGTAACATGCTTTTTCCCCCCCTTAGAGCATGTGTCCAGCAGTATTGCCTTTTATTGCCTTGTATGTTCATGTTTTTTTTATTGTTAATAAAAAGAGTTATAAAAAAAAAAAAGAAAAGCATTCGTCTGAAAAGACCCCCGAAACCAAAATATGATACCCTCTGGGATGTGAACTTGCATCTAGATCTTTTCATCTCATGGCCCGACAATTCTCTTTTGAATAGAAAACTTCTCTCCATTAAACTCGCTACTCTTCTTTGCCTTATCTCTTGTCGAAGGGTTTCTGACGTTAACGCTCTGGAGATCTCTAACAGATCCTATAATTTATTTGGAGTTAAATTTGAGGTTTACAGAAGAACCAAAACCATGTCTGACTCAATCTTTTATCCTCGTTTCGACCCTTGCCCGAAACTTTGTGTAGTTGAATGTATGAAGATGTATGATCAAAAAATGTCTAGCCTGCGCCCTATTAATGAGAAACAACTCCTTATCTCCTTTGTTAAACCTCATAAAGCCATTTCCTCTACTTCCATTGCTCGATGGGTTAAGTGTGCTATGAATTTAGCAGGTAATAATGTGGCTAAGTTTCAAGCTCATTCACTTAGGGGTGCTATAGCTAGTAAATCACTATGGTCTGAAGGTAAGTTGGATGATATTCTTAAAGCTGCAGACTGGTCTAACGCTAGTACTTTTACTAGACACTATTGTAAACCAATGTCTAATGTCGTTTTACAAGGCTACCAACATGCATAATGTAGCCTCCGTTCTTGTAATGAAATTGCGATTCTCCTATTACCATGCCTAGAGAATCTGGATTTCATTAAATACACGGAGGCTGACATTATCCCACCCATCCCATTCCCTTTTTTGGTGATTGGTGATTCCTTGTTTATTCACACTTATAGTTTGATTGTTTCTTCTGTTTCTCATTGACATGTTGCTTCAATTGTTTCTCATTGACATGTTATACTTGATTCAATTTTGTATTTATCTTGTACTGATTGTGAACCTTTTTGGTCAAAAGTTTTTCATTGCTTTCTTTCTTTTCAGATAATCCTTCTTCATAACCCCTGTTTATGGATATCTCCTTTCTTCTTAACCTACGTTTATGGATATCTCCTTGTTTGGTTACCTTCTTCACATCTCCTTTGGATGGAAGCCTTCACATTCTTCATTTGTGCTAATGCCTTTGAACTTCCTTATTTTCTCTTTGTCTGATTCAAAAGAGGCAGATGGTTGTCATGTCATATCTCTTAGCTTCTTTCAATGTTCTTTTGAAACCCTTGTATTATGACACATGCAGCTGCTTGGAGACTGCATTAAAAGTCATTGCATAATGTCAGCCTCCGTGTCTTTAATGAAATCCAGATTCTCTAGGCATGGTAATAGGAGAATCGCAATTACTAGCCGGCTTCCAACTGGCACACGAGCTCTCAGAGAACGTCAGAAGCCAGCTAGAATGACCGGCAGGTTTCCTTTCCGACCGCCTCCATCATAAAGAGGTGGTCAGAAAGGAAACTGCATAGCCCATTACGATGCAGCCCAGAAGGCTCTGATCACAGGTCAGAGCCTTTATGGTCTACATCGTAATCGGCCCCATAGAATCAATGGATTCTGATGGTACTGTGCACTATGGGCCATCCAATTCCTCATGTTCTGCTGTATCACAGGAGCGGTTGGCATTGGTATTTAAAATTATTTTTTGCTCTGCACATCTGCTCAGTATTCTGCATATTTGGAACCACCCTATTATTTTGCTGCATCTGTGAAACTTGTTCTGCATTCCCCTGATTCCTGTTAAGATTCTGACACCACCCCCTCTTCCAATGCTAATCTTCCAGCAGATGTTGCAAGCCATATTCTTTTTATCATGTAATGCTCACACTCAATACATCACCTCTTTCACTATTTTGCATCCACACCTGATTCATTCCAGATTGCACAAAATTCATATTTGAACCCATTTGATGTTGCTACCATTTCTCAAACTGCTTTATCTATGCAGTCATCAGCTTCCTTGAGCTTCATCTACTTTGGCTCATAATAGTCACTACTATCTGTTACCAGCATCAAGATCTCATGTATGGCCTTTGTCTGCCAGCACAACTCACTCTGTTGAAAGTTGTTATTAATTTCTGACCTTAATCCTTTCACAAAACCACTAACCCCAAGATTTTTGACTCCTCTGTGTTTCTTATAGATATGCATTTGCCTCTTATAAAAAGATTGTACTGAATCTCTTCAGTCTTGTGAGATTCTCAACATCTTTGGCAATTTATATAATTCTCAATAACTTATTTTTCCAAATACTCAATCACAGCCTTATATTTGTATGCTATCACTGCAGCCGGTGCATTATCAGAAGAAATTCTAGGTGTTTCTTGTGTCACCCATTCAACCACAACCTTACATTCCAACCAAAAATCTCCCGGAACTCCAATCTTAAATAATGAATTTCAATCTATCAACAACATCTGAGAAATGTGTGTCAACTTGTGTACTTCATCGTTCCTCTTTTCTGGATCCTCTCACAACTTTGAAACATTATGCGTAAATGCATACAAATCAACTCATGACCATAGTACAGGTACAAGATTCCCTTCATGAACCTCTCTCAAAAGAAATTCCAAAACTGTTCCTGCTCCAACTTCTGAATCACTTGCAACTTTTCTCTTTCTGCCTTCAGCCCCTTTCATGCTCTTTTTATTTGCTATCCCTCTTGTCCATATCACCTGATATTTTTCTAATCTCGAGTTTTCTCATGTAAATGTATAATATGAGATTTTAGGGTAATTAAGCCAATTTCCTTAATTTCATCCATATTTTTCCTTTTACTGATATCAACCTCTAATTTGTCAGCTAGCTCCTCCAACTTATTGTGTGCCTCTTTTGCTCATTGGGCTGCTTCATTAATCAAATATCTAATTACGTCAGCATTGAAAGTCAACAACCTATTCAAATCCACATTGCCTTGTAGTATCTCACCAAACTAATTTTTTTAAATGCCTATGCTCATTTCTTTAGGAGGCTCCTCAACTACCACTGTTCCCACTGGTACAACAACGTGTGTCTGACTTTCAGTATACCCCTACTTGTACTAGGCACTGGTATCATCATTAATTCCGTTGACGCACTTGATACCACCCCGGTAGGAGTTTGTACCCCCACATTACATCTCCCCGCACATGTGTCCACTCCTGCAGTAGCAGGAGTAGGGTTTAAGGGTTTATTTATTGTACAGTTAATAAAAACTCACAATTTTAAAATGTACAAATTTTTAAAAAGTCAGTATCTTCTTTAAAACAAGTAAGGTGCAATAGCTCAAATGTTTAAGAGTGTAAAAGTTTCAGCTTAGGTTGCATAAGAATCAGTGGGGTTTTCGTGGCCTTGATGCTTCCAAATTTCGAAAACCATGGTAGCCAGGGGTGTTTACTTTGTTATTGTTTATCTATTGCTTGAGGAATCCCTCTGCATTTTTCATTTAGTCTTGTGGCCACTATGTCAAAGTATTTTGTTGTTCTGCAGTTTAGCTGAGTTTCATCGGGGTTAAAACAAAGCATCACGGCCTGCCTGCAGCTCATTATGCCCTTCTGGATCCATGAAGCCCGAAACAAAGAGCGCCTTATGTCCCGGAGATTTGTGCAGATGCAGATAATGTGTATAAGATCCTCTTTCCCAGAGAGACAGAGGCGGCATTGATTTGCAGGGTTTTCCCTTGGCCATGGTGCTAGGTGCGGGGCTATGGGAATTCTGCCCATGCGCATATTAAGGAACTTATTTTTAGTCTTCTGTGTGAGACCCGTCGTTAGGTACTCTTGTGGTTTTAGAGCACTGTAACCATTCAGCGCGACCCAACCGTGAGCTCTCTTAGGTAGGATGGCTTTGTCCTCAATTGATGATACCATCTTGGTGACTTTCGACACCACTTTTTTGAAGGTGCCAGGGTCAGTTGCCGACTCCCATAGGTCTGCGAATCCTAAGACCTTCAGTGATTCCATTAAGTAGGTCCTTGCAGGTGAGTTGTCTCTGATGGTTAGTTCGGTCCAGAGGTGGGCGTTTAAGGATCCGTAGTCGGCATCTCTGATTTTCGGCCAGCTTTTTAAATATGGCCTCTTCTCTCCACCGTTTGTTTCTGCAGGCCGAATTCGAGGCGAATTTGTGCGGGTGATGAGTTGGTGGGGAGATGAAAATTGCCCTGTATGCTCGACTAATGGTTTTGTCTAGGGTTGTTGCATCTTTGCCTCGCATGGACTCGCTGCCATAGGTAAGCATGGGCTGTAAGCGAGCTCTTAGTACCTGTAGGAGAGGGCCCAGTGACCGGTCAGGGAGTGCTTTCTGTAGAGGCTTTATCGATAGATAGAATGCCGTGCCCTTTCGACGAATGGCCTCTAGTTGTTGTTTGAAGGAGCCATTGCCGTCTATTGTGACGCCTAGGTATTTATAAGAGGCTATCTGGTCTAGCCTCTGTCCGTCCAGGAACCATGCTGGTTTCCGTTTTTTGTGATAGTTTATTGTCATTACTTTTGTTTTGTTTAAGTTAATTGCTAATGAATTGTTTTTTGAAAATGCGTTGGTTTTGTCAAGGAGATGTTGGAGACCGACAGAGGACCGACTGATGAGGACTAGGTCGTCTGCATAGAGGAGGTTTGAGAGTGTAGTGTTACCTAGTCTTGGGGCATGAGACTTTGCTGTCTCCAGTTTGCCGGGGAGGTCTGCGAGAAAGAGGTTGAACATCATGGGGGCTAGGACGCAGCCCTGTTTCAGACCTTTACTGGCCTTCATTTGTCTCGAGAGGTGCGAGCCAGAACCCAGTATGATCCTGACCCAGGTGTCGGTGTGTAGCATTACCAGCTGCTGTAAAAGTGGGCCTGGAATTCCCCATCTGTCCAACTTCTGGCAGAGTTTGTGCCGATCTACGTGATCGAACGCAGCGCTGTAGTCAATGAAGCACGTGCAGAGAGAGCTCTTGGAAGCTTTTGCTGCGTCGGACAAAAGAGTTAGCGCCATGATGTTTGTCGAGGTGCCCTGGCCGCTGCGGAATCCGGTTTGGGTTGCTGGGATGATGTTATTTGCTGTTGCCCAAGATGTTAATTCCTTCAAAATGAGGCCCGCGTAGTATTTTGCCTCTGTGTCGATTAAGGCTATAAGGTGGTAGCTACTTGGGTCGTTCCTGGCTCCCTTTTTGTAAATCTGGCTTATTATCGAGCCTCTCCAGGATGTTGGTGTGTTTGCTAATTCTCTTATTGCGTGGAATACTGGTGTCAGGATGTTACACCAGAAGGCAGGGTCTTGCTTATATAGTATCGGCGGTATCCCGTAGCAGGAGCAGCATCTGCCACTCTGTCTGTATATGGAGGCGGTCTCAAATTCAAAGGCTCACTTATAAACTTGTCATCATCATCAGATTAATTTGTCTGTGCATTTTTCTTTTTTGTTTTCTTTTTATGGTGTTCCTCCTTCTCAGTAACTATACCAGGGAATGTTTTTATGTATTCAATCATGTCCCTGCTCCAACATTTCTCCTGCAGATCCATTTTTCTTTCAATCCCATGTATCCATGAACTCTTCACCTGCTTACCTTCTCTCTTTTTCTGTAGCCGAACGATCCCATTTATTGAGCGCCTCAAGTTGCGTAGGTCTTGCCATCGGCTTCATGTCATACATAGTTTGCCTCAAGAAATCTAGTTTCTTAATATTAAATGTACCCTCTAAAGGATATTGTAAAACTCCAACATGTGCAGTAGATTTTATCCCATTTTGAAATCCAGGTACAAGTATAGTACCCAATACCTTTCATTATCTCATAGGCTAGCGTTACTTCCACTGATAATTTCCGATCCTCCCTAGGTACAGCAGTAACCTTAGGTTTTTTCAACAAACTTTCCATTACTCTACTAAAAAATCAACTCAACATCACAACAAACAAGCTAGAGAACAACACAAATTGCAGCTCAGCTCTGTCAAAGGTCACCCTATCACACAATGGTTTCATCAGCAACCAAGCAATCAGAGCACTACTTTGTGATAACGTCTCAACAATCCCAGGGCAGATCCCTGGCTGAGCAACTTATGCTTGAGTAGGAAAACAAATACAAAACCGCTTGACATTTAAATAACTAAATAAATCCTTGTCTGTGTACCCTAGAAAGAAAATAAAAATCAGTAAATCAATTAAGTTATTCAATCGCAAACCATGAAACTACAGATACGAAAAATACATTCAGAATCACTTACAAAGAACCAAATCAAGTACCGATCTACAAAGTACTTCCATCCACACTGAGCAGACTCCTGTCCAGGGCTATCTATTCAGTGTGCTTGTTGTGTGCACAGGAGCAAGAGTCAATAACCCAAGATAGTCTCACAACCTAGAAAATGAAATTAGTTAATTCAGAACTCCTATCAATATGTCGGTGGCGCCTTGCTGTATACACCACAATTACAGACAAGTACTATCAATATATCTTGAGATCATGGATTTTGACATATCCGCTGATCAATCCAACCAATAAACTAGAAGAACCCCAAATGTGTTTACAAATAGGAATAATACATCAGAGCAATTGTGATCAATCCAACAAAGAACCCTCAATCACCATTGCATACTCAAACTCACAACAGAAACAGAAAGCCATCTCACAAATTCATTCTTGAATATGCACCCACAAATTCAATTTTTCCTATTCCTACTTACACTCCAAATTGTTCAGTCACTTCTTGGGAAGGTCCAGTGCCATAAATTTTGGTAGAGTTCCAAAAACTCCTTGAATCCTCAGACCAGTCATTAACGACTCAAAAATCACAGGAATATCTTTTGGGGACCTCGACTCATAAGGGATCCAGTTGACACCTTGGACGCAGCCTGATGATCTGGACTTTGCAGATGACCTGGCCCAACTCTCACATACCCATCAGCAGATGCAAGAGAATAGCGACAATATGGCAGCCACATTAGCACAACTTGCCCTCAACATCCACAGGAGAAAAACCAAAATCTTGAAGGGTAACACGGCAACCACAATTGCAGTCACTCTTGCAGGTGATGCAATAGAAGAGGTTGAGTCCTTCGCCGACCTAGGCAGTGACTTAGACAAGCAGGGCAGTACAGATTATGACATCAAGTCAAGAATCGGCAAAGCAAGGGATACCTTCATTCAATTAGAGAAGATCTGGAGCACCAAGGACGTAATGCGAGAAACCAAGATCAGGGTTTTTTTTAAAACCAACGTAAAATTGGTCCTTCTGTATGGAACATAAAGGTGGAAGGCAACAGTGTCCAAATCCTCATCAACACATGTCTGAGGAAAATCCTCCAAATACACATGGCCAAACACAATCAGCAACTGCAACCTATGGCAGCAGACTTCCCAACTCCTTGACCATGAAGGATTCATGAAAAGCTGCGGCTGGGGCTGGATTGGTCACACCCTCTGCAAGCCCACATCAAACACCACCAGGCAAGTCCTGGCCTGGAACCCTCAAGGGAAAAGGAAAAGAGGAAGGCCGGGAAACATCTGGCACCTAGGCCTTAAGGCTGACTGCAAGGAGATGAGCTACACTTTGAGTTAGATTGAAGGAAAAGCCAAAGACAGAGGTGGATGGAGAATGCTGGTTGACAGCCTATACCCCAGGAGGGGTAGTAGGCATTAGTTAGTACTAATAAGGAGGTACTGTTCTGCAACCCTCCTCTGCTACCAAATTTGTGGACCTCTGTACCTCAATAATTTACTGAACCCAATTATTTTAATCTTCCTAAATATATCTCTGGAAGCTTGGCTCCACCACTCTTGATATAGCAACAAGAGACACCACCTTCTATGACATCAAGTCCAACAAAATTAGCAGAGCAAATCAAATAGTGACTGGGACCACTCAATAACTGAATTCTAGATCAATTAGAAGTTTAAAGAGTTTTATTACAAAAATCTTAGAATAGGCAATACAGAATAATGCAGTAAATGTATGGCTTCAAGGCTCAGACACAAAGTACAAAATCAGAAATCGGAAATCGGAAATCACTTAAATGGTCTCTATGTCCCAGCTATCAGGCTCCTAAAGAACACTGACAGCATCTCTAGTAGGGAAAGGAAATCTCTAAATAATCAGACAGAGTCTTGTGAAGAAAATGAAAGCCTTAGCTCAATCCGTCAGAGATATGTGAGAAAAATGAAAAAATCTCTCTTCACACCCAAAACCAGGAGTGTCTAAATACATTTTACACATAAACAATGAGCAAATCTGCAGATTCGGCATAGCATGACTAGCGATAGTACATGTTGGACAAATCAGAAGCAAGATTGGCATTTAAAAGTTTATAGCACTAACCCATTTCAAATGTGGGCAAGAATCTTCCAAGCTTTTAGCATTATGGAAATGTACATTGCAATGTGAAACATTTTCGAACAAAGACCCTCTCGGGTCTACCCAAGATCTCCTTTGCACCTCTAAAAGCCTGCCTCAATGCGGCCGCCAGACTACTCACCAGCGCGAGGAAATACAACCATATTTCCCCGCACTTGAAAGCTCTCAACTGGTTTCCCCTGGAGGCAAGAATAGAGCTCAAAGTAGCATGCATCATGTACAAAGCCTTGTATTCTAACTCCCCTGCATATCTGAGGCAGAGACTTGTGCTCTCCGGAGGAATCAGAAACTCTCGATCTGCCAGAGACCTCCTGCTCCAACCTACACGCTTTTGGAAGAAAAAAAACTTACAACTGAGCTTTCTCTGGGGCTACTCCAAGAATATGACATCAGAAGAATCCCCTCTCTATCTCGCTTCAAAATGGTTGCCAAAACATTCCTCATGGGCAAATTTCTCGTTTAAACTTTGCCTCCACCACCACTACAGCCCTGATCTACGGCCATCTATTGCCTCCTTTTGGATTATCTCCCTCACTCCTTCAGAAACTTGGGGCCTTGTCACAAACATTGATTAACGCAATCTATCAATATGTTATCTCATCTTGAGTACTTGGATATTTATTCTGTAAATACGTGCCCTATCTCCCACTTTCATTCGATCTGTAACTGGATGATTCTATGCCTATTCTGTACATGCCTATGTATCTCTGTAAAGCGCTCTGATATCCTAATGGGTCAAGTTTGCGCTCTATAAAACACTGAAAATAAAATAAAATAAAAATAAAAAAAGACTTATACAATAACGTGCTATCAAGCCTGCATCATAACTTCAAGTGGAAGTGCCCTTAAGATACTTCAGGAACACAAAGGAAAGTTTAATCCACAATACATGCTCTCTAAGGAAAATTGGTTTTAAGTGCAACACCATTAATTAATCAGTTATGACTATATTCATCATAAAAATCATGAATGTGCACAAATTACCCAAAATATCATATTTGAAAGACTTTAACAATTGCTTTATCATATTCACCGTATACTCCCATGGAGAAAAAATGGAAAGCTGCAGTCTCGAGAATGAGTGCATTTTACCAGGTAGTTATTGCTGCCCACGCTAAACGAATCACTCATCGCACTACTAATAAAACATACAGTGGAATTTGAGAACAATAAAGAAAGATGTAAATAAATGCATACTCGTTTGTTCAGCACTTTACAGAAGTGCTACATCAGCCGTACAGGATATCCGCGACTGTGTGGCCGTTTTTATCACTGTATTGTTTGGAATCACTACACAGTGTGCACAAGTTAAACACAGTAAGACACAATAACTGAACCATGTATTAATACAAACAAATGAAATGGTTATAGATGGAAAAATGGTTTGCAACACTTGTTTCATTCAACATTGCCAACTACAGGGCTGTCCTATCTTTCTCTTCTACTACTGAATGACATAACATTATCGTTTTGTTTCTCTTATCTGCTCAGACATTCTATGGTTCATTAAGTGACATTTTGAATATTTGTAAAATAAGGATAACAGAAAAATATAAAGCTGCGAAAAGGACTGTGGAGAATCTCAAACCGTACAATCTCTGCTATCTAATAAACATGTACTTTGTATTGCAAATATTATTACATGAAAAAGGACTGTGCTATTGGACAGTATAAGAAGAAGTACAAAATAGATAAAAAGAAAAATGAAAACTGGTTCATTTGGCAGAGGAAGAGGCTCTAAAGATAAGAAGCACCCCTCAAAGGAGTATACAGCCCAGCGAGGATGGGTAAAGCCCACACTGCCACCTCTTGAGCTGGCAAGGGAAACTTCCCTTGGACATCAAAGATGGAAGAACAGGGAGAAACTGCAAGGGGAAATAATGGTTAAACCTAACCAATCTGCTCTGCACCACTCAGTGGCATTACAATAGCCCCCTGAGCCCCTGAGGTGCGGGGGGCCTGAGCTCCAGAGGGCCCCCTTCAGCACTGTGCACCGGTGGCCCTGAGAGCTCTTGACTGGGTCCAGAGCTTAAGGGGACCCCTCCATGCACTTTGCAGGGGACCCCTCTCAAGTTTCGGTATGCCACTGGCATCACCACTGCAATGAGATGGGAAATGGCGTCTCATTAAACACGGGGCCAGTGAACTGGAGCATAGCAATGAGGTTGTGCTCAAGGAAGTGCGTGAGTGAGTAAGAGAATAAAGCCCATATTTATGAAGGTTTTGCATCACCCTTGCGCCATGCAAAGCAGCACAACAGCAACGCAAAACTGAAGTGAGATGTATCAAGCCATTCAAAGCCAACTTGCGGGGCCCAGCATGGCTTGATACATCTAGATGTAACGCCAGGCAGTGTAAATCACAGCCTTGCGTTTCTCTGACCCAGGGAGGCGTTGCATGGCTGTAGCATGGTTATTCCCACGCATCCACCCATTGATTTTGGCAATACCCAGATTTACCATTAGTGATAGACCTGTGAATGTGTCAAAATGCTACACCTCTCCATTTCCCTGCATTTTGCAGCGCACGTAGATACAGAAAATGCCTCTGCGGTTTATTTTTATGCAGGAAGGTATCCCTTTCTGCAGAAAAACAACCCTGCCTACAACGCAGACACCGTTGCAACATGACACAAGAGTGCCTGAGTTGGCGCTAGGTAGCCAAAACTGTACCAGCGCTATGGAAGGACAGGCATGTGTTGTATAATGTTAAATACAGTGCATTCCTTCCCTCTCACACAGTGCAGCACAGCAAGGTGGCCTTCTGAGTTGGGCTGCGTTAAAGATTGATAAATCTGCCTTCAAGTGCCCTGCAAAAATTATAGGTTGAAAACTCAATATCAAGTACCATGATCAGCAGAAAGTATTGATTATTAATTAATGACAGCAATAAACCAATTTTGACTGTAAGCAGTAGGAAAAGAGGTCTTGCTGCTCGCAGCCAATAGTATTTATTGGATTGATTATCCTCTGATTGGTCACTATAGCTTGGCTCATACCGGCACTTGTCACAAGGAACCATGGGAACTGTCATTTGTATTTGTTCTCTTGGCTGATACTGAACAAAGCAAGAAAGTGAAGGAATATTGTGAGCCGCCAGTCTTGCCATAAAATCCACTTACTCATGCAGAAAAATACACCTATCCTGTTTTGACCACTGTGACACATAAGAAATGTTGTCCTTCGATTGTTTAAAAATCGGACAATGCACTGAAAGCCTCGCCCTTAACCATTGGCTGGGTCACCTGCGTGCATTCATTACCTGTATTCATTCAGCCCTTCCTCACATTCCTGTATACACTTAATTTACGCACACCTAAAACAGTGGGAATATATTCATTGTATTGTATGGGAAAACGAAATTACCGGCGCTTGCCTCCCTATGTTGCTTCTCACCTAGGAAGTCGTTTTCTATCGAATTTCGCTGTGCATTTAATCCCCTCCTGAGGCGGGAGCCGGGAGGTAGCTGCATTATTTGTGTGATTATAATTTCGTTTTGCACCTTTTAAAACCTCGCCGTATTTCTAGCTTTTAACTCCACTGCACTTGGTTTGAAAAACGAAGCTTAGCTGCACTGTTTATTAATTGTGACTGATTTACTCTGCTTGATGTAAAAGTGGCAGAAGTTATCCCCCTGCCCCCCGCTTGTTTAACTTAGCACTCACCCTGATACTCGGATCACCCTCAGCCGATTTGGATGCTGAGATAGCCGAGCCTCGGCCAGGTAGAATCGACTTTGGCGGCCATCTTGGTTTGGGGCAGCGTTTCCACACTCTCTATTGGCCACTATAAAAGGACATCCCCTATCAAGCACTCCTATTCGCTGTGCATTTAATCCCCTCCTGAGGCGGAAGCCGGGAGGTAGCTGCATTATTTGTGTGATTATAATTTCGTTTTGCACCTTTTAAAACCTCGCCGTATTTCTAGCTTTTAACTCCACTGCACTTGGTTTGAAAAACGAAGCTTAGCTGCACTGTTTATTAATTGTGACTGATTTACTCTGCTTGATGTAAAAGTGGCAGAAATTATCCCCCTGCCCCCCGCTTGTTTAACTTAGCACTCACCCTGATACTCGGATCACCCTCAGCCGATTTGGATGCTGAGATAGCCGAGCCTCGGCCAGGTAGAATCGACTTTGGCGGCCATCTTGGTTTGGGGCAGCGTTTCCACGCTCTCTATTGGCCACTATATAAACGGAAGGCAATGCCTCCGCGCAGCGGACGCGTTCAGCGGACGCGCCGAACTTGCGCCGGAGTCGTGCCAGAGTCCTGCCCGTCTGCGCCCGTCCGCGCTGAGGACGGGCTGGACGGCTGGACCACTGGCCATTACAAGGCAGGCGCCCCTGTCCTGAAATACTCTTTAAGGGAGATGCTGCGGCTTAAGCCCGCCCCTGCCCCTTGCTCACATCGCTACAGACCTGAGGATTATTTGACATGTCCTAGCTGTGCGTGCTTTCCGATTGATGCAGATGAGCCTCTGCTCTCTCTTTCCTCTGCTCCTCCGGAGCCTTGCTCTTTATCAACACCTAAAAATCCCAGCGAGTCCTGTCTTCTTCTCAATGCTCGCTCGCTCATTAAAAATAACATTGTATTCAAGGAACTGGTCTTAGATAAAACACCTTCTTGGGTTTTTATTACGGAGACCTGGGCCAAAGACTCCTCGGGTCCTGATCTGGTTGAAGCGGTCCCTGAGGGTTACTGCCTAACTCGATTTGACAGATTAGGCCGTGTTGGCGGTGGTCTGGCTATTTTATATCAGGACAAATTTCACTGCCACACTATACCCCTTTCTGACCCCAAGGACACATTCCAGGTCCTATATTTTTCCCTCTCCGATTCTGCTAATCCAGCATTTAATGGAATCTTGGTCTACCGCCCCCCTGGCCCAAGAGCAGGATTTGGGCTGAAATTGATGCAGGTTCTGGAACCCTATTTTGGCCGACAAAATCTGACCATTCTAGGTGATTTCAATTTCCACCTTGAGCTATTGGAGGCTCACGACACTATTTCCCTGGTAGAAATAATGTCAGCCTGCGGACTCACCCAGCTGGTGAACGGTCCCACCCACCGAGCGGGGCACACGCTCGATGGCATCTTCTCTAACGACCCTAGGCTGACAGTTGCCAGCCCCTTCCATCTCTCCTGGTCGGACCATCTGGCCGTTCCCTTCAATATGATGTATCCCTCACGGGGCTATATTAGAAGGGCCTCGAGCACCATGGAAGTGCGAAGGAACCTCAAAAAGATCAGGGAAGATTCCTTCCATCCATGGACAACCAGTCTGTCCATTCCTCGGGAGGCAGATACCTCCACTGCGGTCTCTATATTTGAAAATACCATTGCTGAGGCCTTAGAGGAGCTTGCTCCTGCAAGGTCTTGCTATTCTGCTAGGAAAAGACCTTCAGCTCCCTGGTTCTCCGAACAGCTCCGGCTTCGGAGACAGGAAGTAAGAAGGCAGGAACGCTTATGGCACTCTAGTTGGGCCCCTAAGGATAGAGAAGCCCATAGGGTCCTGCTTAAAAATTACAAACTGGAAGTTATTAAGACCAAGCAGGAATATTTCACGGCACTCACCTCCTCATTGTCATCTCCTAGAGAACTCTTTAGGATTGTCGATTCCCTTACGACCCTTCAGACACCGGATCCTGTGGTTGCCTCTCAGGACCTGTGCAACAAGATAGCTGCCTTTTTTCAGTCAAAAATCGCCGACATCTATGCTGCTCTGGAGGTCCAAAAATCCCTGACCGCCGTTCCTTTGCTGCCTGCTCTCCCTGAGCCCAGTGTTGCTGAATCCTCTCAACATCAGGATTTGATTTCCTTTCCTCCCCTTTCCTGTCAGGATCTTGAAATCCTGCTTGATAAAACCAAATCTGGCTCTCCGTTGGATGTCTGCCCGCTAAAGATCCTCAAGCAGTGCAGAGAATCTCTCCTTCCTCCTCTGGTTGACATCATGAACAGAGCGATGAAGGAAGGCATTTTTCCCCAGCAGTGGAAGAATGCTGTAGTAAAACCTTTGCTTAAAAAGCCTTCTCTGGACCCCGGGGTGTTAAAGAACTTTCGCCCCATTTCACTGCTCCCGGCTCCCGCAAAGATGCTCGAAGCCCATCTAAATAAACATCTGGCTGCATTTGTGGAGAGCTCGGGCTGTTTGGATCTCTCCCAGCATGGTTTCAGGAGGGAACACAGCACCGAGTCTGCCCTCACCATAGTGCTGGATACCATCCGCACTAGAGTTGATGAGGGTCAGACCTCCCTCCTGATCCTTCTAGACCTCACAGCGGCCTTCGATACCCTGTCTCCTGTGGTGTTAACATCTCGCCTGAGGGAGATTGGGGTCCGCGGGCCTGCTCTGGGACTCCTTTCCTCTTTTCTCGACCATAGAGAACAAAGGATAATGCTGGGATCGTTTCTATCTCCATCCCTGTCTGTGCAATGTGGGGTCCCTCAAGGGTCAGCGCTCAGTCCTACCCTTTTTAATATCTATGTGACCCCCCTTGCCAGACTCATTAGATCTTTTGGGATGGAGGTAGTTTCCTACGCGGACGACACCCAGATCTTAGTCTCTCTCTCCCAGCCAGCTACGTCAACTGCCGCCAATTTTAGATCTTGCATGGAGGCAGTTGGCCAGTGGATGATCCACAATTCACTAAAACTGAATGGGGAGAAGACGGAGGTGATGGTCTTTGGAGGAAAGGAACCGATCTGGTCGGCGGAGTGGTGGCCGAACTCGCTGGGCGTATGTCCCGAGCCCACCTTGTCAGCAAAAAACCTGGGAGTTATGATCGACCCCAACCTTAGTATGTGCCAACAGGTCAACAGGACTGTTTCGACCTGCTGGGGGATTATCCACATTCTGAGGAAAATCAGGCACTTTTTGTCACCCCAGGCAAGAAAGCAACTTGCTGTCGCTCTTTTGGGTTCGCGACTGGATTACTGCAATGCGCTGTATGCAGGGCTGAACAAGAGTCTTCTACAGCGCTTGCAGGTGGTCCAGAACGCGGCAGCGAGATTTGCTCTTGACCTACCAAAACGTGCCTCTGCCACCGAAGCCCGAAAACAACTGCACTGGCTCCCCGTTGAATACCGGATCCTTTTCAAATCCATGTGCCTGGTGTATAAAGCCTTAGCTAAACCCAGCCCTACAAGCATGGGATCCATTCTTTCTCGGCATAACCCCAGTAGAAATCTTCGCTCCAGTCACAAACTTCTCCTCTCTGTACCCCGTGTCAGAAAAGCAAGATGGGGAGGTAAGGCCTTTTCCTTCCTGGCACCTAAGTGGTGGAATGCCCTCCCTTTGGAAGTAAGATCCAGTCCCTCTCTGCAAACTTTTAGATCCGCGCTTAAGACTCACCTTTTTACACGTGCATACCCGTAGTGGTGCTTTGTATATTCTGTTTATTGTTTATTGATTTTGATAGGCGCCTTGATACCTTCGGGTTTAGTCTGCGCGTTATAAGTTGCATAATAAATAAATAAATAAATAAATAGTGGCGTAGGGGAAGATTCATTTGGGTAGCCATGCAAAATATGGTGTAAGGCTTTTAATATTTTATTTGCTGTGCCCACCTCCCAATATTAAAAATCCTTTGAGCAAAGAGGCGACCCCCTTCCACCGCATGCGTTTAAGGATTTTACTTACCGCCTTCCTAGAGTTAGAAAATGATTGAAACAATGTTTTCTACCCCACCCCAAAATCGGAATCTTTTCAATAGAAGCCAACCCGCTGCAAGAAAGACACTTCCTATTATTATGATGTCTGAACATCATCTTTGTTCAAAATGTGCCTATCTTGAACATTCCTGTTACTACGTGCACCAAGGAACAGTTCACCGGTGGAAACGCCATCTTCCTCAAAAAGAACATGGGGCATATTATCAACAACTAGCGATAATTATCGCTATGTTGGCTTAGCGGCAATATTTTTATCGCCGAGCTGCGGCGATTTTTATCGCTTAGGAATCTTGCTATTATCAAGGTTTATCTCCTAAGCGATAAAAATCGGCCGAAATGCATGAATATCGCTGAAAGTCAGCGATATTCATGCATTACCGAGCTAATGCTCTTAGCCATGTTATCCACCTACCATTGGATAACATGGCTAAGAACTGCTCAGGGCCAGTTGTTAGCTTTTGGAGATATTCGCGCTTAGCGCAAATATCTCCAAAAGTTGGTAATAGGAGATAGCGATGTTAGCGACTGTTTCCAGTCGCTAACATCTTGGCACGCCCACTTTGCATGTCATTAGTGATAAATTTCACTGACATGTAAAGCGGGGCCCAAGATGGTCGTTATCTCCTACTAGCTGTCGCTAACCGGTGTTAGCGACAGCTAGGTAATAGGGAGATAATTGTATCTCCGTTTTCTTGGCTTTTAAAGCCAAAAAAGCGGAGATAAACCCCCTTGATAATATGCCCCCCTGTTCCCAAAACACAGCGGCCCTGTTTACATATTGTGGGTGGCGAGAGAAATGTTTGATTAAACTCGATACAGAGAGAACCTGCAAGTAGTACTGTGTACAAACATTTCAATTTATATGCCTCATTTGTTAGGCTTTGAATAAAAAAAGGTTAGAGGGGTGTTTGGGGCTGTCTTTAACCTTGATGGTGTTTTCACTGAGGCAGCATAATAGCTCCTAATTGCTTAAGTGGAAGGAACATGTTGACATTTCCTTCTTTGTGCTTAGAGCTCAGCGCCGAAACCATTATGCTAATTCAAGCATTATATACACCAAGGTATTTATGGGACTGACACAAGTGATGTTGCAGGTAAAGGGCTGTGAAATGGTCTGTAAACAGAGAGAATTGATTCCAGGCCCTCAGCAATGCTGTTAAAGTCACAGAGAGTGAGCAGGCTGCCCTGCGAAACCCGTCCAGACTGTCAGACTGGGTCAGCCCGTGTCAGCAGGGCTGTCATTATACATCAGATGGGTGGCTTAATTATATGTAAAACAATCACATAAATTGAAAGAACACGAGCACCGTGCCTATGGAAATGCGCGTGGGCACCGAGCCATTTGGACGTGGAAATTATTAAAATATGAAAGAATAGAAACCAGGTACTCTGGATTACAACCTCATCTATCCCACCCAGTTAAGAGGCGATACAATCTTACAAGATCATTAGATAAGTGCTTGAATGTCAAGCTACACACAAACAAGAAAAAAGTGTTTTACCTAACCGTTGACATAAACTTGAACGCACTATTTTGTTTACTGTCTATTTAGTTTTATATCTTTTTTATTTTCACACTTTACATCCTTTATTAGTGAACTCATCCTCCTTCGAGCACCAAAGTAAATTAATTCCGTGCTTCCAATAATCGTATTAAAATACTCTACATTTTGATTTTATATCGAGGAAACCGCTTTTGTATTCTTAATAACCTTCATTTAACAGGGCTAGCCAGTGAAGAGAAAAGAACAGCTTTCCTTACTCCTTTCTGCATCACCAACAATAAATATTCTAGAATGTTACTTTGTTTGATGATCTCATTTTAGGTTTTGAGCCATAGAGAGAAATAGTTCACCAAATGGGCCCTTTAAATTAAATTGTGGATTTCCTTTCACTTTGAACTACTCCACCCGGAGACTTCCACTTCAGCAGTAAAAACATTAAAACAGAAGCTGAAAGCAAATTGTGGCATCAGTGAAAAGCTTCCAAGTACCAACTTTGCAAAAAGGTGTTGCTTCCTATCCAAAGTGCTGTGTTGCTGTAGCTGAGAAATTTCCAAAAACATTGCCTGATTGTCAAATTCACTCCCCCAACCTAATAAAATGCTACATTTTTCTGACTATAAGTAGGCCCTGTCGGATGCAATATTTATGGCATTAGATAACAAGCAAACTGTGAGGTATCGGAATATATTGGATGAGATAATTATCGCATATGCCAAGGTTTGGGGGAATAACATGGGTATTTTGGTGCCTACTGCACCAAAATCAGCTTGTCTTGGTAAATACTTTTCTGCTTGTTAAATTTGCAGAAAAGGTCAAATGGTGCAATATTTATTGCACTGGTAATTGTTGGGTGCAATAATCATTACACCACTTGAAACTGCAATCATTGAGCCGGCATCTCTATTTAACGGGCCATAATGAGACCCATAGCGTTTGTTCATCATCTCAGATGTGGTGCTGTACTTCCAGCACTGAAGTGAGATTGCTATTACTCTTTGGTGTTCTAGATCATTTCCCTAAAATTATACACAGCAAATAACACAACTTCTTCCCTCTCACCTGTCCTCATGAACGCCCATCGACTCCCCCTACAACCATCCTCAATAGCGATCCAGCACATGTATGGCGATGACACCCAGATCCACATTAGGAATCTGACACATCTGGAAAGCGTCTGCTAGAATGCCTCTTCCACATGCAGCAACACACTGCTCACAATTGGCTTTGTTCTGTATAGGACACAACTGAAATCTTCCTCCTCGGATGTGGAGATCTTTGGGTGCTCCCTTTTAACTGTGACCAGGCGATGGGTACTCTCCATTGACCTCCAGGTTTGGTCAGAAATCGCTGGGTTATCTTTCATTGAGAGTTATCTTTCAAGGCACAAATTAACTTGACTAAGATTGTGATTTTCCACCTTCTTTGCCTTCGTGAGACCCCACCCCTACTTCTGACTCACAAACAAATCACCCTCATCATTATTTTGGCCCTCTTAGATGTGGAGTACCTCAAGAGTGTATCTAAAGATCCTCTCGCATAAACAATGAGTACATATATTTTTAGCCATACCCGATCAAGCATATATTAACATCAATTGTTTTTGCTATTAGTAAAATCACCGAGGTCAAGGTCCAGTTTTCTACAAAGCTGTAAAGTTTTGAATTTCTACTGAAATTAAGACATTCAAAGATATATAACTGTTCCACTCGGGCATTAATGATTTTCTCAGTTTTGTTTTTTGTTTTTTAAATATCAGGATGGTCAGATCCTCCTAGCTAAGCCTATAAGAACAGGTCCTCATTTGTAATTCTTATGCTATGTTACATTATTGGCAGCAACTCTCTCCGAAAGGAGTATCCCAGTGCTAATGCGACAATCGCAAAAGCTGGAGATTACAAAGCCTTAAAATGATCAGGTTTTCAGCATTTTCTTAAACATTTTAAGACTTTGGCAGGAACAGGTTTGAAATGGCAGCCTGTTCCAATGGTATAGGGACAAATAAGAGAAAGAGCTGCCCCAATTCTCAGTCGTGTGACTACAACAGGATACTGCTAGTGCCTTATTAGATAATCACAAACTCCTGCCCGGGTGGTAAAGTGATAATCTTCAGCAGAGAAAGGCCAGGCCACCTCCATACAAGGCGCTGTACGCATGGCAAAGACATTTGAATAGGCCTCATTTTGTAATAGGAAGCCAATGTAAAGATCTTAAAATGTGTTCTGAGGCGGAGCCAGAAGGTAGATAATATACCATGTGTGCTGCTGTATTCTGCACCACCTGTAATCTTGACAGAAGTGCCCCATTTACAAGCCACCAGGAGCGCATTGCCGTAATCTAAACAATTGGTTATGAGACCTTGGACTAAAGATTTCCTTGAGTTAAGGGGAAGCCACATTAAGGTTTGCTAAGCAATCGAAAAATGCCAAAGTAGAAACTACAAATAGATTTAACATGGTCCGCCATGGTAAGCTTGTCATCCACAAGAATCCCCATAAAATTCATTTTTGTTTTCAGTTATTTTGAAGCCATTGTTTCTGAACAAGTATGAATTAGTAAATTAAGGGATGTGTTTGTCAATTAACATTGTATCAAATTCAAGTTGTCCAACATTACGTTACCTGTATTTCGAGTGAAATGCCCTTTGAAATCGCAATGCAATTACAATTCGTAAAACAAAATTCATGTAATAATGTAGTAAGTCTGCATGTAAAATGTAACAAACATTAACTAAGGTCACGGTCTTGCCTCTAAAACACCAAACCATTGTTTTGGTCAATGCTGTCAATCACACACATGCGCATGCATCACGAAGCATGAACATGATTGAAGATCAGGCAGTAACCACTAACATTTGCAGTAGTAATTCCAAAAATAGTATCAGTAGGACATTTTCCCACTCAGTTAATCCCTCACTAAATGGACAACTAATAGAAGTAGACTAGCTGTTATTTCATTTTACAATAAAAGAGACCACAGTAGGAATGCCAAAATGAAATCTTGAAAACAATGGAACCAATGCACTTAGATTTTGCTGTGACACATTTTGTTAGTACTTGTCTTAGCACAGAATTTCATAAGTAAGCTAGAATTACTCCTGAGTTACTTACAGTAGTATGTCAGGAGTACTATAACAGTAAGTTACATCTACTCAGAATAAAATCTATGTGAATCAGGCCCTACGTCTTAGCCAAACAAGATGTTATGTTACATATATTTAATATAATGTGCGGAAGCAGGGATTGGAGTGAAAGGGAAGCAGTTTGAATAGGTGGGATTGGAGAAGTTTCCTGAATGTGCTGTAGTTAGGCATGAGCGGATTTTGCGGATTGGCAATCCACGAATTTGCGGATTTGCGAACTCGCAATCCGCAAAATCCGCGAATTCCCGCGAATTTGCGGATTTTTTTTTTTTTTGTGTTCGCCCGTGTTTCTGCCAGTTCGCGAGGGTTTTTACAATTTCGCAATTTGCGAACTTACCTGTCGGGTCGCAAGTTTTGCGAACTTGTTGTTTCTACGTGTCCAACCTGTTTGGGACACTCTTCTTCATCACTGCCACTCTCTGTCACCACTGCCACTCTCTGACTACTCATGCCACCCTCTGGCCCACCCATGCCACCCTCTGTTTCATCACCACACCCTCTGGTTGTCCAGTGTACATTATTTTCGGCAAAGCAAAGCACACCTTCCCTGCCTCAAGTGACCTGAATTAATTTGGGGCTGATTAATGTGTCACAGAATATTTTTTTCGCTGGCACCTGCTTCCTTAGTGCGCCCTGATTAGTGATCTTTTGCACTTGCTAAGTGCTTTCATTGTTGCAAAATTAGTTACAACACCTGCCCTGCCCCAACTGACAATAATGAATTAGGGGCTGATTAATGGATTTTAACTTCCAGCCTGGCTCCTGCTTGTCTCCCTTAGCTGTAATTCATGACCTTTGTGGCATATGTGTAACTATTCTGAGGTTCAGAGCAGGGTCACATAATAGTTTCAACTGGCAACTGAACTCTGGAGGGGCCCCTCAGGAAGCACTACAGGAAATGGCTACTAATGATGTGCCTGAACTTTTGAACCTGGTAAGTAGTTACTTTCAGTTTTGCTTAGATCGTATTTCTGCAATTTCGCACTTATTCGCGGGGCGCGAACTCACGCGAACAGTGCGAGCAGTGCGAGCAAAATCCGCTGCTCGCGGATTTGCGGATTTTGCAGGAAATTCGCAAATCTCGCGGATTGCGGATTTCCCAAAAATCCGCAAAATCCGCGAGCGGAACGGATTTTCCGCCCATGCCTAGCTGTAGTTCTAACATGTACAAACTTGGAGTGGCAGCTTGTACCAGTATTGGGGAGCAAGATAGGAGAAAGCCTTTCTTCCACTACGTGTTAGACGTATGCGAGGTACACAAAATAGGGCTTTGACGCAGGATCTTAGGCAGCGTCCTGGGGTGTAAGCTTTGATTTTTTGTTGACCATATAGCAGACCTGTCCCTTTTATAGCATTTTAGGTCGGGCAACAGATCTTAAAACAAGACCTTTTCTTCAATGGGAGCCGGTGAAGTTCTCAGTGAGGCTGAGGGCGTATCTGACGGGCGGCTAAGAACAAGCCTGGGCGCGGTATTTTGAACTACCTGGAGTTTGGCCACTAGGGTCTCATTGATATCCACAAAAAGGCCATCGCCGTAACCCAATCCACTTATTACCAAGGCTTGAACTAGAGTCTTGCGGGCGGAGGTTGGAAGGTAGGGGAATATTCTGCGCAGAAGGTGCATGCTGTAGTGGCATACTCCAGATGTGGTCAAGATGTGCTCTTTCATTGTGAGAGCTTGGTCAAATTTCAAGCCCAGATTTTGTACGGTTTGTTTAGGCACAGGGGGGATACCCAGTTGGTGGGGCCACCAGTCGTTTGTCCAAAATAGAGGCTGTTTTCCCAAACAGCATAATCTCCGTCTTGGCGGTGTTTAATTGGAGATAATTTCTGTTCATCCAATCAGAGATGGCTAACATGCCTAGGGTGAAACTGATTTTGGCCGCTATCAAGTCCTGGTCGAAAGTGAACATCAGCTGGGTGTCATCTGCATATGAGATTATTTCAAAGCTGAAACACTCGGCAATCTTGGCCAAGGGAGCTATGCAGATATTAAACAAAGTAGGACTCAGGCAGGAACCCTAGGGGACATCCTTGTCCAGGATAGTCATATGAGAAGAGTATGGGCCCAAGATGACTGTTTGATGTCTTTCTTCCAAGAAATGCTGGAGCCATTTTAATACAAGACCCTGTAAGCCGATCTCTTGCAGCCTATCCAACAGCTTCTTGTGAGAGACTGTGCCAAAGGCTGCTGAGAGATCTAACAGTACAAGCATAACTGAGTTACCTGCGTCCAGCCCACGGCGCAGAGTCGTTCACAGCCAGGGGCGCCATTTCCTTCCTTGCTATTGATAGGTCAAAAACCAGATTGGGAGGACTCAAGAATGTGATTAGTCTCAAGGTAGGTAAATAGTTGTTTGTTAATTAGGTTTGCAAGCAGGTTGCCCAGAAGAGGTAGCAGGGATATGGGCCGGTAATTGGCCAAAGAATTTTGGTCCATGGAGTTTTTTTAGGATAGGACGAACACATGCTGTCTTCCACTCGGATGGAATGGAGCCGGATTTCATCGAACAGTTACAAATCTCTAGGACCGTTGGGGCGAGATAGCTGGCCAATAGAGCCATTATTTTGGGTGGACAGATGTGCGGAGGGGAGCCGGATTTAGCTGTCTTCAAGGGGTTACAGACTACCTCCAGAGTGAAGGACGTGAAGCTGTCCAAAATATAGGGTTGTGATCTGATCTAGGTTAAATTTAAATTTCAAAGCTTCTTTATTTAAGTATAGTTGTTTGGTAAATTACCAGAATCTATGGTATATAAATGCACTGCTCGATACCAGGACAGGTATTTGTTTCTATCCTCAACAATACATACATGGTGAACATGCTCATGATCTGTTTGGTTTTTGACCAAAGATTATCATGGGTAGTTGATGTCAGATTTTTTTTGGTTTGCTTAAACCTAGTAAAGCTATTGCCTCCCGATTCTTGAAGCACCGCACTAGGAGCAAGTATGTGCAACTTTATGTTGTCAAAGTCCCACGTTCAAAACCAAAGGAAAAATGGACCACATCTAGTCTGGTATGTAAAAACAGGCAATCCCAGCCCATAAAGAAAGAGGTTAATTGGAATACCCAATGGAAGGTGAATGAACCAGTTTAAAAATAAATTCTCATTCTTTGTAAAGCTTTGAGTGCTAATTCTGCAGGATGTAAAAAACAATCTAATAAAAAATGGCACACCTCAAAATGAAAAGGGCCAGGGATGGTTTGATCATTATTGTACCAAAACGTCATCTAACCTTCTCCTAGACCTTATGAGGGATCCAAGAGATGTGGCCCAGGTCAATCTTGCCCGTCAATAATATAAAGTTGCAATGAAGGCTAGATTAAATATACTAAAGGAGGAAGCCTGGGAACAACTATATTGAACCTCCACCTCTAATATTTCTAGGGACTTTTGGGCAGTAATTAACTCCCCCTTTCTAAAGTAATCTCTAGACCCTAATTTAGACAATCATGTGGACGAAGAATCATGGGTGGCTCACTTTACAAAAATCTTTGAAGGTAATAGTGAAGGAACTCTTTTTCCCCCGAAAGACATTATGTTAACCTCCATTTCTGCTCTTACCTTTAGCCTTTCTGAGATTAGAGAAGCCCTTTCCCAGTGCACTAGCAACAAGGCACCGGGCCCGGATGGGACCCCGAAAAATATATTTTCCGAACAACCTGATCTGTGGGGCCCTGTCCTCACCAATATTTTTAATGTGAGAGCCATTGTGGGCCCACCAGAGTCATAGCAGAACTCTATTCTAATATCTATTTTTAAACAGGCCGATAAATTGGACCAAAAAAAACTCTAGGCCCATTTTGTTTTTGGACAGTACTGTGAAACTTATGGGCAGAGTTTTATTGAATAGATTAGAGGATTGGGTATCCACTAACAGGGTCTTGATCCCAACCCAAAATGGTTTCAAGAAGGGCAAAGGCACCCAGGACCAGTGCCTAAATTTGAGGTTGCTCATTGCTAAATACACACAAGCCAAACAAGGCAAGTTGTACCTTGCTTTCATGGATTTATCCACAGCCTTTGATGGCGTTGCCCATTGCCATCTATGGGGGATCATGATGGAGATGCGTGTCAATGAAGCGATTGTCTCCATCATTAGATAGCTATATACGAGGGCTGAGGCTTTGTGGGAAGCAGGGAGAGTGCACCAGATGGTTCTCCATCAACTAGGGGGTTCGGCAGGGGTGTGTTCTCGCCCCTTTTATATCCTCACTATATACCAATGGAGTAGAGGCCCCCCTCCTTGCATCGACCCTAGATGTCCCTTCTTCGAATAATGTTTGCATTTCAATATTACTCTATGCTGACGATGCAGTTTTACTTGCATGCATGGGAAGGGCTGTGCAAAAGTTACTAGAAACATATGTGAATTTTATGAAGAAACTGGACCTCCAAACAAACGAGGCTAAGTCTTTTATCTTAGTGAAAGGGTACAAAGCTAAGAAAGCCCCAACCTTTTATATCGCAGGCTGGAAAATGGCTTAGACTGAGGAATTTTTCCTACTTGGGGGGACATTTAACAGCATTGCTGGAAAAAAAACATTAACGCTATATACTCTTTTATTAAAAAACTGGGGTAAAAACAGCTAGATGTTGTTAAAAAAGTATATCTGGCAGAATTCTCTTCAATAGCTTCTTAAGGAGCTGGAGTATGGGGTCACATTAACCTGGTGGCAATCCAATCGATAGAAGACATTTTTTTTAAACAATTGGTGGTTCTCCCTAACAGCTGCTCTAATTGTAATTGGCATTTTGAGCTGGATGTCCCCTACATATTGGATCAGATAAACTTGGCACCAATTCTTTTATGGCACTCCTTATGGAGAAGAGAATTTGTTAACTTGACCCAACAGTTCATTTTGGATTGCCTCACATTAGAACACATACAGAGGATCCTGTGTATCATGTACATAAAGAAAACTCTAATTGCCTTGGGATTGGAAACTATCTTTGTAACTCCTAGCAAATGATGAGTATATAAAAAATAATAAAAACCCATTTCCTATCCCTCATGGCTGAAATTAGCCTTAAAAATAATAGTAGTAAATACATGGGCCTAAGTCTCTTTTGAGGGACAACCTACATACCTGTTGATGGTGACAAATCCAAGCTATAGATTTATTTTAACTAGGTACCATCCAAACCTTATTCCCTGAATGTTGGGTTTTCCATCAGATACCTTCTCCATTCAAGCCTTACCGTGTTGTCCGTGTGATGGTGTCTCTTCCCAATCTGATTTGCACATTTTCTTCTTTTGTACGTTTTATACTGATCATCGTAAAAAATTTCTACTCACAAACATGCGTAAATACAAATTTAACAAAGCCGCCCGGGGCTGTTCTTTTTATGAATGTTGACAGATCATTTACTATGTTATTGTGTTACGTCCTTTTTATGTTTTCTTTTATGACAAGGAAAATGTACATCCCCTTGTAAGCAATTATTACGTATTTTAAAGATTTTAACGATTGTTATTTAATTTAATATTTTTCTTTTATGAAACTAATTGTGTATGTCTCAACTTTTATGATTGATATGAAACAGATCGAATAAAGTGATTTTTGATCTGATCTGAGTACTTACATGACCTCAAAGCTCTGAAATATTTAACAGTACTTACGGAGAATGGTTCCAGTGTACGAATTACTGTGTTTTAAAGAACCAAGAAAATCATACACAGTTATACACAGAATAGTAGTGTTCTTAATGAACAGTGTTATTTAATCACACTGTGCAACCTGTATTTTGTAACATCTGTTAACACAATATTCAAAGCAGTGCCCCAGGGGGGTAAAGGGTGAGGGTGTATTGGATGAAGTGAGGATAAGGTAGTGAATGGAACCCTGTACAATTCACAAACTTAGGTATTTCTCAGGAAGGGGCTCATATAACAACCAAGTAAATCACATTACATCCAGATATTTACATAGCTATAGTTATAGATAAAGTCACTGTTAAATATTGCAGGGATTTGTTAGCATGGGCTGCAAGCCATTTTTTATATCTGGCAGCCATCTTGTTTGCCATGCGCTGCCACATGCTCGCCATGTGCTCTGTCCTCCCACAGTGTTGACTGCTCTTGTAATATGCCTAGAAACCAACTGTATTTAGCATCTTCCACCTTCGCACATGCTACAAGGGCCTAGCTAGTAGAATGCACCTGCTTCTCTAGTATAACTGTCAGGCTATTTTTGCTGCTGTATGGAGAAGTAACTCTCCTCCCACTTTGTTGAGCAAGCAGATCTTGCATGCCCATCTTAGGCATTTTGCATGCTTACATGATCCAGGACTGCCCCTTGGTCTTATGCTGACTATGTAACCCTAAGGATATATAAGGCCCCTGTTTTCTGTACTCCTCAGACTGCCTCATTCAGTTGTGACATAGTCTCCCTCATCTGAGGTGAATAAATGCATTCTTTTTATATTTCAGCTTGTGTGCCAAATTCTTCTTTGTTGGTTTGAAAGGACCAAGTATCAGTGGGACCCCTGAGAAGGTTTCTATTTTCTACAAATGGCGCTCCAACGTGGACCTCATCAGAGAAGTGGCTATCTAAGGGAGTGATCTTGTCAGGAGACAGAAATCTACTGAGGAGGACAGGACAGGACTCTACTAAGGAGGTAATCTGTGCACGGAGATTCTGGGGATTCTCTGTCTCTGCAGCCCAGTATATTTCTGGTCTTCCTGATTTTGATCCTCCACATGATGTCACTCCTGACTGAGAACCTTTCTGGCGTGAGTATTCTACAAAATGACCGTTAGGTCATTCAGAACTTGGCAGTTAGAATTTGGACAACCATTTGATTGGTAAGAGTCGTTCTGCAGCACTTGCTGTTGGTTTTGATGGTTTGGATTGGTAAGGTAGTTTAGTAACACTTACTGTGGCTTAGATTTGCATTGGACAACTTTTGATTAGTATGTATGTAATATGTAAATTGCAATTTATGTAGGCAGGAAATGAGGATATTTTTCTCTGTTTGAATTTGTTTGAACGGCACAACGTACGAAGAGTACCTTAAGCACTACTTTTGTTATGATATTTGCATATTTTGCAATATGTTTGCCATGCCTGTTTCAAGCACACATCGAAGAATGTGTTGCTTTTTGGAGGTACCATAGTGAGATGTGAAGTCAATTAGCCGGCTCCCTTGAGGGAATACTTAAATAGGTTTAGGTATAAAAACATATTTCTTCCTTGGTGATTCTGTATCCCCATGGAATTCAAATATGGACATAATACAAACAAGGATCCTTTTCTGCGCACGTTTATAAATGGAGATATGCAGAGCGATTTCTTTGGTGTTCTGCCAGACAAAGCTAGCGAATTGAGTGTATTTTGGCTTCTTGGAAATAAAACAGTCTGTTGAGCTGTTGCTCTTCTTGTAAATATGACTTACAACTAGTATTTACAAATGGTTTGGTTTAAGTACAGTCTGTGGGCTATTCTCTGTTTCTGTCTTAAGTGTTGATCTGTGGGTTAAAATGTGTGTTTAAATGTCTATTTGGTTTGTGGTTTCACATTAGTGAAACTTCTGTGCGTAAATAGCGACTGCGCTCTTTGTGTAAGGATTGCTAGCCTTAAGCACGCTGTATTATGTGATCCTGAGTGTTTTACCCCCTTCTGTATATGTCTGGAATGAGCTCAATGTGTGTGTTTGTGTTTTCTTGCTGTCATCAGTCTGTTATGCAAAATGTCATTTAATTAATATTAAATAAAAATTAAATAAAAATCTAGAAATGAACCATATGATATGCTAAATAACTGCATGTTACTATTAAATCGATAAGAGTAAGCAACTATGCACATGTGCAAACTGCTAATGCTTCAAAAAATAAAATTAGAATTCACATTGAATAGGAATAAAATAGGCCCTAAAAAAACAAAATTGTGTGTTTTGCAATAAATAAACAATTATATATATTTTCCTTAGACACATTGTATTAGATATAAACAGGCAAACACATCATCTGAGTAAATTAGATGTTGCTAAACTACACACATTTTAGAACTAAAAATGCCTCAGTTTTAAATAGACTGTCACAACAGCTGTGTATTAACTGCTGAGGAGCAGCTGTTGTTTTGATTGTAGACCACGGAGAGACAGGAATGTTGACTCAGCCAGGATTTTGTCACTACAGAAAATGGTGTAAAACCTTGCATTTCAGACTGCTGGTTTAAAAAGTTACAAAAATCAGGTTCATTATTTTGGATAACAGGAAAACATTTAATGTAAGGATTATATTTTCTAAAACCTTTTCACATAAGCATATCCGTGGTTCTGATTTTAAAAAGTGGCGCACAATGTTTCATGTTTCAAGTTAGGCTTCTGTGCTTAGGCTTATGAATGAATGTGTCTAAATATGATAGGCAAGAAATACAGCTTGCTTTACATATGTGGAATTGTCATAAATTATTTAAAAAAATATGTGCTTTTAAATTCATTTTTTAATATTTATAAAGCTTAATACTCATACTGTGACCTCCTAGCATTAAAATTAAATTAAAGTTGTGTTATACCGCATAATGAGGATATTTGCATATGAAATTTCATTCTGCGCTGGCATAAAAAACTAATTTTTATAAGGGTATAAATGATATTTCGGATGCCCAAATCTCTGGGATATGTAGAGAACATTCTGAGGATGACTATTATGCAAAGAAATGGTAGGATATTCATTTTTAAGTGCCCCAAATATCAAAGTCGAAATTGGGCAAAATTCACAAATTTGAAAACAAAATTCTGCATTCTGAGCAGCTTTTAAAGTGCCTTAGGCTTCAGTACATGCATACCTTTAGGTATAATACAAATAGCTGACTTCTATATTGTTAGACAAGTATATTGCACACTGCTTACAATTGAAAATATGTATAAAAAACCAGCAGAAGTTATTAAACTAACAAACAGGGGAATGGGTCAGCTTTCTGTTTTCAGGGTGACTTTGAATAGGGAAAGCTGCATGGAAAATCTGCACACAGAATAGGACAGCTGGGAAGAGTTAAAAGTCAGTTCTATATTTAAAAGCCTGGCAGGGCTACCAGAGCAAGGTCTTCTTTGACATTTTGACTTCTGAAACTTTTTGAAAGACATGATGGCAGCGCAGGGAAAGAAGGAGGAGTTGTGCTTATTTTTTGTTGGCAAAAGCAAGTTTTTATGCACTCATATGAATATACCACAATACAATTGTATATGTGAGCTTGGCCATATATACAGCACTAATGCTTTTAGTTTGGTGCTTACTAGGGCTCAGAATTTAGTTTGAATTCATTCGCCCTCATGTTTCACTTGTACATTTGCCAAAATGATTGGGGTTTGGGTATTCATATTCTTTACCTCCTCAAAAGTACTATTTACCTCCTATAACTTTGTTTATGCCTAGTTGCTACAAATAGGGGTTGATAGTGTTGACAGAAGTGAAACCTGTTTCAGGTTTCCTACTGTTAAAATGGGGGAAGGAGGTTAGCTCCTCTACAAATTAAGGCTAGGTAAAATGTATGTTGCTCTCTCCTTTTCTCAATTTTATTTTTTACCTATCTAAATTGTCTGTGAAATAGCAATGAGGCACTTAATTGGCTATTCAGTATACTGTTTTAAACATTGTTAGCATTAATAAAATGAATAAAAATATATGTTATTTTACTGCCCATCCTGTTTGATAAAATTATGACTGGATCAGTAGTCTAGATCGTTGTTCCCTTATTTTGATCTTTAAGGGGAACTAGATGTGGGTAGTTTTTGTTCTAAAAGTCTTAGGTGATAACACCATTATTGTATGTTATTCCATGCTACATAGTTTTGCAAGGGCATTGCTAGTTTTTTTTATTAGCTAGTCCATGTAAATAAACTGACAGTCCTTATTAGAGCTTGTGTTGCATAGTTTGGATCATGAAAAGTAAAACACAGGGAAGATGCCCATGTGATCCTTAGCAAAAAAATGTTTTGAAGGAAATGTTGTTTTATAGATAAGAAACTCCTGTTAAATTAGCAGTTTTAGATTTTCATGCTGCTCCTATAACATGAGAGCATGGTCCTATGCGTACAATGTAGGTGCTTTTATTAAGAAGAATCATTTTAGAAGTGTCTGCATTCCTGTACAAGCAATATAAAGTTTATGAGAAAAAGTGTAGAACATTTCCTTTTGTTGAGGGTTTTCAGATTAGTACACAGGAGTACATCAATGTAAAGATTTAGAGTATGTCTGTGTTGTTTTTCTCTTTTCCACACAATTTAGTAAATTAATACAGAGTTCCTTGGCTGCTTGGGATTGGGTGATGTATTACTTTTGTCAGTTCACAAAGAGTTCCTTTTATACTTGCCAATAGGTCCAGGCTGTTGTTTTTTTTTACTCTCACATAGATAGATGGAAGTGGTTCTTGGGTGCCTTGCTAATATATGGGGCGTCCCAAGACTAGGAAGTATTCTTTTTTTTTTTTTTTTGTCCTCATATATGCCACCAGAATTCGTATGCTCTAGGTGGGTCTCGCTGTTGCCTCTTATACTGACATTTTCGAGTCTGCCCTGGAGACAGTATCATAGCAGACAGGGATGTCCCAGAGGTAGGTTGTTTTCTCTATCCTACTCACCCTAGCCAATGTTGGAAAGCCTTAAGCCAGGGGGAGGACAGGGCCGACACAACCTCTGGCATAATCATCGGACCGTTTACTTGTTTAACCAGACCACCAGTTTAGACCAGACATTCTCAATATTCTCGTTACGTCCAACCATATCCATCTTGCATACTTCCATTATGTATTTTAAACATACTGCAAATCTGGGGGGAACTGTTGACTTCCACTCCATGCAAATTTGTCTCCTAGCAATGACTACTACATAGAAAATAAACTGAGTATCAAAACTATTAATATTATAGTCTTTCAGTAAACCGAAAAAAACAAGTCTAGGTGAACATATAATGGTTGTTGACAATACCTCACCTAAGAAATCACCTATCGCTCTCCAATAGTCCTGAATTGCTGGACAGTCCCAAAAAATATGGATATCGTCAGCTGCATTGTGATTACATCGGGGACAGTAATAGTTGTTTTGCGTTATCTTATGCAATTTGGCCGGGGTTCAATATACTCTGTAAACTGTAAATAGATGATTACGTCTTAAATTGGCTGGTTTAATTAACCTCTGGGAAAGGGAAAAGGAATCTGACCATATTTTGCTAAGTTCTTCAGGAAGTTCAGCTATACTATTTTCCCATAATTTTGTCACCTCCGAGTATAGTTTGTTCTCCTCATCCTTGATTATCGACTTATACCAAAACGATACTTCTTTTATCCATTCCCCCCCCCCTACAAACTGCATCAAGAATAGCTGGGTCTTTTTCCCGCTGCAGATTCTGACTTGACCACCAAGCAGATAATTGGTAATATTTAAACCTAGTCAGGTGTCCATTTGTGAGTTGTGTTAAAGAGTTCCAATCCATAAAACCTGAATCTGCCCATAGATCTCCCCACTTTAGTAGTCCAGCAATTTTCAAGGGTTGTGAAAGCTGATCTTGAAGACATAAGGGCATACCCGGGGAATCCCAGATTGGAGTGTGTGTATGATAGTAAGGAATATTAAAAACCTTCTGAATAAACCCCCAGTTTTTAAGTGCAGTCTGAAGTATCTTAAGGCGAATTAAAAAAAAAAAATTCTGGTCTCCGAACTTGAATAAAAAGTAATCGTGGCCATAAGGTAAATCGTTTAATAATGCCTGAAACAAGCGGCCCTGTGATGATGCGTCTAACGTGTTCGCAAGTAGCCTAAAGTTTTTAAAGTGAAACGCATGACAGTATGATAGTAGGTCTGGAAGGGCTAAACCTCCAATTTTTAAACCCCTTCTCAATTTTTTCCATGCTATTCTAGATGACTTACAAGCCCATATGAATGATCCAATCTTACCCTGGAGAATATTGATATCTTTTGAAGAAAATGATAAAGGGATGCAATTATATAGAAAAGTCAATTTGGGGAGAATAGTCATTTTAATAAGGTTAACACGGCCATAGATATTTAGAGGCAAGTTCACCCGTCTTGTTAGAGTTTTATTAATGTCTTTGACCACAGTCTGCCAACTAAATGATGGTATGTTCTTTAACGCTTGAGTTAAATGAATTCCTAAGTATCGCATTTTGTGTTTTACGCCCTGTATGTGTATGTTGTTATTCCAGCCCATTATCTCCGTTTTCTCCTTATTAATCTGATAGCCTGACAATTTTCCGATTTCTTCCGATAGAGAAAATAGCCTGGGTATTGCCACTGAGTGATTAGAGGTATACAAGAGGAGGTCATCTGCATACAGAGCAGTTTTTAATGACATATTACGAAGCTTAAAAGGTTGAATTATATTGTTGTCTCTGATTCCGCAAACAAAAGGCTCCATGTAAACATCAAACAAAAGAGGGGATAAAGGGCAACCCTGTCTAGTACCTCGGGATACGTCAAACCAATCAGATAGTATTCCGTTAACTAAAACTTTTGCCTTTGGGTTATGATATAATGATTTGACCGCCTTAATGAAAATTAAGGGGAACCCAAATGCCGACATTGTAGCCCATAAATACTTCCAGTTGACCTGATCAAAGGCCTTAGCCGCATCTATCGCAACCAAGGCCAACGGGAGGTTTTTATCGTTGGCATAATCTATGGACCCTATCACTTGGAATGTTAATTCATTTAGCTGTCTCCCTGGAATAAAACCTCTTTGATCAGGATGGATTATAGATTTTATAATCTTCGATAATCTGGTAGCTAGGATTCCGGAATAGATCTTCATATCTGTATTTAACAGTGAAATTGGTCTGTACGACTCTATTCTCTTTGGATCTTTATTAGGTTTTACTATGAGCGTTATAGTGGCTTCAGCCCAAGAAGGGGGAACAGAGTAGCCTTGAATTAATAAGAGGTTAAAAAGTGCCCTGAGTGTAGATAATAACTGATCTTTATTGTCCATATAGATCTCTATGGGCAGCCCATCTGAACCTGCAGCTTTTCCCCGTTTCATTCTCTTCAATTGGTTTAGTGTTTCCCCTTCTGTTATCTCACTTTCCAGGTATGTCTTATCCAGTTCGGACATTTGAGGTACATTTTTTGATAGCAACCAAGTTTCTATATCATCCCCATTAGGGTCTTTATCTTCCGTGTAGAGGCTTCTCATAAAGGACCTCGCTTCCTCTCTAATCTCAGCATCTGCCTCTATCAAGTCTCCTGTCTGTCTTCGTAATAGGGCTTTAATACTGTTCCTCGTTCTCTCTTCTCTAGATTTCCAAGCTAAAAGGGCTCCACATTTTTCTCCGTATTCGAAATTCTTTAATTTACTGGTCTCCCACTTTTCTTTAAGAATTTTCCCATCCGAGACTTTAAGCTGAAGTTGTAATTCAGTGAGTTCCTTCTCTATCAAGCGAACTCTCCTGGAGTTAGTTAAGATTGCGTTTTGTAACTCAAGATCCTTTCTTGTTATTGCCGCCAGGTCTACCCTTCTTTTTGCTTTCATACTCTTTCTCTTATAAATCATTAAAGAGCCTAAGACTCCTCTCAGAAAGACTTTATATGCCTCCCATGCTACCTGGGGGGTAGAGGTACCTGAGTTTATTGTGAAAAATTCTGCAGTTTTATCTTTAACTTCTATTTTTACTTGATTGTCTAATAAAAGTGATCTCCCCAGGGTCCATCTTGTTTTTAAAGGAGTTAAGTTCAATACAATTACCATTTCCAGTACTGCATGATCTGACATCCCTGTCGGTGTAAAGGAAAGGTAATTGATGTCTGTGAGGAAATTCTGATCAACTAAAAAGTGGTCAATCCTAGAATAATTCTTATATTTCTTGCTGTAGAAAGTAAACCCTAGTGAGGTTCTGTATTTTTTTCTCCATACATCTAAAAGACTGAAGTCCTTCATTATAGCATCTAGGATAGCGAGTGATTTTGAGGGAGCGTGATATTTAGCTTTAGAGGTTCTATCTAGCTTTTGGTCAAAGACCAGATTGAAGTCGCCTCCCAAGATTACTGGGCCGGTTGACCCAAATAATGCTATCTCTAGCTTAGATAGTGGGCCCGGGTTATCATCATTCGGACCATAGTATGCAGCCAGTGTGTACGGGATGTTTTGAATATGTACTACTGCTACTAACCATCTTCCTGATTGGTCTGTCTCGTATTTTTTCAGACTTATCCCTCTATTTGCTCGAATTATGATGGAGACTCCCCTTGTAGTGCCAGATTGCCTGGAACAAATTATATCCTGGACCCACCTTAAATTCTTAAAGAGAGAACTACAGATATCTGCCTCTAAATGGGTTTCTTGTAACATTATAAGATGTGCATCTGAGTTTTTTAGGAATTCACAAATCCTATTCTGTTTCTTTTTTCCCCCCAGGCCATTAATATTTCATGACAGGACTTTAAGCCTATATGGATTACTCATAAGCCTACTATCCTCTCGTATCCATCCATAGCTATGTACAAGATATGTTCATCTATATATGAGGATTTTTTATTTTTTATCATTTTCCCTTTGCTTCCTCCACCCGGTGAACACCCTCCCCCCTGAGGAACCCCCCAACATACCAGACGATGGCTTCGCCTTTCGGGGCACCTGGGTGAATCCCCTGACTATATCAAGTATATTATAGCGAGTGAAAAGTAAATCATTAAATAAGTCGTGTTCCCTATACTGTTATTTAGTGTTCCCGTGCTTCAATTTACTCTTTTATTTGATCCCTGAGATATATATATATATATATATTTTTTTTAAATTATTTTTAGGAGTAATAACAAAATCTGCACTTTATTGATCTTCCTGATCATTTCTCATTCGGCCTAAAAGATTATCGACCTCTTCTGGCTGTGAAAAACTATAGGTCTTATTCTTCCACATAATCCTGAGCAAGGCAGGAAACCTCATCTGCAGGTGCGCACCCAATGACCTCAGGTCTGGCATTCTGGTGCCCAGCTCCCATTGTCTCTGTGCAGTTCTTGCACCTATGTCAGACCTGATAAGATAAGGACTGGACCGATAACGAAGATCTATTTTCGACAGGCATCTCCCCAGAATGAGCTCCTTGACGCTAAATGTTTGAAAATGTACTAATATTTTCCTAGGTGCTTTCCTGTCTGTGCGTCTCTTATAAGGGTCTCTATGCACTCTTTGAATTTCAGCTTCCAGGTCTATGTCTGGCCGATCTTTTAATACGCCTTCTCTCAGGAGTTTACAAACAAATCCCTTTATGTCCTCCAACTCTTCCCCCTCTGGTATTTTCAGAATCCTTAAGTTGTTCCTTCGTGCCTGGGTCTCCAATCTCTCAACGTCCATAGCCAGTGTTCTATTTTGGGCCTTCAAAGTATCTATATCTTTTAAGTTTCCATGTACGGTTTTGTTTAGTCCAGCTACTTCTGTTTCCAGATTTCCTGTGCGAAGAGTAACATCATCTAACTTAGATTCCAAAAGGTCGAATCTGTCATGTATTGTTTTTTGATTAGTCTCTGATATCTCAAATTTTGACATCATATCACTTCTCAATGATCGAAAGAGATCCCCCAAGCGATCATTCTCTTGCTCACACGATTTTTCGGCGCCTCTCCTCGTTCTGGTAAGAGCTGGGGCTGAGTCTAATTGATTGTCCTTATTAAGATCCTCCCTCCTGGTGCCCTCACCAGCCCCCTTAGAGCTACTTTGTACAGGTTTAGCTGTTACCGGCTGACTCTTAGGTCTGGTGTCCTGCTTTCCTTGTGTTTTGTCACCAGAAGGTGCTTTATTTAAATTAGCAGGAGTAGACGGTGCAGGGGGTATACCTGGATTTTTAAACTCAGGAGGATTCGACTGAGCCTGTTGCTGCTCTAACCCAGCCGGTTTCAAGGTCTCAGCACCCTCCTCCTCCTCGCATATCACTCCCCCATTCAAGGGGGCCAATGACCCAGCATTTTCCATGTTGCCCATCACACCCCCATTCAAGGGGGCCAATGACCCAGCATTTTCCATGTTGCCCAAGTTCTCCAAGGGCCCAAAACTAATTTTTAGAGATATAGTGCTAGTACTATCCTCCATTCGCGTGGAGGAACTCCTAGCCTGATCTAAAACTTTAAAGTAGGATTTGAGTGAAGGGGTGCTCTTCACCACCTGGTTTTCAAGGGTTACTCCCTTAGATTTTTTTACTAAGGTAGTTTTTTTGTTTTTTATTTTACATGGGGTTAATGGCATAGGTCTTTCCCTCTCTTCAAATTCCAAGGCGCCCCTCTCTTTAGCTCTACCCTGGATCTCAGCTGATACCTGTTCCTTCTTATTGGAGGGGTGTTCCTTCTTCTCACTGTACTCGGGGTTATATCTACAATGGCAGGCTCGACTGCAGCGTTTAAAACAGTTCCTATTGGCTTTTTTGCTGACTCAACAGGTTTCAATAAAGCCGGCTCCTGCACTGATAGTATGTTCAGATGTGCAAGGTTATTTTTCACAACTGGAGCCTCAGTCTGCGTTTGATCCATACAACCCTGCCTCCCAGAAGAAAACACGCAATTTGCTGCTTGATCCCCCTTCTCACCACACCTTACCGCAAGTGAGTAGAGCTTCTTCCCAGTCTCCGTCTTGCAAGGTTGTTTACAGACATTAAACACCGGACCTCTTAGTTTGATGTGAAATAGAACGGAGCGGAATCTGCTCCACAGACACCGCCGGCGTTCTTCCAGCGTGAGTGATAACGTAGGTGGGCGCAGGTCCTAGCGCCGACCTCTTCTTTGCGTGTCTGAGCCAGCCATCGCCTCGAAAAAGAGAAAGCAAAGCGAGACCGATTTAGAAAAAATGCGAGGCCCTCTCGCGCTGCAGTGATCACATCTCACCTCAATGCAGGGGACATACGGCTTCAAAATCTCTTCTCGCGCAGAACTCGTTCTCTCTCCATTTAGTCTTCAGGGATCCCTAGGTGCGTCCGCGACCGGCTCTCAGCCCGCCGCCATGTTCCTCGTGGGCGTGGCCAAGTCGGCTCCCACCGCCGATCGGCCAGAGCGACAGTCCTTCTACTAGGAAGTATTCTGACACTATCCTCTCTGTTGATAGACTGTTTCTGTGCCTTGTCTAAAGACCTTTTGTTCTGTCCACCAATAGATATTTGCTCGCTTTACAACCATTGCCAGAGGGGCCCGAACATCAGATTCAGCATGGGGAGTCAGCGTCAGCACCAGTCCAGCTTGAAGCCAAAGTGAAGGTAACCAGCACAGGCATTGCTGGCAACTAGGACCTCAGTGAAGGCGGAAGCCCTGAAATGAATTGTTTACCCCTGCTACTGTCTTGGGCAAAAGAGGGGGTCACAAATCAGAAAGAAGAAATCATGGATCATGCCCAGCTGAGAGTCAGAGACCAACCAGAATGGCGAGGAGGCTTTGCTTGAGGTGACCCCTTTTGAACCAAGGGTTGCTTCATAGATTCTAGCATCAGGCCTCTGAATCCTGGTCCTAAAGTGAATGCAAGTTTGCTCCTTTGTTTGTTGGTCAAGAGATACCTGAGCACACTGGATGCAACGTGTGGGCCCAACAAATGAGCAGTGCGCCAGCAGAGCAATGCAGGAGTTAGGGAAGGACTTGAGTTCAGGGTACAGGTGCTGTGTCTTTGGTGCCTGTTAGATTGAAGTGAAGAAAACTGGTGCACTGCCTGAGACACTGGACAGGATCGCTCATAGCATTTGCCTGGTGGGTGACTGCCCTATCCTAAAAGAAGAGACTCTTTTTCCTTGAAACTGGGCTGGGATTCTTGAGTTACGAGTTGTGCAGCTCCACCATGGAAACAACAAGAGCCTGCCTGTGAGGCTCAAACGGACACAGGGAGAAGACTCCCTTCTGGTTTGGTTGTACAGCGGCTTATATTTCCCCAAGGACTTCTTCTTTTACTTGTTAATAAGGTACCCCTTTATGCGTCCCATTTTTGAGGAGGAGCAGCCTTTTGCAGCTCTTCGTTCTAATTCTTATGGCCCTGTGTGGTCCTCCTGGTCCAAGATATGATTGATGCTCTAGGTCTCATAAAAGGAAAATGGACAAGTAGCCCTGAAAATGTTTACTAGATGGTTTTAGGATTTGCTTTTGCTTAGGACTAAAAAAATTATAATTCTGTTTGTAATAGTGGTCATTACTCTCTCCTACTGTCTGTATGTTAATTATGACCTAATGCTTCGTTCCCTTTGAATTCCTGCTTATACTTTATATATACCCGCTTAATGAAATGTTTAGAATGGAAAATGCCCACCTAGCAATGAACTAGGATATTGATAAATTTATGAAAATTAATGTACAAATATTTTCTGTGTTCCTACTGGATCATAGGAATGTCTTTAGCTCATGCTAAAAAGACTATCTGTTAAATATTGCAGGGATTTGTTAGCATGAGCTGAAAGCCATTTTGTATTTCTGGCAGTCATTTTGTTTGCCATGTGCTGCCACATGCTCACCATGTGCTCTGTCCTCCCTCAGTGTTGACTGCTCTTGTAATCTGCCTAGAAAGAAACTATATTTAGCATCTTCCACCTTCTCACATGCTCAGAAGGGCCTAGCTAGTAGAATGCACCTGCTTCTCTAGAATAACTGTCAGGCTATTTTTGTTGCTGTATGGAGAAGTAACTCTCCTCCCACTTTGTTGAGCAAGCAGATCTTGCATGCCCATCTTAGGCATTTTGCATGCTTACATGAGCCAGGACTGCCCCTTGGTCTTATGATGACTATGTAACCCTAAGCATATATAAGGCCCCTGTTGGCTTCTGTGTGACGTAGTCTCCCTCATCTGAGGTGAATACATGCATTCTTTTTATATTTCTGCTTCTGTGCCAATGTCTTCTTTGTTGTTTAAAAGGACCAAGTAACAGTGGGACCCCTGAGAAGGTTCCACACTAGGCAGTCTGACCAATCGCTGTTGGTCAGACTGGCTAGTGTGGCTAGTGCAGATGTCATGAGTGATGTCACTGACCATGTCATGAGTGACGTCATCAGCAGTGCATTGCAGGCGCGCAAGTTATAGTGAGTCCAACTAACTATAACGTGGGATTTCAGTGGTTTTATGTCAGTAAAATTTCCAGCTAACTATAACTGGTGTGAAACCTATGGTTTTTTCAGTGAATTTAATAGGTTTTTTATATGCTAATTCCTAACTATAACTGGTGTGAAACCTATGGTTTTTTCAGTGTATATATATATATATATATATATATATATATATATATATATATATATATATATATATACATAGCGAAGGGGAGGGGAGGGGGAGTAGCCGTGGTGGTGAAAAAGTGCGTCTCCTGCTCAGTGCTTCCCTCGAACCCTATTGGGAATGCCGAGTCGCTTGCCTTCATGATCAGATTGTCCCCGGGTCAGGCCCTGAAGGGGCTGTTGATCTATAGACCTCCAGGCCCTGTGGGTTCTTTCGTTGAGGATCTACAGACAGTTGTTTCCGAGTTGGCGTTATCCACTCAGCACTGCATTGTGGCCGGCGACTTCAATTTCCATCTGGATGTGGCCGATGACCCCGATGCGGCCAAATTGATGGATGTTACTTCTCTGCTTGGTCTCATTCCCTACGTATCAGGGCCAACACATGAGAAGGGGCATACCCTGGATCAGGTGTTTTCATCTGTTCCACTCGTGGAGGTTGCTACCCTGCAGATGCTCTGGACCGACCACTGGTTGATCAGCTTTGTGGTGCTGGAATGCGCGCGTCCGAATTACAGAGCGCCTACCTTGCTTAAACCGGCCTCGAGAGCGCTTCATAGAGTAACTCCTGACTTGCTCGAGCAGGCACTGCTGAAACACCCCTGTCCTCTCTCGGGTGACCTGGATAGTGACATAGAGACCTTGCAGTGTTGGCTGACCGATCGGCTGGAAGATCTCGCTCCCAAGGTTGTCCCTCGGTCCACGGTGGCCCGGCATTCTGCCCCGTGGTTTACGGAGGCGCTCCGTGTGGCTCGTAGGCAGTGCAAGGTGGCCGAGAGGGCCTGGCGCCTTGCGTACGATGGGGAGGCTAAACTTGCCTACAAGGCGGTGTTGAAGGCTTACCATCGGGACATTCTCGGTGCCAAGAGGGTTTATCTGGCTAGGAGGATAGAGGCATCTGCGAACTCCTGCAAGGAGATCTTTAATATTGTGAAGGAGTTTACGATCCCCAGCTCCCATCCGCCCCCCCCAGCTTTGGCGGATGCTTGGGCCTGCGATCTCGCTGGTTTCTTCACAAATAAGATCAAGGCCATTCAGGCCACCTTCGTGGAGGAACCGGATGGAGGGAGTGGAGTGAAGCTGGACTCTGGACTGCCGCAGACTTCGGTGGCAGTGCTGTCCGACTTCCCCACTGTTACCAGCGAGGCCTCTCTTATGCTGTTGGCCAACCTCAAATCTGGCTCGCCACTCGACCCCTGCCCCGCCAAATTTTTAGCCGGGATGGCGGCAGTGGTGAACCCTTTAGTCAACCCTATCCTCAATGCCTCCCTGAGGGAGGGGCGGGTCCCTAGCTCTTGGAAAAGAGCGATGGTGATCCCCCTCCTAAAAAAACCGGGCCTTGACACCGAAGTCCTGGCGAACTACAGGCCTATCTCGTTGTTACCAGCACTAGCGAAGCTTATGGAAAAACATGCTCATGGCGCTCTTTCTAGTTTTTTGGAAGCCAATAATCTGCTCCATCCATCTCAATCGGGCTTCCGACCTAATTTTAGTACGGAAACAGCTCTGATTGAGGTGACCGAGATCATCAGGGAGACTCTTGATGCCGGCGGCAGGGCCATGTTGGTCATGTTAGATCTCTCGGCGGCTTTCGACACCGTCCCCCACAAGACGCTTCTAACCAGGCTTTATGACATCGGCCTGAGGGGGACGGTGCTGAGGTGGTTTACTTCTTTCCTGGAAGGCCGCCGCCAGACGGTCTGGGTTTCCCAGAGCTCCGCCGAGATGCCGCCATTGGGAGTTGGGGTTCCACAGGGTTCTGTGTTGAGCCCCACATTATTTAACATCTTTATGTCCCCTCTGGCGGCCTTGGTAGAGGCGTATGGGGCCCAGATCGTCTCTTATGCCGACGACACGCAACTCCTCTTCACATGCGGGAAAGATCAAGAGTTTGTGGGAGAGAGAATCCGGGACTGCCTTGCGCTGGTCTTCGACTGGTTCCAGCGGAACGGTCTGAGGGCCAGCTCGGGAAAGTCTGAGATTCTATTTTTTGGTTGCGTTGCCGATCCTGAGTGGCAGCATTGGTGGCCGTCCGACATGAGTCCTCCTGTACAGTCCTCAGTGGTGGCCAAAAACCTGGGCGTCAAGCTAGACAATCAGCTGTCGCTCCGCACTCACATCCTTGGCCTGGCCGGCACCTGCTACGGATTATTGAAAATGCTCCGCAAATTTTTGCCTTTGTTATCTGAGGAGCATAGGAGGATTACAGTGCAGGCTCTAGTCGGTTCGAGGCTAGATTATGCCAATGCTCTTTTTCTTGGCCTTCCCGATTATCTGGTCCAGCGCCTTCAGGTGGTGCAGAACTCTGCTGCCCGGGCGATCTTTGGTCTAGGGAGACGAGCTCGAGCGTCTGGGTTGCTCCAGTCGCTCCATTGGCTCCCCATTAGGAAGAGGATCCAGTTTAAATCCTTGACCCTGATGCACAAAGCTCTGCATGGTTCAGGAGCGGGATATCTGCAGAGGAGACTGACTTTTTATCGTCCAGCTCGTTCCCTCCGTTCGGAAGCTCTTTGCAGAGCAGTGGTTCCACGGGTGAGGAAGGCCCGTGCGGGAGGGCGGTCTTTTGGCTGCAGAGCCCCCCAGCTTTGGAATCAGCTTCCATTTTCTCTGCGGAGTACTGTTAATTTACTCCAGTTTAGGAGGGGCCTGAAGACCTGGCTTTTTAACTCTTAGTCTGTTTTTACTGCCCATCGTCTTTTCTGTTCCGTTCTGTTGCCTGTTTATAGCTGTGTTGTGTTATTTCAATATGAGTTGAGGGTGGAAAGCGTCGGGACACTCCCTGTGAGTAGCTGCACGCTATATAAAAGCTCTATAACATAACATAACATAACATATATAAATATATATACAAGAAAAGGATTACTTCAGACGAAGAACCGGAGGGGACAGACAGCATCAGCATGACGCGTTTCGGCGAAATAGCCTTAATCATATGCTTGGAGCCAGGTGTCTGCATCGGTCCGCTATTCATTCATGAAGTCCACCTCCCATTGGAGGAGGCCCAACTGAGTCCTGTTACGAGACGTCGTGATAGCCTGCATCGGAAGACCGCCACTCCCAGAGGGCACCATCTTGGCTAGACGGGAGAGCGTCTTTGAACAAACTCTTGAAATCCCTTAGTGAGTGCTGGTGGCGATGAGTAGCGTGAATGTGTGCAGATTGAAGTTTTCCGGGTACTGTGCCTGCTAAAAACCTTATCTCCTCGGGTCCCCAGACACCTTACCGCTTAATGAGGTCCTGCGGTTCTGGAGCCTCCGCCACAGTTGGCTGCTCTCCCGGTGTAGTCACGGGCTGTTTTCACAAGCAGAGCCACGCAGGTCTTGAAAGCAGGGGCCGGGGCGAAGTCAATGCCTTGCCGACCAAAGAGAGAGCTGAAAGCTCATGCCCATGATGCTCTGGCCAGATTTACAGATGGGTCCCCCCTTGCACGCCAGGGGCTAGCACGCACAATATGCAAGAAAAGGATTACTTCAGACGAAGAACCGGAGGGGACACAGCTGGGGATTCCATAGAACCAAAGCTTTATTGCAAGACAGACAGCATCAGCATGACGCATTTCAGCATAATAGCCTTAATCATATGCTTGGAGCCAGGTGTCTGCATCGGTCCGCTATTCATACAGGAAGTCCACCTCCCATTGGACGAGGCCCAACTGAGTTCTGTTGCGAGACGTCGTGACAGCCTGCATCGGAAGGCCGCCGCTCCCAGAATGCACCATCTTGGCTAGACGGGAGAGCGTCTTTGAACGGACTCTTGAAATCCCAATTGTGCCGCTGAGGGCACCCACCAAATTTGTGCCGCAAGGGTCACCCATCCTGAACGTGCCACGAGGGGCACCATTTCCTTTTGAGGCGCTAGGGCCTCCCATAGATTGGGAGGTGCTTGGACCTCCCAGCTCATGTGAGGTATCGCGACCTCCAGCAGTGCTTTTGCAGTGTTTTGCTTTCTTATTTGGCTTACTGTATGCACATTCGGGATCTCGAGGAGTGTCCCATCATTTAATATGGGTCTTTTATGGGACATGACTTCCCTAAGAGTATCCAGCATACAAGAGCTCATTTCCTTTTGTAGGAAGGATTTAAATGCATCGCTATTATGATTAGGCGAGCTAGCGACTGCGTCGTCTGATTCCATGTTGGACATAGCAGGTAAGTAGGTTGATTAAATTAAGGTGTTTAGATATAGAGAGGCTTATTTTTCTAAATATTAGTTGTAAAGTCCATAGAGGAAAATAGGGAAACATTAAATAAGTCTATGACTATTATTATGATTGGATAATTATACTAGGTCCCTTAATATTAATATTATGATAAAGGATCTTTTTAAAAATATTTTTTTAAAAGTAATAAGGTATAGTCAGACCTTCTGTCTCTTTATTATACATTTTGAGGGTCTTATGGAAAGGAAAGCCTTAAAAGACTAATAATTGCGCGGACGAGGCCGGAACAGCTGATCGAGGAAAGAAGAGCAGGCGGTAAAAGCCTCGAAGTGCAACCGACGCGCTCGAGGCAGCTGATCCATGAACGGGGAGGAATGGACCTTAGCGGGCATGGGGCATAGTGCCGCCGTTGCCGAGGTTCATTCCTCCCATCTGAAGAGACGTGCTCGCGCTGATGATAATCATCGGAGCCCAACGAAGAAAAAATGCCAAAAGGAGAGAGAAAGAGACTTTACGTTTTAATCTTGAGGCTCAAATGAATTCAAGGGGCATAAATCTTAATGGGAGCTGAAAAACAGCGTAGATCGGGAAAGGAGAGAATCGGGAAGGCACCAAGGTCGCGTCATAAGAAAATCCCACCAGGAACTCCTAACGGTGAGGGAAGGGGGACGGAGGGTGGGGAAAGGAGACAACCATATATTGGAAGTCGAGGGGGGTTTTGAAGGGTTGATAGAAGGGTTTGAAAGACAGCGTGTAGACTGTCACATTAAGAGCATATAAACAATCCGGTTAAGTCACTAAACAATCCGGCTAAGTCACTAAACAATCCGGTTAAATAGTATAGAAAAGGTCATGAAAATACAATAATATCAATAACAAAAGTAGAGAGACAACTTATCTGTTGTGAGCCGCATTTAAAAGAGGCAGCTCTTCTCCTGCTCATGGCTTAAATTGATGCTGTGATGTCATCTAATTCTTATTATTGTTCCTTTATGATGTAAGCAGCTGTTGTGAGTTGCATTAAAGGATTAATGCATAATGTTAGCCTCCGTGTCTTTAATGAAATCCAGATTCTCTGGTCATGTTAATAGGAGAATCGCAATTTTTCCCTATGTGCTAAGCTCCAATAGCGGTAAATGTTATTATTATTGTTTGGACACTTGCCCTATATACAACATGTACTATCGTGTATTTACAATTTGCATGGTAATAGCTGCTGAATATTTAGATTTATATTTTTACTGTTTTATCATGAAAATCAATTTATTTTCACAATGTTTTGATGAGATGGCTTTATAAGCAGTCTGTTGTTGAGCTCTATTGTGCGAGAGGGAGGGAGTGTTGTCTCGGGGTGTTACTATAAAATCATGTCACAGGTCCTGGCACGTCATGTCATCAAGACCGGGGAGACCTGGTCGAAACGCATCATGCTGTGGATTTTGGAATAAAGCACTGAAGAATTTGAAAATACGCTGTGGTCCGTACCTGATTTTCCATGAAGTGGGATTCATTTCAGTATTGTGGCTTTTCATATATATATATATATATTCACAGAAAAAACCATAGGTTATAGACCATATATAGTTAGGAATTTGCATTTACAAAACCTTGAAAATTCACTGAAAAAACCATAGGTTATAGACCATATATATTTAGGGATTAGCATTTAAAAAACCTTATTTTATTTGCACAAAACCATTGAAATTCCATATATAGTTAGTTGCACTAACTATATATCGCGGACCCGCAATCCACTGCTAATGATGTCACATATTACATCATTCATGACATGGTCAGTGACATCACTGATGACATCACTGATGACATCTCAAATGACATCACTGATGACATCACTGATGACATCACTGATGACAACACCCAGTGACTGTATGTTTCTGTAAAGTTAAAATATGTCTTACATATTGAAGAATGAGTGGATGTATAAGTGTCTGGATGAAGGATTTAGTAGGTGCATGACTGACTGTATGAGAGAATGATTAAATGTGTCTCACTGAGTGTATGGGTTAGTGATTAAAGTGTCTTAATTTGGCAATCATTATTTATGTTGTTCTGTAAACTGCTGCATGTTTAAATCAGTAGCTATATCAGTAACTATATGGGTTATTGAATGGTTGCCCAAGTATTTGTATGGGAGACTGAGTATGTGTGTGGGTGGCTGGGAGGTGTATAACTCTGTGCATAGATGTGTGAGCAGTTGCTTCCCTAGGTGTATGGGTTCAAAAGTGCATGTAGAAACAGCTGTATGGACAGTTGACTGTGTGCATGAGTATATTGGTGAGTGAATGGATATCTCAGTGCTACATGTCAAAGTAAGTACATATGTAAAACACACTCCATGTGAGAGTTGACATATATATATAACTGAACATAAGAGCCAGTGAATGTGTGAGTGGCTGTATGAATCATTGTGAACTTGTATCAAGGATTGTATAAGAGAGTAAATATGTGTTACTATATGTTTGAATAAGTAAGGTGTGTATAACTGTATAGTTGAGGAAATGGAGATGTGATTGATTCTTTGCATGACTGACTAGGTGTGTGAGTAACTCCATGGATGTGTGACAGTCTGTGAGTGCCTGTTTACACTGAGTGTATCTAAGGTTATATTAGAGTCTGAAGATGTATTATCACATAAATGATATCATCAGTGGTGTAATCAGTAATGTCAAATGAGATGTCAGTGATGTCATCAGTGATGTCATTTGAGATGTCATCAGTGATGTCATCAGTGATGTCATTTGAGATGTCATCAGTGATGTCATCAGTGATGTCACTGACCATGTCATGAATGATGTAATATGTGACATCATTAGCAGTGGATTGCGGGTCCGCGATATATAGTTAGTGCAACTAACTATATATGGAATTTCAATGGTTTTGTGCAAATAAAATAAGGTTTTTTAAATGCTAATCCCTAACTATATATGGTCTATAACCTATGGTTTTTTCAGTGAATTTTCAAGGTTTTGTAAATGCAAATTCCTAGCTATATATGGTCTATAACCTATGGTTTTTTCTGTGAATTTCATTGGTTTTTTAAAAGCTAATATCTATAGCTGTAAAATATATTCTTTATTAAGTGACGTATCACGTAGCCCGTGAGACGCCTCATGATGCATCGCATAACCGTGACGTATCGTCTCTGCAGCGCAAACCAAACCCAAAACGTAAGCGCGCCAGAACACGCTTAAAGATATATATATATTTTTTTAACCTTAATTAGACAAAATCCACACGTGCACATATCACAAACGTTCAAAAAACACAATATGTCGGACTCCCGTTACGCTGCCGGTTAGCTGCCCGGTTAACGTACCAGGAAGCACCTTTACCACGAAAAATCGCAATCTTTTTTTTTCTTTTGCCCCGCAGGGAACTTTAATAGCCCCCTCATCAATCCTAGGGGTTCAGGAGGGGTCTGCCTTAGCCCTTTCATTCATTTACACCTTTTATTTTTTCCACCTCTTGTCTCTCGATCCTACCGAGAGACAAGATGGCGGCCGCTCCGGACTGTTTACAATGTTGACAGCCAATCAGCTACTCCTCAGACTCCGGTTACACTGCCGGTTAGCTTCCCGGTTAGCTGTCCGGTTAGCTGCCCGGTTCGCGTACCAAGACGCGTCTCTACGACGAAAAAATCGGATTTTTTTTTTGGCCCCGCGTGGCTTTATAATATCCCCCTTATCAATCCTATGGGGTCAGAAGGGGTCTACCTTGCCCTCTTTCCTTCATTTCCCCCTTTGTTTTGGTCTCCTCTTGTCTCTCGATCCTACCGAGAGACAAGATGGCGGCCGCTCCGGACTGTTTACAATGTTGACAGCCAATCAGCTACTCCTCAGACTCCCGTTACACTGCCGGTTAGCTTCCCGGTTAGCTGCCCGGTTAGCTGCCCGGTTCGCTTACCAAGACGCGTCTCTACGGCGAAAAAATCGGATTTTTTTTTGGGGCCCCGCGTGGCTCTATAATATCCCCCTCATCAATCCTAGGGGGTCAGAAGGGGTCTACCTTGCCCCCTTTCCTTCATTTCCCCCTTTGTTTTGGCCTCCTCTTGTCTCTCGATCCTACCGAGAGACAAGATGGCGGCCGCTCCGGACTGTTTAGAATGTTGACAGACACCGGAGGGCCAATCAGCTTCGCATCGCAAAGTTCCGATACGCGAAAAGTTCGCTAACCGGATCGCTGCCCGGAGCGCTGTTACAGATATATATCTTGATTTAAACGTTAATTTCTCAAAATCCACTGAAGCACATATATTGAGACCTAGCAAAGGCACATCGGGCTAACAGTCCCTACAATTTTGCCAAGTTTCGTGGAAATCCATTCAGCCGTTCGGGCTAAAAGTGAGTCCAACCGCCCTATGGAAATTAACATGGGAAAAACGCGTTTTGGGACCCCCCTTTTTTCTCGGCCCCCCCTTGACGAACCCCCCCCCCAAATTTCCAGGAGCTGCTCAGAAACAAAATGTGCCATTTTCCTGAAAATTTCAGCCGATTCCGTCCACAAACGCCAAAGTTATTAGACATAGAATTTTCAGAAATCCCATAGGGAAAAAATCCTAACTATATATACCTACTGCCGACCGCCAGTAGGTAATATATATATATATATATATAATTGGAAAGAGCATGAAAGAAATACAAGAACCTGATGGAAAAACAATGAGAATTGACCAACAAATCACATGTTCATCAAAAAATGTGATATACATTGTGGAGTGCAAATGCGGCATGAAATATGTTGGGTGCACAACCTGTATGTTAAAAAAACGGATATTGGAGCATATCCGAGCGGTGAAAAATTCAAACATGCAATATGCCACGGCTAAACACCTGAGTCTATGTCAAAATGGTGACTGGAGACAGATGCAGTTCTATGGAGTAAAAATGCTGGAAAAATCGGAGAGAGGCGGGGACACAGTCCGGAAACTCCGCCAAATGGAATCAAAAATGATCGTCAGACTCAGAACGAAGCATCCAAGAGGGATGAATTTCGGAGAGGACCTGCATGTTCATCTGGATTAATGTGTTCACCCATATGGGTACTATACCCAATACTCTCAAAAAGACTGAGAAAAGAGAACGAGGGTACTATACCCAACAACATGTCTTATATAGCCACAGCGGACTATTTGTCACTATAGTGTAACAATTGAAAAAGCACACTAAGTCTTTCTTTTGTTTTTAATGTTTAATTTATCACGTTCAAACTACAAATCCCACAATGCCTCATAATTGGTAATCTGTGGGAGTATAAAAAGCAACACTGTGGAGGGACTAACCGACCGTGAGCAAGGCCAGTTGTGGCTGAAACGCGTTGGTGGGGTGAAGTCTAATAAACAGACTTAAAAGTATCCTGGTTGTGCCGTCTCTTTTGTTTGACAAATATATATATATATACATATATATATATATATATATATATATATATATATATATATATATATATATATATATATATATATATATAAATATATATATATATATATATATATATATATATATATATATATATATATATATATATATATATATATATATATATATATATAATATAAATATATATAAATTCACTGAAGAAAACATAGGTTTCAGGCCTTATATAGTTAGGAATTAGCATTTAAAAAACCATTGAAATTGCTCCTATATAGTTAGTTGTACTAACTATATTTCGCGCACCCGCAATCCACTGCTGATGATGTCACATATTACATCATTCATGACATGGTCAGTGACATCACTGATGACATCTCAAATGACATCAATGATGACATCACTGATGACATCACTGATGACATTTCATTTGACATCACTGATCCCATCACTGATGATATCATTCATGTGATAATACGATGCACCTCCTCACACTCTAATATAACCTTTGATACACCCAGTGTTAAATACAGACTACCATTCTTGAAACCATTGACACACCAATACCAGTTACTACATATGCACTCACTGATTCCTAGGTCTACACACACATTCACTCATTTACCCATAGAATCACTCATACATACAGTCACTCATCAATACAACACTATCGTATGCACTCATACACCTATACAGACACTCACACACTGCCACTCAACCATGGAGTTACTCACACACCTAGTCAGTTATGCAAAGAATCAATCACACTTCCATTTCCTCAACTATACAGTTATACACACAACACCTTACTTATTCAAACATATACTAACACATACTTACTCTCTTATACAATCACTGATACAAGTACACAATGATCCAAACAGCCACTCGCACATTCACTGGCTCTCATGTATAGTCATTTATATATGCCAACTCTCACGTGCACTGTGTTTTACATATGTACTTACTTGGACATGTAGCACTGAGATATCCATTCACTCACCAACACACCCATGCACACAGTCAACCACCCATATAGCTGTTTCCACATGCACTCTTGAACTCATACACCTAGTGAACCAACTGCTCACACATCTATGCACAGAGTCACACACCTCCCAGCCACCGACAAACACACTCAATCTCCCATTCAAATACTTGGGCAACCAATCAATAACCCATATAGCCACTCATATAGCTACTGATCAACACATGCAGCAGCTTACACAACAACAGACATACTGATGGACACATTCAGACAGTTTATTCACTAACCCATACATTTAGTAAGACACATTTAATCACTCACTCATACAGTCAGTCACGCACCTACTAAATCCTTCATCCAGACACTTATACATCCACTCATTCTTCAATATGTAAAACATATTTAAACTTTACAGAAGCACACAGTCACTGGATGATGTCATCAGTGATGTCAACAGTGATGTCATTTGAGATGTCACCAGTGATGTCATCAGTGATGTCACTAACCATGTCATGAATGATGTAATATGTGACATCATCAGCAGTGGATTGCGGGTGCGCGAAATATAGTTAGTACAACTAACTATATAGGAGCAATTTCAATGGTTTTTAAATGCTAATTCCTAACTATATAAGGCCTGAAACCTATGTTTTTTAAGTGAATATATATACATATATATATATATCAAGTATCACGGATTTACACTGGCGCCCGGCTGCTTGCAGCTCTTGGAGGTCGCGGTATCGATTACTCCGGAGATCGCCAGAATCCACAAACCGGCATGTGCGGACTGAGATATTTCATCTCGATAGGGCGTATTGTCTCCACTTGGCAGCCCCTGCTCAATCGCGGGCCTGTGCGATCTGGTAGCAGCGGCTTGAGGGGACTCAGGGCAGCGGCTGTGGACTTTGCGTGATCCAGAGGTTCCCTACACCACCTACCTGGAGGCTAGCACAGACCAATTGTCTTCACTCACCCCCAACGCCATCTACCAAGTCTTGCTGCCACAGTGCAGTCCGGGAGTTGGAGTTCTTCAACACACCAGGAACTTCCACAGGTGTGCCTATTGCATCAAGGGGTAGAGTCTACGTCGTGAGCCAGTATTTTAAACAGGATGGAGTTCATTGGTGCAGGACTCGTTCGAGGGCAAAGCGCTGAGGAAGCCTGTCATGGCCGAAATTCATTTGCTGCCGTTGGGATCGAGTGAATAAAGCATGCTGTGAACCCTGTCACCCCCTCTGACTTCTTCTCCTAAGAATGTTACGCCATATTTTCTGTGCCGGCCAGGGGCGCAGCACAGAAGTTCCCGCTGTATCACGTATCACGGATTTACACTGGCGCCCGGCTGCTTGCAGCTCTTGGAGGTCGAGGTGTCGATTAATCCGGAGATCACCAGAATCCACAAACCGGCATGGGTGGACTGAGATATTTCATCTTGATAGGGCGTATTGTCTCCACTTGGCAGCCCCTGCTCAATCGCGGGCCTGTGCGATATGGTAGCAGCGGCTTGAGGGGACTCAGGGCAGCGGCTGTGGATTTTGCGTGATCCAGAGGTTCCCTACACCACCCACCTGGAGGCTAGCACAGACATATTGTCTTCACTCACCCCCTATGCCACCTACCAAGTCTTGCCGCCACAGTGCAGTCTGGGAGTTGGAGTTCTTCAACACACCAGGAACTTCCACAGGTGTGTCTATTGCATCAAGGGGTGGAGTCTACGTTGTGAGCCAGTATTTTAAACAGGATGGAGTTCATTGGTGCAGGACTCGTTCGAGGGCAAAGCGCTGAGGAAGGCTGTCATGGCCGAAATGCATTCGCTGCCGTTGGGATCGAGTGAATATAGCATGCTGTGAACCCTGTCACCCCCTCTGACCTCTGATTTCTTCTCCTAAGAAATGTTACGCCATATTTTCTGTGCCGGCCAGGGGCGCAGCACAGAAGGTCCCGCTGTATCAAGTATCACGGATTTACACTGGCTCCCGGCTGCTTGCAGCTCTTGGAGGTCGAGGTATCGATTAATCCGGAGATCGCCAGAATCCACAAACCGGCATGGGCGGACTGAGATATTTGATCTCGATAGGGCATATTGTCTCCACTTGGCAGCTCCTGCTCAATCGCGGGCCTGTGCGATCTGGTAGCAGCGGCTTGAGGGGATTCAGGGCAGCGGCTGTGGACTTTGGGTGATCCAGAGGTTCCCTACACCACCCACCTGGAGGCTAACACAGACCTATTGTCTTCACTCACCCCCTACGCCACCTACCAAGTCTTGCCGCCACAGTGCAGTCTGGGAGTTGGAGTTCTTCAACACACCAGGAACTTCCACAGGTGTGCCTATTGCATCAAGGGGTGGAGTCTACGTCGTGAGCCAGTATTTTAAACAGGATGGAGTTCATTGGTGCAGGACTCGTTCGAGGGTAAAGCGCTGAGGAAGGCTGTCATGGCCGAAATGCATTCGCTGCCATTGGGATCGAGTGAATAAAGCATGCTGTGAACCCTGTCACCCTCTCTGACCTCTGATTTCTTCTCCTAAGAAATGTTACACCATATATATATATATATATATATATATATATATATATATATATATATATATATATATATATATATATATATATATATATATATATATATATATATATATATATATATATATATATTCACTGAAAAAACCATAGGTTGCACACCAGTTATAGTTAGCTGGAAATTTTACTGATATAAAACCATTGAAATTCCCACGTTATAGTTAGTCGGACTCACTATAACTTGCGCGTACAATGCACTGCTGATGACATCACTCATGACATCACTGATGAGACCATCCAGTGAATGTGTGTCTTTCTGAAAAATAAATTTGTTTTATATATGTATTTGTAAAGGTCGATGGAAGAATAAATGTTTAAATAAGTGTGTAAATGGATGTTTTTTTAAAAAAAATTGGTTGGGTAACTGGCATATTATGTGTATCTTAGTGAATACATATATTAGCGAGTATTGTTTAAATATTTAAATGTTTGTATCAGTGTTTCTCTTTGTGTATAAGTGGCTGCATGGGGTTGGTGACTGACTCACTGTTTGTATGTGTTTTGAAGACAGCATATGTGCAGGACTGTATGGGTGGATGAGTGTATATATGTGTGTGTTAGTGAGTGAATGACTGTCTCACTAGTGTCTTCATTAGTAACGACATATGTTTTAATCTAGTATATGTGAGTATTGATGTATATAAGTGAGTATAGTATATATAGTGAGAGATTGTAGGAGTTCCTGTGTAAATAAGTATGTGTTTCTATAAGTGATTGTTTAAGAGAGTAAGTATGGGTAAGTTTCCTTAGAAGTAAGGTGGCAGTGTGTGTATAAATGTATATGCAAAGAAATGGATGTTTAATAGTTTATTTGCATGTGTGAGTATGTGTGTGAGTAACTTTTGGATGATTGCTGATGTGTAACAGGATGTGTAGGTGTATCACTACATATGATGAGTGAGTATATGTATGAGTGACTATATAGAACTGTTGGTGAATGAGTGGATGTGTATATAGATGGTGGAATTACTGAATTGGTTGTTGTTACTGGTTTGGGTATCTCCATTTTTTAGAAAATGTTTGTTTCTATTTTTGAATATGTGTTTCAAGCGTTACATTACACTGAAATTAGGTCTGTCACTCTGTCACAAGGATGGTGTCATCAGTGATGTCATGAGTGATGTCATCAGCAGTGCATTGTACGCGCAAGTTATAGTGAGTCCGACTAACTATAACGTGGGAATTTCAATGGTTTTATATCAGTAAAATTTCCAGCTAACTATAACTGGTGTGAAACCTATGGTTTTTTCAGTGAATTTCATAGGTTTTTTAAATGCTAATTCCTAACTATAACTGGTGTGAAACCTATGGTTTTTTCAGTGAATTTCATAGGTTTTTTTAATGCTAATTCCTTTGTATATCGAGTTTCTAACCTTTTTTTTTTTACAATTTGCTGTTTTTTTTAAGTATTCATTTTTTTTATAATTTTTTTCTTTTGCGCTCTGGGTGCGCGCTCCTGGAAGCTTTCAGCTAAGCTCTCCTGTAAGCTTCTCCGAGAGCTCATCTGAAAGCGCACCCAGAGCGCAACTGTCGTTCGTGAAAAAAAAATATGAATGAAAAGTTAATAATAATGCAAAACATTTCGTACCATACAAATAAAATTTGTTTTTTTTAATATTGAAAATGATTATGCATTTCTATTAAAGATTGATGACGTCACTTCAGCGCACAACGTACGTGCCCTCGGAAGCGCCTACGTGCGCGGCTCCTAAACGCACGCAAAAGCGCCTACGATCGCGCCACGTGTGCGCCCCGGAAGCGCCTACGATCGCGCCACGTGTGCGCCCCGGAAGCGCCTACGATCGCGCAGCGTAAACGCACCCGGAAGTGCACCCGAGCGCGCAGCGTAAGCGCGTCGGGTCATGTGACCCTAAAATAACACTTTTCATTGGTTGCTAACAGTTTTTTTTTACAATGAATGAAATCCCCACCCATTTCCTTCACTTCTTCTTTCACTTTTGTGACTGAAAGACCTGCTTTTTTGCTGCTCCTTTTTTCTTGGTTCATCATGGCTGCCAGATCATCCAGCAGTGAAGATGACTTCATTGATGAAGAGCCACCTACCCCAAAGGTGAAGGGACATTTCATTTGGAAATTTTTTAAGTTTCCAGAAGGCCAGAAGAAGGTGAATGCACCAAAAGTAGAGTGCAGGATCTGCAAAAAGGTCCTGTCACGGGGTAACCCCCTAAAAAAATACTCTTTTGGCAACTTCACGATGATTCGCCATGTGGAGACCAGGCACCCCCAGAATTTTGCCCGAGAAAGTGTCAGGGCTCTGGCACAGGAGGTTCCCTCTACATCAACAGGAGGAGCAACTTCTTCTGGAAGAGACCAATCTCAGGGGCAGGTAGCAAACATCCAACCTGCATTCAACCATGGGGTCGTCAGATGCAGATACTGCAATCAACTCCTCACCTATGGGGAGCAAAGTGTCCTGCTCATGGTTCGGGCATTAGAGAACCATCACTGCCCTTCCCACCCCTAATTTTTTTCTTTTCTTTTTGCTCCTGTTGAGCAGTTTCTATTCCCTGTTTTTGTTCCTCTTCAGTTAAAAGAAGAAAACCAAAAGTTCTTTTCAGAACTACCTCCAATTCTCATCAAAGAGCTATAATCTTAAAAAATGAAGAGTAAGTGAAATATAGTGCATTGATAATTGAAAGGAGAATGAGTAAGAAAGAACAGAAAGGTATGAGAGGTGAAAGGAAGTGAAGTAGGAGGACTGAAAGAAGGTGAGTGTTAGAAAAGAAATTTATGACACAGTGAATAAACTGGAGGCCTCATTTCTGAAAAGTGACGCATCGCTACGTGAAAATAGCGATGCGTCACTTATCTGGACGCACTCCTTATGACATTCCACATATGTCATATTTAATATATGACTAATCAATTCGCAAGGAGTTACAGATATGTCAGTATTTCTGACATATCTCTAAACACAAAAGTAACGCATTGCAGGAGTGCGTCACAAAAGTGACGCAACTCCAGTAATGTGTCCTTTCACATGGAAAAAGCACCATGTGAAAGGTTTGCTGAGAAGCAGGCGCAAGATTTTGGCGCAACTGCATCCTAAAAGTGACGCACTGCGTCATTATTAGCAAGCTTTTTGCAAGGAACACCCCCTCTGCATGCATTATACCTGACACTATTTTTTAAAAAGTGACGCATCTAGGTACATGGGTCACTTTTTAAAACTCTGCGCCATATTGTATCTGCATCAGGTATAATGTATGCAGAGGGGGCAATCCCTCGCAAAAAGCTTGGTAATAACAACGTACTGAAATCTATGAGATTTCCCTGCGTCATTTTTTGGATGCTATTGCGTCAAAATTTTGCGCCGGCCTCGCATCACTTTTATGTTTACACATATGTCAGAAATACTGACGTATCTGTAACTCCTTGCAACATGATTCGTCATACATTAAATATGACACATCTGGAATGTCATAAGGACTGTGTACAGAAAAGTGACGCATCACACCAACAGTGTAATAAAATGTGCCTCGTTGCACTATATTTAAAGGATGCAACAGCATCCTAAAAGTGACGCAGTGAAATCTCAAACATTTCACTGCGTCGCTATTACAAAGCTTTTTGTGGGGGAACACCCCCTCTGCATACATTATACCTGACGCTATTTTAAAAAGTGACGCATCTAGGTACATGGGTCACTTTTTAAAACTCTGCGCCATATTGTATCTGCAACATGATTCGTCATACATTAAATATGACACATCTGGAACGTCATAAGGAGTGCGCACAGAAAAGTGACGCATAACACCAGCAGTGTAATAAAATGTACCTCGTTGCACTATATTTAAAAAGTGACGCATCTAGATAGATGCGTCACTTTTTGAATATTGCATAACAATGCGCATTTTTTTACACCGCTGGTGCGTCACAAAAATTGACGCACAGGAAGCGCAAAACTAACAGCGCAAGGCCTTCATAAATATAGTCCTGGATTTAGGGGGTCAGAGGGGGTCTACTCTTCCCCCTTATGATCCAATCAGCTTCCTGCGCGCAAGTCGCTCGTCGCGCCTGGAGCGCTCTCCCGTGCGCGCACGGGAGAGCGCATATTCCCGCGCAAAACGAAAAAAAAATTTTAATGCCCTGCAGGACCCTATTTTAGTCCCTACATCAAACCTAGGGGGTCAGAGGGGGTCTACTCTTCCCCCTTATGGTCATTTGCCCCTTTTTTTTTCAAACCCCTTCTGTCTCGATTTTACCGAGACACAAGATGGCGGCCGCTCCGCACTGTTTAGAATGTTTACAGACAACTGAGATCCAATCAGCTTCCTGCGCGCAAGTCGCGTGTCGCGCCTGGAGCGCACTCCCGTGCGCGCACGGGAGCGCGGCTATAGATATATATATTTTTTTGAACCTTAATTACTTAAAATCCACTGGAGCACATATCTTGAGACATAGCAAAGGCACATCGGGCTACCAGTCCCTACAATTTTGCCAAGTTTGGTGGAAATCCATTCAGCCGTTCGGGCTAAAAGTGAAATCGACCGCCCTATGGAAATTAACATGGGGAAAACGCGTTTTGGGACCCCCCTTTTATCTCGGCCCCCGCTTGACGAATCCCCCCCAAACTTTCAGGGAAGGACCGGACCGCCATGAGACCATTTTCCTGAAAATTTCAGGCAGATTCGTCAACCGGCGCCAAAGTTATTCAAAATAGAATGTTGAGATTTAACATTGAAAATTATCCTAACTATAACTACCTACTGGCGACCGCCAGTAGGTAATATATATATATATATATATATATATTCTTCCAACACAATCCAGTTGTTAAGAAATATTTCACTGGTGCCGCGGCCACAATTCTTAAACGGTATTTATTTAGGCATTCGGGCAAACCCGACGCGTTTCGCAGTTAACCTCACTGCTTTGTCACGGGTGATTAGATAAAGTGCAACTCACATATTTAAAGGTGCAGGGTTCAAAATACGTCAATTTCATAAACATGGTAAAAATACTTCCGTTTTCTTACTTCCATGCAATTTGAATAACTTTCACAATTATAGCAGTCTTAGAATTTAAATCATGATGAATTTCTAAGTTGCCCAAAAATAAATGAAAAACCATTGGTGTCCTCAAATATACACAACCATTATGCCCCAGTGGGCTAATCTTTGTCATCTATTGATTGTTAAATAAAGACACAGTAAATAATAACACCTTGGTAACATATTTCATAATTATATCCATTGGGCACCCAAATACAGTCTTTCTTCGATGTTGCTCTAGTGAGCATATTTTCCCATTTTCTTGGCAATCATCTTTGGAAGTTTCATCTTTTGTCTGCAATGGAACAAACAAAATTTATCTTTAAAAACTATTTGAACCCTATAGTGTCAAAAAAAATTAAAAACTAGAACTTTAAAAAATCTAAAAAGATATACAGTAAGGAAAGGGGTAAGGATACAGATAAGTACTTTATCTCAAGTGTATAGAAATTTCATCATCAAAATTCAAACCAAAAGGGATCACGGTGTTGTATTTTATGATCAACTTTGACTCAAGTTTCCTTAATTCTAGTGTGCGGTTCCCTCCTCTCTCTCTCAAGGGTATTGTGTCTAGCACACAGAATTTGAGCAGGCTTTGGTTCTGATAGTGTTTTTCAAAAAAGTGTTGAGCAACTGGGTATTGCTTGTCATGTTTAGCAATAGCCCGCAGATGTTCTAAGATGCGTAATTTGGCTTTTTTAATGGTGCTGCCTATATAAAATAGATCACATGGGCACCTCAAGGCATAAACTGCAAACTCTGTGTCACAGGATAGATGTTTCATTATTCTAAAGGCAGGTATATCTTTGTTTAATTTCACCATTTTACAATTCTGACTGTAACGGCTAGCTTTACATTTAGAACATGTAAAGAATCCTTGTATTGGATTCAGTTTCTTGGTTTCTTTGATCTCACTTGTCATTAACATGTCTTTAAGTGATTTGTTCCGTCTGAAAGTTATAGACGGCTGATCTGCCAGATTTCCCCTCAGATCTTCATCAGCTCTAAGAACATCCCAAAACTTTCTTAAACTCCTACGTACCTCCCATGCCTGGTTGTGGTATGTAGTAATAAATCTCATTTTGTTATCAATGGTCTGTTCTATCTCTTTGTTTTTGAGCAAATCTTCTCTTTTTATTAGAGCAACTTTATCAACTGCTGATTGAATAGTTGAAAAGCTGTAACCCCAGTCCTTGAATCTAGTTATCATTACTTGCTCTTCTTTTTCAAAATCCTCTTGTGAACTGCAGTTGCATTTAGCACGCAACAGTTCCCCATAGGGGATACTGTTGATGAGTTTTTTTGGATGGCAACTCTGGGCTAGCAATAAACTATTGCCAGCCGTCTTTTTTCTATATAATTTACTGCAAATTGTGTTATTGGCAATACTGAGTTCTAGATCAAGGAATTCAATTCTCTTCTTGCTCATTTCACTGGTGAATTGTAGATTACACTCATTCTGATTCAAATTTTTAACAAATTCTTCTGCCTGTATTTGATCACCATCCCAGACACAAAATATGTCGTCGATGTACCTTGCCCAGAGGACGACATGATCTTGATAGTGATCGATCTTCCGGGCCACCTGCTCCTCCCACCAGCCGAGGTAAAGACCTGCAAAGCTGGGGGCGAAGCAGGTTCCCATTGCCGTCCCCTGGGTCTGTTTGTATAAAACTTTATTGAAAATGAAGAAGTTATTTTTCAGACATAATGCAATCATTTCCAGTATCATGTCTGTATGCAACAGAAATGATAGCGACCTTTCTCTTAGAAAGTATCTGCATGCGTCTACACCAGCTGCCTGAGGGATGCTGGTATAGTGACTACACACATCCATACTTATTAGGAGATAACTTTCTTTCCATTCAATTCCATTGATTTTTTTCAGGAAATCTCCTGTATCTTTTACATAAGCCGGTAAGCCCTGTACATAAGGTTGAAGAAAATGATCCACGTACTTCGATACATTCTCCAATGCACTACCCCTTGAAGATACTATAGGTCTCCCTGGTGGTATAGTGGCATGTTTATGGATTTTGGGCAAGAGATATAGAATTGGGATTTTTGGATCTTTACATTTCAAAAAAAGGTATTTATTTTGTTCTAAAATACCATCATCTCTCCACCCAATCAATCTTTTAGACACCTCATCTATAGTCACATCATATTCTCTTCTTGTCACCACATTATATTTGGTACGATCTGATAGTTGCCTTGAACCTTCATCCAAGTACATTTGTAAAGGCCAGACCACTACGTTTCCCCCTTTGTACGCCTTTTTAATCACTATGTCTCAGCGATTCTCCAATGATCTGAGGGCCTCTCTTTGATGTTTGGACAGGTTTTGTTTACTCTTACATCCCTTCTTGTCAATATTCCTGAGTTCATCGATCATCCCTTTTTCAAAACAGTTAATCGCATCATTGTTTATTTGGGGGATAAAAATGGATTTAGGTTTAAAATTGGTTCTGCCACTCATTCCAATATCAATGTCTGTGTTCATTAAATTCAAAAAAGGATCATCAATGAATTCATCTGCATGTCCCACATGTAGTGTTTCTATATCCAGTACATTAAGATTAGTCGGAGTCTCATTGATATTATTTGCTTGCCTGTTCTTATGATTCGCAAACCATTTTCTTAGTATCAACTTTCTAGTAAAATTAAAAAGGTCAATTCTAGTTTCTGTATAATTGAATTTAGAGGATGGGCAAAATGACAGTCCTTTCGCTAACACATCTAGTTCATCATCAGTCAATAAATAATTGGAGAGGTTTACCACAGTTTGACTGTTCATTTCTTTGCTGCTTCTCTTCTCCTGGTCACCATTCCCACTGGGGTTCCTCCTGTGCTGTTTGTGGCGTATTTCCTCCCTCTTCCTCCTCTGCTTCCTCGACCACGTCCTCTTATTGGGCTTTCGCTGTTGACTTGAAGATTTTGGGCTCTTCCTTTTGTCATTAGCGTAACTTCTTTTAAAAAACGTTCTTTTACCCCATCTGACGTGGAGGGCACATTAGAGGCCAGATCAGTTGCATTGCTCTCTGCTGTCGAGCTACTGCTTCCTTCCAATGCTGGTGCTTCTTCTGTGTGTGGAGGTGGTAGTCTCACTTGTTTACTTTGTTCATGGGTATTTTTTCTCAAAAGATCAAACTTTTTACTAAATGTTAGGATCTGTCCATTTTTATAATCAGCCTCATCTCTTTCAAATTTTGATAATTTCTTTAGTTTAATTTCTTCTTCAATTTTCAACAGTTTCTTAGTTATTTTATCGATAAAAATAGAGGAGGCCCCCTTAACTGTCGACTTTGGGACAGGGGAGATAGCTTAGGAAAACATAAAAACGTCCCACAGGTTTACCCCAAAATGGGTAGGAGGTAGAGTAGTAATGCGTTTTTGCAATGTTTAGCAATACCAGTCATTCACTTATACTAATTTCCCAACTAAGAGATACAAATCATAAACATCAATAGTTGTACATATGGCACCAATGAAATACACAGTACATCAAGTATAAAGAAACCAATCAGAAAAATGTGTTATTAGGAAAATATATATATATTTTTTATATTTATTCAAACAAACATTTTATACAATCAATTACATAATTGATTGTATAAAATGTTTGTTTGAGCATTCCTCATTATTCTGCATCCACTCTTTAATTAAATCCGGATCTGGGTTCTGAAAGGTAGGGATTGTGTATATACGTAGCCATCGTGGTGCTCGTCCGACATCCACATATTGCTGGAGGGCCATCGCTTCCCAGCCCTTCGATTGCTCTCCCTTTAATGCTTTCCACAAAGCATCCCATAGTTTGCGTTTATCATCAATTACACCGGTAACATTACATGCTGTTGCACCGGCGGTATCTGTATCCGTAGATCTAGTAAACAGCTTGGTTGCTGCCTCCCTTCGCTTACTGTTTCTCTCCGATGCCATTTTAATAGCGCCTGATACTTATACGCATTTGTTGTATTTACCGTTTTATTTACGGCGTGTGTGATTTTATTTCCACCGCCGATCCTCCGTTTCCCTTTCTCTCCTCTTGATGTGTCTGTCAGGGAGGTCGAGTCACAGCCCAAACAATCAGCGCCCCGCAGAAGCGATACCGGCAAACCATCCGGCTTGCCTTCTCTCACCCGCAGAGTCCCGATGTCCGTGGCGTTTTCTGTCCGTTACTCCTCCATTACAGCACGAAAGGGCGGGCTTGGATTTAGTATTCAAATCACGACGTAGTTTTTGGCAAAGCCAAGCCACATTCACGGCGGGCATACACGGCAGGGATGCCAATCCCAAATCTTCCAACACAACCCAGTTGACTATGTCTCTGCGATTCTCCAATGATCTGATGGCCTCTCTTTGATGTTTGGACAGGTTTTGTTTACTCTTACATCCCTTCTTGTCAATATTCCTGAGTTCATCGATCATCCCTTTTTCAAAACAGTTAATCGCATCATTGTTTATTTGGGGGATAAAAATGGATTTAGGTTTAAAATTGGTTTATTTAGGCATTCGGGCAAACCCCTATAGTTGAGGACACCAATGATTTTTCATTTATTTTTGGGCAACTTAGAAATTCATCATGATTTAAATTCTAAGACTGCTATAATTTTGAAAGTTATTCAAATTGCATGGAAGTAAAAAAACGGAAGTATTTTTACCATGTTTATGAAATTGACGTATTTTGAACCCTGCACCTTTAAATATGTGAGTTGCACTTTATCTAATCACCCGTGACAAAGCAGTGAGGTTAACTGCGAAACGCGTCGGGTTTGCCCGAATGCCTAAATAAATACCGTTTAAGAATTGTGGCTGCTGCACCAGTGAATTATTTCTTAATAACTGGGTTGTGTTGGAAGATTTGGGATTGGCATCCCTGCCGTGTATGCCCGCCGTGAATGTGGCTTGGCTTTGCCAAAAACTACGTTGTGATATATATATATATATATATATATATATATATATATATATATATATATATATATATATATATATATATATAGTAGTTTGTATGAAATGTAGCAGAAGATATAGTGATATTTTGCAGAGGTTTCAAGATGAATTGCAAATGCACGCACCAACGGGAATGTTCTGATTGGCTGGATGCAACCTGAACAGAAAGTTGTGGTCACCATTTTATCTATCGCGAATGGTTCCTGGGGTTGAAAATTTGTGTGAAAGCCCACAGGTGGGGTCAGAGTAGAGGGTCTCTTACCCCATGTTTGAGAAATGTAGGTGTTAGTGAGACAAGTTGTGTGTCCAAAATAGATATTTTTTTTTGCTTGTGATATTAACAACGACGACACAACCCCCAGCATGGCCCCATGTACCATCGTGGGGACGTTGCGACTATTGACGTCATCGCAAATATTGGTGGGAATAACAAAAAAGATATATCAGTGAATCATTAATGCGCATTGTTATAGAGATATTGAGATTCTGATACATGTTTTGACACAGTTATTTAGAAATTGAGTTATCCACTGTGATGGTTAGAATTAATTATATAGTTATAATTTTTGAATGTTGTGTTGGTTATTGAATTCCTGCTTTTCCTTTCTGCTTTTGTGACATAAATACGGGAATCCCGATGACCAACAACCCCGCAAACTGCGGGTTGCATCGCGAAAATGAAAAATAGGTTTTAGAAATGGTTGTTCTAGAAATACACTAGAAAAACATGAGTTTGAAGTGTACAATAATAAACCCCCAGTGTATAACATACTGTAATATATGTGCATATATGTGGTTTCACCTTATGTTAAAGGTACGATTGTCGCGGTTAAGGACTTCATCGCAATGTCCTGAATAACCGCAAAAACAGTAAATACGTCTGAAAGATGGGTTTTAAAGAACCTTAGTACAAAAATATGAGTTTAAACATGCCTTGAAAGAAGTATGTATATAGTAATATATGTAGTTCAATGGCTTTTTTTTACATATTATTTTTGGATGTCTTAGTGGCCATTGAATGTCTGCTTTTGATCGAGATAACCAACATCATCGTGGTCTCCGTAGTCACTGCGAAAAGATAAAATAGGTTTTAGAGATATTTTTTATAGAAATATCAATATCTATGTATATATTCACTGATAAAAACAAAGAATGAGGGATGTTATAGTTAAGAATTAGCATTTAAAAAAATCTAAGAAATTCACTGAAAAACCAACGGTTACAGGAGCATATTAGTTAGGAAATATATTTAAGAAACACCTTTGAAATTCAAGCACACACTCACCTATGCAGCCACTCGTAACCAACTCACTTGCCAATACAGCCACTAATATATCCACTCATAGACCCATCCAGTCACACACACACTGTCAGTCACCCACCCATAGAGTCAATTACACAGCCACTTACTCACCTATGCAGTTATATAAACACCCACTCACTTATTCAAACAGCTAGTAACACATACTCACTCTCCTATACAGTCATTGACACAAGCACACACTCACCTATGCACCCTTCTCGCAATCACTCAATCATGCATACAGTCACTCATATACTCCCAACACTCACCTATACTGCCTTTGGCATAAGCAGTTACTCACCCCTATACCACTGATACATCCATTCACTCATGGATACAGCCATACACACACTCAGTCAGTCAATTCAATCTTTATTTCGTTGCATTGCAACATAAAAGATACAATAAAATATACAATACATTATAAGACATACAACTGTAAAATCTTCATCATAAGGGCACCCTAGTATTACATTCATTCTACAATTCAACAATCTAGCACATTAGCAAATATTTCATCAATAGAGCACATAATATATAACTCAGTTTGGCACAGTATCAATAAATATTAAAATAATTTAAAAAGAGTAGAAAAGTTAAAAAAACATTAAATTGAGTTTGCACCAAAATTTAAAATGCTATACATTGGCATTATTCATGATTCCGGGGAGACTAGTTTAAAATGGAAGAGATAGTTTCCTTCTAACAAAGTAGGTGGACAATAGGAATTTACTAATGCCGAACACAATTACTTGGCTGGTGTCCATTGTTAGGATTCTACCCGCTTCCCTATGGGAAGATGTACCAAGATTGCGGCACAGGGGGACTATCCATTTTTTCCTAGCTTTGTCATAACTAGGGCAAAAAAACAATATGTGGAAGATGTCCTCCCTTTGGTTATCGGTGCACAAAGTACAATGCTCTTTGTCAGACTTCCCCCATCTTTTCTCAGTTACTTTTAACCTCAATGTTCCATACCTGAATTTTAGATATAGGGTTTTTGCCAATGGGGGTTGAATTTCATCTAGAAATTGTTCGAATAGAACCTCATTTTTTGCCAGTAGAAATTTATCAGTAAGGGGGCCACTCATATACTCCCAACACTCACCTATACTGCCTTTGGCATAAGCAGTTACTCACCCCTATACCACTGATACATCCATTCACTCATGGATACAGCCATACACACACTCAGTCACCCATGCAGCCCCTCACACATGCAATCACTAACCTTTACAGTCACTGACTCACCCTCTCACTCATTCATACAAGCAGTCACACACCCTCTCTCCCACCCACACAGACACTCATGCAGGTACCCATACAACCAATCAGTCACCCATACAGACACATACATACCCACTCACCAACCCATACCGCCACTTAGACACCAACTGACAGATTGATACAGACATTTGCATAACCTAGTCATTCACCCATACATTCACTGAGACACATACAGTAAGTCACACACTCACTGAATTAACCACACAGGTACTCATATACCCACTGATTCACAAATTCACCATGATATATATTTAGCACTCATAAACTTTTTAAAAACACTATGCCGAGACTATGTTTGCCGCTCTCAACCTCCAATTCACCACATTTGCCTCTACGGAGCCTTTCGTTGTGCCTTCTGTTACCTACACTTGGTCAATTTTCATATATCTAGCACGTCAATAAGTGTAACAGGTGGCCCAGTTTGTTTTCATGGTTTCCACCTTTCCGGTTTCGTGCCAGTTATACTACGGCTCGAAGACATGTTTCATTGTATTCATATGGTAGGATTATACCTGTATGATCTGTTATGCCTGCTTGCATCATAAGAACATGTGGCATTTGGTCTGTGTATCTATGTTTATTTTGCAGCATTATGCGTTATATTATTGATAATTTTGTATTCAACACACTATACAATTGAAAGTTATCAGTCGGAACATGTTACAAAATGGCCCCCGTTTTCACTGTTACTGCATAGTACATAGTCCTATGTTTGTTTCTGTACTCATGTATGTAAAGACGCTCTTTCTTTGGCACTTCGTTGTGTGATCAAGACCGATATACCGTTTGAAACACGTCACATTAGGTTTATGAATCAATAAATCCCCATTCTGTTTTGAATACCACTATGTTTTGGCTGAGCGTGCGCTCTACAAACTTGTTGATGCATATTTATATACATATGAAGAAAGCTTCCACTTCCCAACAGTTCACATGGAAAAGAACCGCACTCAGCAGGGTTTTCAAATTTGGAATTACTTTAGTCCACCAGTATCGATAAAAGCGTCAACGTGTTTCGGCATAGAGCCTCTGTCACGATGCTAGATATAGGTTACCAGCAACATATATACACCTTATTCAAACTAAACATAGAAGAGGGGTGAAAAAATGCATTTTAAATGTCTTGCCTCAAATAGCAGCCATCTTATAATGTCAAAAAGATTAGTGCACAAAGCTACAAATCGCCGCATCAAACAGAGAGTATATATACAAAAAACTAAATATCGGTTCTGAAATAAAAATAATAAAGTAGTACAATTCATCTGATATTAATGTTGTCATATTAGTGAGCAGTGCATGAATCGAAAAGCAGTATACACCAATGTACATTTGGAACACAGTAATGTAAAGTTTCCCTTAACTCTTTATAAACTGGGTGAAATTTAATAAAGAGTATAACAAAAATAATGCCCCATTGGGCATATGGGTAACCATATTTCCCTAATGGGTATGCAAGTTAATATTAAGCCCCATTGGGCATTGTCTCCCAGTTTTATATGTGCTAGTGATATTTCTAATGACATGTTATCAAACATCAGGTGGTTTTGTACAAACTGCACAGATTCAAATTAAATGAGCATAATGAAATAAAATGCAAACTGACAACAACTAACTAAAGCAATTATCCACATTGCTCATAATACCTTGTCAAGTAACAAACCAATTGCAATAAAAAGAGATATCAGCTCTTTTGCTTTTCACATAATGATTGGAACCCAGATATCTATATGACACGGACATCTGGCCAGGCCCTGAAAAATAAGCACAAAAATGAATATTATGAATACGCCTCACCCAATTTATAGCATTAGTTCTGCAATCAAGGTCTGTCCCTGTAACCATAGCACATTAAAAACAATTAAAATCACAGGAAACATATAGAACAAGGCACAATATATCTGTCCTTACAAGTGGGTATATATTTCCTCATCAACATTGTGGCCCACAGGTTCCATGGTGTTAAGTCCGAGTATATATCTGCTCTCGAGCTGTCTTAGTGCCCTCTCACTGTCACCACCTCTTTTCGCTACCTCTACTTGGTCAATCACTGTGTAGCTTAGGTGTATAGGGTTGCAATTATGGTGTTGTCTGAAATGTTGTGCTAATGGGTAAGTTTCATCAATATTCTTATTGGCTCGTAGATGTTGTAGGGCCCTTTTATGTACCTGTAGTATAGTACTGCCCACGTATCTCTTCTCACAGGGACATGTCAGCATACCACAAATTCAGATCTGCAATTTAGGGACTTTGTAATAGGAATTTTTTCTCCTAGGTCTGTGTACACATCAGTAGTGTTTTGACCTTGTGCACAGGCCTTGCATTTCTTAAAGCCCCTCGCTGGTTTGAGCCAGATGTGTTTCTCTGGCATCTGATTTCTCACTATTGTTTCTCAAGTAGAGGTTGTTCTCCTGTAAGTTATAGATGGTCTAGTACCCATTTCTACTCCTATTACAGGATCTTTGCTCCGCAAGTGCCAATGTGTATGCAAAATCTTCCAAGATGGGAACCTCCTTGGATTCCACCGAGCTGCACTGCCTCATCATCATTTGAATCACATGAATTAAATTTGTATGCTTTTCTCTTGGCTTTTTTCTTCAATTTTAAACCATTATCTTTCATCCGTATATAATAGTTCAATTCATTTTATTCAATCATAGTCATTGTTTTACCAATATTCAAAAAAGGTTCAAGAGTCCACGGTGGGTTCCACATGCCATGGTTTATTTACATCAACCCAATGCATTTCGGGAACTGATTCCCTTCGTCAGGGGCATCTACAAATACAAACGTAAAAGTATTTCAATCATCTTTTGCAACTAAGTGCAACATTCCACATTATTTTTTTTAAAAGGATTCTACTATAACTGCCAAACACCTATTGCTCTGTGAAAGTTAATCACAATATTATTTAAAAAAAATGTCATCCCGTTCCTAGCACATGGTGCTTCCTGGTCACCCTTCGTCATTCTCCCATACTTAACTTGGCATTTAGATTTGAAAGTATGTCCTTCTACTTCATGTGACACTCAAAATCGTGATTTTAGCCAAAAAACAGTCTTTCAAATGCTTATCGCTTTACGCTTACCATAACATGCTGGTTACTCCGAATAAAATAATGAAATCCTCCTAACATTCTTTCACTTGGCATACAGTGATACGTGTCCTCTTGAATGGGTTCAAGCTAGATTCTGTTTCTGTAGCAGCTCTTTTCTAGTCCTACCCTTGTTGCCTCAGAATGATTTGTACCACCTGTGTGTTGAAAGACGTTTCGCTAACATTGATAACGGACTTAGTGCACAATGCTTTTGTGGTTAGTATTTGGAGCTATACTACTACGTGTCCCAAGATGCAATGTGATTCCTACTTCGTTGCCTACCATATCTCAAACAACCGGCGTTCACTCAACTATAAAATTAAATTAAATAAAATAGTTGCGTCTCATTAAAACAGTTCATATTATATTGCAGTCCTCTTTTTTATACTGGTGCATGAAATACTTTAGTCCGTAATACTTTAGTCCGTAATAGTCCCGCATGGAAGGGAACCTGGCTCCTGTGCCCTTTCGTCATCTGTTCCCTTGAACCTTCATGTATTCTTTGTTGTTATTCTTATTGATCAATCTTAAGCTTTCTTTCAACTTTATTTTACTAACGGGTGCTATCTCATTTGAGACGAACGGGTTCATTCAAATGAGGTTAAAGAAGATGAGATGCACTCCTGCGTAATTCATAATGAAACCAATTCTTCTTTCATTGCATATCATTCTTTCATTCCACTGCACTTGACAATGCAGCGCGCACAACAAAATTAATTTTATTTATTTACATGTTAACTTACCTCTAATCGGCCATAATCTGTAGTTCACTCCCCCCACCCTGCCCCTCCCCCTCCCCCCGTCAGCACCCAACAGCACTCCCACCATGGGCCACTACTGATATATGACAAAAACATAGGTTTCAGGGACGTTATAGTTAGTTGAACATTTGGCTCATATAAAACCAGAGAAATCCACCTGTTAGTTGAGCTAACTATAACTCGCGCGCCCACATTACACTGCTGATGATGTCACATTTTACATCACTAATGATATGGTCAGTGACATTACTGATGACATCACTGATGACATCTCAAATGACATCATTGATGACATCACTCGTGACATCATCCAGTGAATGTGCTTTCTGTAAAGTTTAAATATGTTATATATATAAATGCCAAGGTGTATTGAAGAATGAATGCATTTACAAGTGCCTAAAGGAATTATTTCGTATGTGCATGACTGGCTGTATAAGTGAGTGATTGAACATGTCTTACTGAATGCATGGGTTAGTGACTAAACTGTGTGAACGTCTGTATTAGTTTCTCCATTGGTGTGTAAGCAACTGCATGGGTTGCTGAATAGCTGCATGAGTGTCTATATAGGTTATTGATTTGTTGTCTGAGTATATGTATGGGTCCCTGAGTGTCTGTGTGGGTAGGTGGGTGTAAGAGACTGTGCTTAGATGTCTGAGTGAGTGATTCAGTGGTTGTATGGATTAAAAAGTGCATCTGGGAAGGGCTGTATGGGTGAGTTAGTGTGTCTGTTGGTGTGTTGGTGAGTGAATAAATGTCTCAGTGGTATATCTGTGACTAACTACATATGTTTTAAGCCACTATATGTGAGTGTTGGAGTATATAAATGAGTATATGTGAGACTTAGTTATTTAAAGAGTGGGTGTATAAATGAGTGTCTGCTTCTATCAGTGATTGTATAAGACAATCAAATATGTTTTAGTATCTGTATAAATAAGTGATGTGCTATGTCTAAAAATAACAAAGTTGGTGTGTATAACTGTATACATGATTAAATGGGTATGTGATTGATTCTTTGCATTACTGACTAGGTGTGTGAGTATTTCTATGGATGAGTGGCAGAGTGTGACTGCATGTATAGATGTATGAGTGCACATTATAGTCCTGTATTGATGAGTAACCTCATGCATAAGTGACTGGATGTGTGTGTAGACATAGGAAATAGTGAGTGAGTGCTATGTACTATATGGCATTCTTCTGTGTATGGTTTCAAAAATAGTAGTCAGCATTTTAGAATGGTTGTATCATAGTTTTATTTGGTCATCAGTATGTGCATCAAATTGTCACATGGATGATGTCATGAGTGATGTCATTTGAGATGTCATCAGTGATGTCACTGACCATGTCATGAGTGATGTAATATGTGACATCATCAGCAGTGCATTGCGGGCACGCAAGTTATAGTTAGCTCAACTAACTATAACAGATGAATTTCTCAACTAACTATAACGTCCCTGAAACCTATGTTTTGTTAGTGAATTTCAAAGGTTTTTTAAATGTTAATTCCTAACTATAACGTCTGTAAAACCTATGTTTTTTTCAGTAAATTTCAAAGGTTTTATAAATGTTAATTTCATATTTTAATATTTATAAAACCTATTCTTTTACTATTATATTTTTAAGTATTTTGGAACTCTATTATACTTCTTTTTTTACTTAAAAAATTATTTAATGTCTTATATCTTCCCAAAAAAAAGTATATTTTTATGGGGGTGTTGGAGAAAACTGCACTCCCATACCAGTAGCGTACCAAGCTTCATCACCACACGAATCCTATCCGCCATATTGCTAAACTCGTAAATAGTGCGCATTTTGTATCCAATGGGTTCGTGACACCTCGTACCACATAACATCATATACGCATGAAGTCACCCCAGGTGCTACTTTGGTATCCGACGGGTACCAAGCCACGCGTTACGTCATGTACATATGGGTCACACCCGCTGCACTTTGTGTATTCGACGAGTACACGCTGCCAGGCTCTGTGTTACATCACAGACGTATAGTATCGGCCCGGGTACGCCATTCCGTTTTTTTGTCTCAAAAGTATATCTAAATAACTTTAAACAGTATATGAGAGCACGCGAAAATCTAAATTATTTTAAACATTTATATATTTCTAACTGTAATAAACTTATATTATGATAAACATATTTTGCCAAAATTGTGTCAGGTGCGGCCTCCCTGCGCGCTCGGTGCGCGATTGCCATGTGACCTCAAAAAAAAGCATTTCATTAGTTCATAACCTTTCCCATTGTAACAGTTGGACGACCCCACCCATTTTACTCATTCTATCTACAGCGTTTGATGAGAGACACCTCTTCTGCATAGGAAACTGTTTTGAAAAGTATTTTCCTGTATGCACATATCTTATACCATACACAACATGTAACGATCATCTTGATCAATATTCATGCTCTGTACATTAGCCTTCCACGTGTGATTGCCATGCTTCTCAAACGTTCCATCAAAAAACAAATATGTGCTACAAGATGCCCCTGGTGTGTGTGTGCACATTATTGTGCTGCCATTTTGGCCTGGGTATTGGTGGCTCTAAGGAGTATCATCAGCCACGGGTAGACTGCACATCCTAGGCAGACTGCACATCCTAGAAACATAGTCGGAACCAGAGCGATCCTGCTCTTGCGTTCTACTTACTGTGGCCAGGTCCGTCCGTGCGAGCGGACCCCCCATTTTGAGAGTAGCCTTCAGTCGCGCTCTAGTGGTTCATGAGCAGGCTCCATATAATGACACAGGGGCGAACGCGCAGCGGACGCGCCGATGGCAAGCCCGTCTGCGCTAAAGTCGCGCCCTGCGCCAGTTATGCTGCTCATCTCACTAGCGGGAGTACTCCTCTTTCGGGTGAGGTCCCCCTATACTACTCCAGAGAGACTCTGCTTAACTTAGGTGAGCACACAAACGAGGGACATCTTTCATTCGCGGAGTCTGCTCTCCCACTGAGTGACTTTGTGACCGGGGTTTTTTTATCTTGTGGGCTTCTTAATGTGAGGTCTCTGCCCAAACACACTGAGGAAATTCTATTACTGGTGGAATCGCATCAGTTAGATGCTTTATTTATCACCGAGACCTGGACTCACCTTGATTGTGAGAATAATCTGGGCTAGGCCTGCCCGCAGGATTATAAAATTCTTCACCTCTCTAGATCTAAAGGACGTGGTGGTGGGGTGGGGGCCATTTACAGGGCTTCCTGGCATGTTGAGACCATTGACATGGACCCGGTCGTTGGAATTGAGCTGCTTGGCCTATCCATCAATAGTCACTCCGGGGCTATTTTTACTGGGGTCATTTGTTATAGACCGCCCGGGACTTTTAGCATCCATCAACAACAGTCGCTGCTTACCACCCTTACTAATATGGCTTCCTCCCACAGTACACTAATAATCCTAGGAGATTTCAATTTGTGGTTAAATGGCTCCTTGGATGCAGGGCTGCTCAAGCTTCTCCACTCTTGTGAAAGTATTGGCCTCCACCAATATGTTACGGGAGCCACTCACAGGGCTGGACATCGGCTTGATCTTATTTTCTCGGTCCCCCAGCTAGTATATTTGAGTGAAATTCTGCCCAAGGATTGGACTGATCACTTTCTTCTTAAATTGTATGTTAATAGCAGGGGGGCCCGAACTCAGGCACCAGGTGCCACCACTGAATTCATGTGTAGGGATTGGAAAGCCCTCGGGCGGCTGAGAACTACTGATGTAGTATTTAAGGTTGGAGACAGTTTTTCTCCAGATAATCAGGTTGATGAGAACTATGCTTCATTGTGTCTTAGGATTACCACGAGAGTAGACTCTCTTGCCCCGTTAAAAAAACGCAGGTACAAGGGCAGAGCCTCGCCTCCTTGGTTTAATGAATCCTTAAAGGCCTTAAAACTAGCCTGTAAACAGGACGAAAAGAAATGGAGGTAAGGCTATAAAGACTCTAGTAGACTGCTCTGGAAAGCTAAACTTGCCGAATATAAAGCCCTTATTCATATATCTAAAGCCGAATACTTCTGCTCCACGATCTGTAGTGCTGCAAACAGCTCCAGGTGCATCTTTAAGATTTTGAACAGTCTGACTAGCCCTGACTGTTCTAAGAAGTCGACTCCCCCCACGCAGGCTCTTTGCGATAATTTGGCATTGTTTTTCAAAGAAAAAATCGATGCCATTATTCACGACCTTAGTACCACTTCTGACCCGACCAGCTCCACTGGTGCAGGGGATGGGGGCGCAGAGGACCCTGGATGGCAGCCTGCTGATCTACTCTTGGAGCTCCCCCCCATTTCGGAGGAGGACCTCGGCAGGCTGGCTCAGGGTATTCCATTGGGATCACCTTTGGACCCTATTCCTCACAAGATCTGGAAAGACTACAGAGATGATTTATTTCCTACCCTCCGTAGGATTTGTAATCAATCGCTGGCTAGCGGTACTGTTCCTGCAACCTGGAAACAGGCCTTAGTATCCCCGCTTTTGAAAAAACCCTCCCTAGACCCAGAATGTCTAAAGAATTATAGACCAATCTCTTTGCTACCCTTCCCTGCAAAAATTGTTGAACGCTGGGTAAGCTCACTCCTTTCTAATCATCTGGAGCAGCACCAATTTTTGGATGAAATACAATTTGGCTTTCGCCCGGCCCATGGGACAAAAACGGCACTGCTCACTGCTATGGATGATCTTCGAAGGCGTGCAGACAATTTGGAAGCCTCAATGCGTGGAGGCAAGATGGCCGCCGGGACGCCGTGAGGAGTAGACGCACCTAAGCTCTCCTCCTCCTGACTCCTGATGGATTCATGATTGAATATGCAGTGCTCACCCTTTTTTGTTTATACTGCTATATGCCCTGAGCAATAGATTACAACGGAGCATACTGTGCATTGCAGTGTAAGACGAGCCATCGATGAGCTGACGGCTGTCGAATATCAGTAATATCAGAAATTACTGACTGTGATGTTTGGAGCGTTGTTTTTTACTCCTGCATTGATAGAGGGTCTGCCTCAACTCAGGACTCGCACTAAGATAAATATCAAGGCGACTTTTTTTGGGACTGTTGCAGATTTTATCACACGTTCTTATCAGTCAGGGCGAGATTCTTGGAGGTGCTTTGCGAAAAAAATGGCCCCTAAACTAATGCGATCGTCTAAGAAAACCAACGTTCAGGGGGCGTCTGGAAATGAGGAAGAGGAAGTATGTTCAGAAGATTCTGGCGCTCCAGCCTCTAATGTGAGAGGCAAATTAAGGACAAAGGCACAGCTGAGGCGGGAAGCTGCCAAGGAGGTTAAAGCACGGAAGTTACGGGAGTTACGGGAGAAGGAGGTTGAAAAGAAGAAAACTGTGGCATCGGCATCGGCTTTACAAAAAAAAAGAAATGCTGAGATGAAATCTACTGCCGGGGAAATGGTTGGTTCACTACGGCAGACTACAATAGTAGAGACATTTTCACCTGCAATGTGTAACGTAGCGAGTACTCACTATGCAGCACAGAGGGTCTTTCCTGTCCCTTCGTTGGTGTTTTTGTGTGAGGAAATGCAGCGTGCTGCACACGTGGTGGAGGCTGGAGCTAGCGAGAGCGCAGGTAGCATGGTGGAGGCGCTGATACAGACTGAAGTTACAGAGCCTGCAGAGGTAACTTCCTCTTCTACAGCCACGGTAAGGGGCGGGGCTGAGAGCTTAAAGGGGAAGGAGATATCTGATGTTTCCCCTGCTGTAAACGGGATAAGTGCATCTTTAGACTCCGCTTCAGACCTCGCTGTAGACAATGAAGCGAATGTGTTGGATGAGCATATTGACAATAATGGAAGAATTAATGAGAATAATGATGTGTTGATAGAGCAATCATTGGAAAATGTATTGGATAAGGATAAGGAGAGAGCGCTCGAATCAGCTCAACCAGTGCAACCAGTGCAACTAGTGCAACCAGTTCAACCTGCTCTACCTGCTCTACCTGCGCAACCAACTCAACAACAAGAGTCTAATAATTCTGGCAGTGGAAATATGAATGCCAATATACTTATTGACTGCAGAATCGACAGGAACATACAAATCGCTTCTAAATCTATATTGGCGTCTCCTAGTGAGGAGGTCTTCTTCACTGGAAATGATGAGTTAGATAATGAAGAGGAAGAAAGTGAGAGCAATAGTTCGGCCCAGGAGTCCTGTACAGATTCAGACTCGGATTTGGAAATAACCACTTCAGTAGATTCTGTAGCAGGGACAGGCTCAGAAACTAATTTATCCAAATCTGATAGTATCTCAGTCTCTTCAGGCAGCGATACGGAACCTATTGAGTCAGCACAGGAGACTGTGCAAAAAATAATAAAATCAAAAGCTACTACCAAAGGAATGAATAAATCTGTGAGCAATAAACCCAAGCATAAGGGTAAGAGTAAAATAAAATATAATCTCAGGAGTAAAGATCAAGTTAGAGCACACCGTAAAGCACCCGTGAAAACGGTGGTAAAGAAACTTGACTGGGATAATACTTTGGAGAGTGGTGTGCCACCCATGGGAGAACTTATGAGCACAGATATAGCCACGCATGGGGCTGCATCTCAAGGATCTGAGGGGGGTGCTTCTAACTTTGAGCTTTTGTTTTCTACCCTAAAACAGATGCAAAGAGATAAAACAACGGCGGATATGCTCTGGAAGTTAGAGGTTTTTGAAAATAGGCAAAGGCGAAACAACGTTAGACTGCTTGGAATGCAGGAGGGAAAGGAGGGAGGGGATGTGCGGGGTTTCGTTGTTGAATTGTTAAAAGGTGCACTTCCAGAGCTGTCCTCATGGGACTGGGAGCATGAGATCCAAAGAGTACATCGTTCCCGCTCGCGCGAAAAGAAACACAGAGTAAGCCTCGAGCAATATTGTTGTATGTTGGGAACTTCCTTTTGCGTGAGGAGATAATCACCAAGGCAAAACCTCAGGCTAAACGTACTTATAAAGATATTGAATTTTTTGCCCGACCTGATTTTTGCCACACTACCGTGGAAAGACGGTGGCGGATGAGACAACTCATTACTCCTTTTCAAAATTTGGGGTGTGAAGCTTATCTTATGTTTCCCGCACGGTTAAAAATTGGGTTAAATGGTAATGTTAGTCTTTTTTTCTGAAATCATGGCACAAGAATATCTCAGCTCATTGCGCGAAAATAGAGGACAAAATAAGACTCATCATAAAGCCCCTGAGAGACGAGATACACAAACTGTTGCTATCAGAAATATCCCCGGGGGGAAAAAATAAAAGGAGAGTGTATTACTGTAACATAGGTATGGGGGGAAAAAATAGAATGAATTATGAACTAGAGTGCTGAAAATCAGAGTGTTTTGAGTGTTCTGAGGGTATATCTTTAATGTGTTATTTGTGGAAGTTCTAGAGCTATAGAGGTATATGGCTCGGGTCCTTTTTTTTTTTTTTGATCTGTTGTTGATCTGCTGATATATTAATACTGTGACGGGCACTAGTGGTTGAAGACTGGTGAACAGGGATTAAGATTAAGATTATGTTGTGTTGAGCACTTCTAGTAGCATATACAGGGTGGGAAAATCGGGGGAGAGAGGGTGTGTCATCCTGTTGGCAAACTTCGGCCAGATATAGGTCCTTCGGACCTATTTGCCTGTAGGGGGGGAGGGGGAGGGGGTCTGTGGGAGGGTTCTCTGGGGTGGGGGTGGGAAGGCACAAGGGCATGGGCAGGGCACAAGGGGCACAAATGGTACAAAGGGTACAAAAATACGGAAATATATTGGGACTATGTAGAGTATGCTCTGAATCAGATGTATAACCATGTTGACTGCAAGAAAGGGAAGAAGGAAAATATAGGCTGCGTTAATTGTCTAACAGATGTAGTAACGAGCGAACCTGGTAATCTGTTTAACAAAAGCGAGCAGGTATCTGACAGTCCCCCCCCCCAAAAAAAAGGGAAAAAAAATACTAAACTATGTCTCTTAGATTTGTAACATGGAATGTATGTGGCTTAAATGATATTCAAAAAAGACAGAAAATAGGAGTTCGTCTGCGTCAGATGAATGTGGATTTTGTATTCCTGCAAGAGACACATATAATGAGCTCCCACGAGTTTTGTCTTAATCAGTTGGGGTTCCACCTATTAGTAAAATCCAAACAAGAAACAAAAAATAGAGGGGTAGCAATTTTGTCAAGGAGTAAAAATGTAAAAACAGGGAAGAAGTTAGAAGATAAATGGGGTAGATGGGCCTTGACGGAGATCTTGATAGAAGGAGTATGGATAACATTAGTGGCGGTATATGGCTCAACTCAGGACTACCCAGAAATAATGCACTTTCTAGATGCTGAGCTAGCTACCTGGTCACCACAGGTTATTATAGGGGGGGACTTGAATATTAACGGGGCTGAGGGATTGGGATCTGGAAGTTATAAAGGTCGGAAGAAAAGAGTGCATAAGGCTCTTGTGGAACTCATGGAAAATAATAATTTGCAAGATGTCTGGGGCACAACTAGACCAGAACAAAAGGGATACACATATTATTCAGCACCACACCAAATCTGTGTTAGGTTAGATTATTTTATGACATCCAAGGATCTAACGACTAGAGTTAAAATTGACACACTCCCGAGAATTTTAAGTGATCACAACCCATTAGTATTAACAATGAAGTTAGAAGGAGGAATTAGAACAAACCGTGTATGGACATTTGAAAGAAAGTTATTGTTGGAGGATGATTACCTTTTGCATATGTCAAAATGGATAACTGAGTTTTTTGAAAACAATAGAGGGAGTGCTCCGGTGGGAGTGATCTGGGATGCTTTTAAGGCGGGCGTGCGTGGAGAAACATGTAGTTATAGTGCATATAAACGAAAAGTAGAAGGGCTCCATCAAAGGAAGGTAGAAAGGGCTGTATCAGAGGCAGAAGAACAACTTAACAACTGTGTTGTCAGAGGTGAGGCAACTGAACAATATATTGTAGACTTAATGAAAGCAAAAAGTGAAGCTGAAGAAGATCTGGCGAAAAAGGCAGCACAATATTACACTATCAGAAGGGAGAAGTGTTATGAATATAATGAAAAAGTTGGCCATATCCTTGCCATGCGCACTAGGCAGATAGCTGCAGATGGGACGGTTAAGGAAATTAGGGATGAAAATGGCAAATTGCATTCAGATTCTATAGAGATCAGGGAAGTGTTTAGGAAATTCTACCAGTTAATATATGATACCCAACTTTCATGTAATAAGGAAGAGATAGGGGAGTACCTTCAGAATATCCCAGTTGAAAGAGTCTCCAATGAAGATGCAGAAGTATTAGAAAACTCGTTAGATAATTTGGAGATTAAAGAGGCTATGTGTAGTCTCCCTTCAGGAAAAGCAGCTGGTCCGGACCAGATACCTTTAGAATTTTATAAAACTTTCTGGGGAAGTCTGGGTCAAGACCTATGTAAAACCTTTCAAGATGCTCAGCTGGGTGTGTCTATCCCAAAGTCATGGGGGGGTGCTGATATAGTTTTAATATTAAAAAAGGGGAAGCCGGCAACTGAGCCAGGATCCTATCGCCCCATTACGCTGATGAATAATGACACCAAAATATACTCAAAAGCCTTGGCAATAAGATTTGCGGGAGTGATAACTGCCTTAGTTAGCAGGAATCAACATGGATTTATTCCCGGAAGAGGAACGACACACCACACTAGAAAAGTTATAACTTTGTTCGATATTGCTGAGGTCACAGGAGACCCGATGGCAGTAATGCTGCTGGATGCTGAAAAAGCATTCGATCGGGTCTCCTGGGACTATCTGTGGCACGTTTTAGCAAGAGCTGGGTTTCAGGGTGGTTTTATTAAAGCTTTACAGACCCTGTACAAGGAACCGGCTGCAGCTTTAAGAGTGAATGGGGGTATTACGGGACAATTTATGATTAAAAGAGGTACACGGCAGGGATGCCCATGTTCCCCGCTTTTATTTGCTATGTACATGGATCCACTGATTCGTAGGCTAGAATTATGTCCAGAGAATAATCCATTGCATACATTATTGGGACCTTGTAAAGTATTTGCATACGCTGATGACATGGCGGTAATAACACCAAACCCCACGGAAGCGATTGAATCAATAGAGGTAGAAGCTCGTAGGTTTGGACAAGTTTCGGGCTATGCCTTAAATGTCTCAAAGACTCAGATTATTAAAAATTCAGTGACTGTTTGCAATGATAATCGAGTGGTCGAGGCAGGGACCTATCTAGGAATTATTATTTCAGCAGATATAAATACTTTGGTGGAAAAAAATCTAGCCCCAATAATAAATAAAACAAAGAAAGACCTGGATCGTTATGAGAACCGACACCTCTCGTTAGTAGGTTGGGTCAACATTATTAAAATGATGGTGTTGCCAATATTTTTGTATATCTTTAGGGCAGTACCGCTTTTAGTTGACAACAAATGGTTCAAAATTTGTGAACAAATGATTAATTGTTTTATCTGGGCCAAAGGTAAGACACGCAGGGCCCTGAGGTTTATGTCGCTACCTAGGGAGAGAGGGGGCTGGTCGCTACCAGATTTAAAGGTGTATTATTGGGCTGCAGCACTACAAAATATGTTGGGACTAGTTGGGGGGGGCAGAGGCCGATGCCTGGGACAATATTGGCTCGCTAGCTATTTATGGTTTGGTTTTGGGTAGGAATGCAGAAAATGTTTTTTTGAGATTCACGGAGGAAAGTTACTACAAAAGAACACGATTTAAGACAATTATAGCTGCTTATAATATATGGAAGGAATATCCAAAAAGCTTGGAATTGGGAAATACAATGCATACACTAGATTCAAAAATAACCCCTCCTTACCTAGTATGGTATTTTCAGGAGCTGTATTTCAAGATTGGGAAAGACGAGGGATAAGAAATATTGGAGATATGATGGGAGGCTAAGGAATACTGCAATTCACCGATTTACAAAACAGATACACTTTGAACTCCAAACAGTTTTATAAATACCTTCAAATAAGGAGTTGTATATCAAATAAAAACGGGGGATCATTGGGTTTTGAAAGAAGCATATTGATGGATCTTATAGAAGATGGCTCTGACTGTACTATAAAGAGATTTTATTTGGAATTGACAAAACTAAAGAAAGATGATTTAAATAAATGGATAGATAAATGGATTACAGATTTGGATATAGCTAGGGATATCTTTACAGAGTCATTAGAAATGGGAGGGAAATTGTTGTGTTCCGCATCCCTGCAGGCTCAACACTATAAGACTCTATATCATTTGTATTTTACGCCTGGGAAAATTGCTCAATGGGGGTGTGTGTCGGGAACTACATGTTTCAGGTGTAATAGTGCAGAGGCGGATCTGATACACATCTTATCACTCTGTCCACAACTAGATAGGGTAAAACAGGATATTGGAAACTTTTTCCAGAATGCACTTTCAACTATAATAGAACTAAATCCAGCAGTTATGTTATTGGGGGTTAGTCCTGATGGACAGCTAAATTGTAAAAAAAAATTATTTGTAGCAATGGCTATATTAAGACTGTTAATAGCTTCGGCGTGGCTGGATCCTAATCCTCCCACATTTCATCAATGGCTTGGTAAGATATTATCAATACAAAAATTGGAAACTGCTGTCTATGCTAGGAGGGGAAAAAGGGGAAAAAATTAGGTATGCAAATTTGGGATTCTTTTATTCAGTGGAAGTTAGAAACTGATTAATGAAGAAATGGAGAATGTAATATACTAAATATTGTTTATACTGGAATTAATATGTATGATTATGTGATATATGGTTATATGGTTTTTTATTTCGGCTTTATTTTTGACTTAATGTTTTATACGTGTGAATTCCATTGTGCCCTGCTCATATTGTAAGGGGGGAAAAAATGGGGTAAAATTTTTTTCAATAAAAATACTTTAAAAAAAAAACGAAGGCGTGCAGACAGAGGTCAAGCAGCAGCTTTGATTCTGCTTGACCTGTCTGCCGCATTCGATACGGTAAATCACGCTATCCTCCTGAGAAGGTTGAGTGAGGCCGGGGTGGCTGGTGGTGCCTTGCGATGGTTCTGCTCCTTCTTGCTAAACAGAAAGCAGGCGGTGTCTCTCCCCCCTTTTCAATCTGCATTTTCTCCGGTGTCTCATGGGGTTCCTCAGGGTTCGGCAGTTAGCCCAATCCTATTAAACCTTTACCTGAAACCCCTGATTGCATTGATATAGTCTTATCGGATCAATGCACTCAATTACGCAAATGATACCCAACTTATTCTGTCTTGGGAGGGTGAGGTGTCGATCCCGCTGGAGACATTTCATGATTGTCTACGAGACACTGCTGGCTGGTTACATAATAACTCATTGCAGTTTAACGCCAGCAAGACTGAGCTGCTGTTTTGTGCTGGAAATCGGTTTCCTCACCCGTTTCCGGATAACTTCTGGCCTCCAGAAAAATCCATAAAAGTTCAACCAGTTACCACGGTTCGCAATTTGGGCGTTATGCTGGACAATAAGTTGAGCATGGAAGCTCAGGTAGCGAAAACGGTGTCCTGCTGCTTTGCCCTCATTAGATCCCTTCAAAAGATCCTACCGTTACTTCCCTCACAGGCTCGGGCTTTAGTAGTTAGGTGTACCATCTTGAGCAGACTCGATTATTGTAACACCCTCCTGCTCGAGTCGCCTAGTCTACTGTTAGACAGACTTCAAAGAATCCAGTCTGCTGCCGCCAAGCTGGCCCTTTGTTGGCCTAGAAAATCCTCTGCCTCAGCGGCATTGGCTGAACTTCACTGGCTCCCACTTAGGCAGAGAGTATTTTTTAAATCCCTCTGCCTTGTTTTTAAAGCCCTTCATGGGCTCGGGCCTAGATCACTGCAAGCTAAATTTGCCAGGTACACCCCAACTAGAGCACTTCGCTCAGCAACTGCGTGTCTGGTGAGAGTACCCAGATTTAAGAAGGCTAGGACAGGGGGCAGATCCTTTGGAGTTGCTGCTGCCAAACTCTGGAACAGTCTGCCCTTGGAAATTCGCCAAATTGAGGAACTTCTCCTCTTTAGGAAACGTGTTAAAACTTGGCTGTTTCCTAAGGTTTAATCTGTTGGGACCTCTGCTATGTCCTCGGTTTACCTCCTCTGTGGAGCCTCAGCGCCAGGATGCCTGTAAGGTGACAGTTGCGCTTTACAAATCCCTTAAATAAAAATAAATAAATAAATAAGATCACTTGCCATCTCATTAACAATAGTTTCTGCCCTCCCGACACTTGCTACACTATTCTAAATTACACATTCTGTGAGGTCAAAACTACAAAAGAAACATACATAAGTACACTTCAATGCCAGTCAGGAACTGAACAACGCCCAGGTCCCAGGAATAATTATTCACACCCCTACGCTGGCCTGGCGTAAACAAGCCCAACCTACTTTGCCTACGTATAAATAGGATAACCACGACGCCACACGTCCCTCTTCGGCCACACTACCTCAAATGATATGCCAAATCCACCTCGCATATCACAATGCACAATAAATAAAAGAAATGGATCCATGAGGTGTACACCATCCTGGCAATCAACACAGGCTCTAAATTGTGAGCCCTACAGCCCTTCTGCCCGTCGTCTACGAAAGGGATCCATGAGGTTTACACTCTCCTGCAATCAACACTCCATCTGAATTGTGAGCACTGCTGCCCGTAGTGTTTGCTCACACAACAATGACAGCGGGTAAGCAGAGTGGCCTGGGTGCACAGGGCCTCCAATTGAGCATGGTGCGGTGGGAGGGGTGGGGTGTTTCAGCCTCGCTGCGCAGGTGCGAACAAACAATATTGCCGTGCATAATGATGTGATCTCTGACCTCATTCAATCACATCTCAGTCTCATTTTAAAGACCTGCTGTACCATAAGGTAGGCCTGAGCCTACAGGCTGCGCTGACTTACAGATACCTGTTGAGTTCGATGCTGCGGGTGGGGTGGGGTGCATCACCCTGAGTGCGCACGTGCGAAAAAGCGATGTTGCCGTGCGCAATTATGTGATCTCTGACCTCATTCAGTCACATCAGTCTAATTTTAAGGACCTGCTGGATCGTGCTGTAGGCCTGAGCCAGCTGGAAGAGCTGCCCAACAGACACATGTTGTTGGCTTTTAGAACACTGTAGTGAGCTCCGTACTAAGTGTACATGCACACAGGCTCCCGCCACTGCATTACACGTGCACATTATGCTTCTAGCATGTGCTCTCTTCCTTTGTATGTGAACATTAGCATTACATATTAAATAACCTTGAGTATTCTTGTGCACTCCAACTCCTCTTTGAACCATGATTACCACTAACAGTTGGTAGATTGTACTTCAAAAACGAAGGATGCATTTAACTCCTATTTTCTATCAAGCTTGAAATAAACCTTCATATACCTCCAGACGTTTCTACCATTAAATTATTTCTCCCTTTTTAGACATTCCATTGATTGCCATAAGAAGGGCGGAGCGGGAGCTGACCCCGCAATGATGCCCTGGCATTCTGACACCTTCGATCGTGGTATAAAGGCACCATCCCCAACCGGAGACCAGGTCTACCGTACAAACGTACCCCGGAATAGGAGCTTGCACCAACACGTCGTGGGACACACCAGTGATGGCAGGTGAGCAGTGAAGCCTCGGTGTGCAAGACCTACAATTGAGCACAGTGTAGGGGAAGGGATGGGGTGCAGCACCCTGGGTGCACAGGTGCAAGCAAGCGATTTTCCCGTAGCTAATAATGTAGGATTATATTATCAAAGAACGGCAATAACATAATCACCACTTTAGCGGCAGGAAACTGCTGCTAAAGTGGTGATAAGGGGTTAATAATATGCACTTTTGAATTCCCATAGAAGCCCAGTTTCACACCAGAACCTGGGCATTCCCAAGGGCATATTATCACCCCTTTATCGCCGCTTTAGCAGCAGTTTCCTGCCGCTAAAGCGGCGAGAGTGTTATCGCCCTTCCTTGATAATGTGGCCTATAAATTCTGGCCTCATGTATTTAATTTTAAGGACTTGCTGAACCACACTCTTTCTCACGGACCCCAGCGTCCTAGACAAACGGGTGACGGGAGGGTAAACACTAAGGGCTGGGTACAATAGGCCGACGCTCTGTCTCCTCCTCCCTCTCTTCTTTTGACTCTCCCTCCCCTTCTCCCTTCCACCCACTCCCCCACCCTTCTATTCTCACTATCGTCCTTTTTTATTCGGACTACCTTTCAATACCTCTTCCACATAGCACACATACTTATGTTTCATTTTTGTCTTGCAGGTTTCCTACGCTGCTTCACCCAGAGTCCAAACCATGTGTTTTTAATTATACTGTTTCTTCTATTAAAGTTACATTTCTATTTGTTTGTTTTAATAAAGGTTACTTTTTATTTCAAATAAATAACTGAGTGTATAGGTCTTTTTTTGGACAACACTTATCTATTATTTATTGTGAAAATCATCTGTTTATAGGAGATTTTAAGGACACAATTATTTAATATTAGAGAGCACCTACCAAACATATTCTAACTGAATATTAGGTAAATGAAGCCTGGGTAATTGTACAACTGCAAGAGTTCTTTGAGTGTATCACTTTATAACACCATAAGTACTGCCCGTACGATTACAGAACAAATAAGGCACTGCCAAGGACCACCAAGGCTTCAGGGACTGCTGAGGCCCACCCTGCATATTTAAATAAGGACCCGGAGTGTGGCGATCCCCGGACTTCAGTTGTCCTCATACTCCCCGAACAATTAGTAAACAATACCGGGAAGGTGGCGCTCCCATAGGCTGCAAAAGTCTCTGTGCCCTTCCGTGCCTAATTTACATGTGACATTAAGATCCCCAGTCCTACAGAGACCCAGCAATCTAATAATTGGATTGGCAACAAAACATTACCCACCAGGGGCCTCATTTAAAAGAATGGGTGAGACCCTGCTTTTTTGCTTTTTTTGTTCTTTTCTCTCCATTTTTACCATCCACTCTATTACAGCGATACGAGGTTTTCCTCCTCTCTCTTAAAGTAGTCGAACAAGTATTTGCTATCACAGGGTGGAAGCCATGCATCACCCTCTAATAGCAAACACAAATGTCCCACGAATGCACTCCCCGGGACATTGTATGAGCTGCGCCTGAGAGGTCGCCTTTCCTAGGACCATGATGCATTTTTTAGTATAAACGCATACTAACACTACTTACACACATGTAGTACAGTGACCAGAATGTAGTAAAGAAGCAGAGGGAGCGCAAAATCTAAAAATATGAATCCTACCAGATGTCGGATGACATAGTTCAATGAGCAGATGACCTTGGCATGAGTAGAAACAGCTACACAATGAAAACGGGTCTTCAGCACAACGCAAACAGTTTTGAAATATTGGTGAGTGGTGCCTTCTTTTTGCCTTCTCCCACTCGGCCCCAAATGTATTTAGTGAAGAGGTAGACAGCAGTGGATCCAATAAGTAGATTTATTACAAGAAAACAAGACACCTGAAACAACCACCAACAGGCGCAGACAGCAAAGCAACCGTTGAATCCAGCACCGTGTACAAACTCCGCAAGGTTCCCCTCATGACAGTCCTACATTCTAACATTACATACTTATATTCTAGTAGAAATAAATACTAACATTCTACTATGACTTACATTGGAATACTTCCAAAGACTTCCAAAGACTTCTCTGAAACTCTTCAATCCCTTAACTTTACTTTTCATATTCACTTCCCCACTCATGTGCATGGTCACATTTTAGACCAGATTTGGTCAGCCAATCTACTCATTCTTTCCCCCACAGTTCTCCCTTGCTCCTGGTCCGATCATTCCTTTGTCTCTTTTTCCCTTTATCTTGGGGCTACCAACAAGCCCCCCCGCCCAAGAATGTTTGGGCTCGAAATTGGAATCGTGTAGACCTGGGAGCACTTTGTTCTTCCCTGGCAGCTTCGTCTCCCTGTATGGTCGATGTCCCACTCGACCTCCAGGTGGCCACCATCAACAGTTGGCTTTCTGCCACCTGTGATTCTGCTGCCCCTTTCAAACTCGTTAGAAAGTGCCACTCTCATGAGGCCAACAGGTGGTTCACCAATGACCTAAAAGTCCTTAAATTGGCACTTAGACAGGCAGAACGGGGCTGGAGGCACAGCTACTGCCCTATCCTTAAGGCTCAATACTCGGCCCTTCTTTGGGACTATAAAAAAGCCATTTTGTTAGTCAAAACTGAATATTTTTCCCGGAAGATTCTCCTTGCGGCAAACAGTGATAACTACCTACTGGCGACCGCCAGTAGGTAATAAAGAACAAATTACAATATATCCTTGATTCTGTTAGCTTTCAAAACTTCTCTCTACTTTTCCATATAAACAGTTTTTTAAATATTCAAGTACACATTGAAGTCAGAAATGCAACGTATTCTATCAACACACTTTCTAGAACATTCTACAACATGTGGAGGTTAAAAGTTCATCCATTTGTTTTAAACCTAACGATATTTTTTTCAACATTTTCTCGAACATTTAACGGCAGAGGCAGGTTAAAAGTTCACATTGTTTTAAGTTCGAACAGTGCCTTCCAAATGCACGTTGCAGGTGTGGTTGAGTTGAGAAAATGTTATCCTATAATATGTACTCCACGTGCAAACTGCTTTTTCTGAACCAATCACAAAGATACTTTTCCAGAAAACGAATGTGCACCCTACTTTTAAAAAACAATGCTTTATCTCCCAATCAGGTACCATTTTGTATCGTTTTTTATGTTAAAAGAAACTAGTTCCCTATCATTAAACATATCTCTTATTCTACTAAGGAACTGCATGAGCTACAGACATCTTTCCATACCTTCTAGCCATACCTTCAAAATGTTAGAGTGGATTGTAGAAGGTGCACCAGACGTGTGTCTGGATAGTCAAATGCACTGCGCTAATCACTCGTAGGAGTGTAAGTCAAAAGTCTTTAGTGATGATCAAAGAAGGTTAAACAATTCAAGCAATAATTAAACACAGTATTCTGACGTTGATGAAATATAGGTCTTCCTCGTTGTAGTAGTGTTTCTTTTATATGAAAACAAAAAGTTTATCCGATGGAAGATGTTCAAATTCACAAAATCCAAGCTTGTAGTAAACAATTCTTCAAGAACAATTCAATTACAAATCCCAATGCATTTCAGGCTGTAACAGCAGCCCTTCGTCAGGGGAATCTGGGAAAATAATGTAATGTTTCAGTATAGGGAGTTTAAACTACAGGCTATTTTACAACACGAAAAAGAAGTGAAGAAAGAAAGCAAGAGTTTTTTTTTAAAAAAGGCATAGATGAGCAAAAGATGAGTGAGTAAACCCAAATTAGTGGCGAAACAGAAAGCGGAGCTTGTGTGTAGCTTAATGGCCCATGTTGGTGTTCAGTTGTGCCTGTTAAATGAAAAAAAGTGTGCTGACCAGTGAATGAAGGTGTAGGACAAGCAACTTATTAGACGGACATAGAAGGTGCTCGATGCTACATGCTTAGGTGCTTGGGTACGAGAAGAAGTAGGAGTGAGGCGATGAAGTGAAATTAACAGCAGTGCCGGATGTTGAAAAAATTAACAGGGTAAGTTACGTGTGATTAAGTGTGGCGGTAACACTTTAATCGTGATAAGCAAACTGCATAAGAGGTATCAAGAGGGAATCAAGTAAACTACTTACAAAGCTGAGCAATTTACTCAGAAGGCCAATGCCTTACCAGTGACCACAAGGATCATAATCTGTCGAAAATTGAATGAAAACGATTAAACGCCTCTCTTAAAATTACAACGCGTCTCATTTAAGTTGCAATAAATACGAAAACAAGAGTGTGGCTTACCATAACTATCTTCACGAAGGCGTCAAGGGTACCGTTTTCGTCAGAAGTTCAATGCTGCAAAGTGAACAAGTGACTCATAAGGGTGATAGTCGAGTGGGTTAACTAGCTCTATGGAAACGTGCTAAACTGAAATCGTCTTACCGGTGCTCAACCGTGAGACAGCATGCCATTAACCCGGGGAAAAACAATCTGTAAAACACGAAAGTCGTTTGTGAATCGGGCTGTGTTTGTAAGTTGCTACCGAAGTGACACAAAGTGAAAATGGAGAAAGGACTAAAGTTCTAAGAGAAAGAGTGTCGGTCATATTAAAGTGGATAAACATTGCGTGAAGTGAAAATAGAAAAGTAGGAAAAAACAAAGTGTAGGGGGTCCAGTTAACAACAAACTAACTGGTGGTATTGTTTACAAAAGAGAAAACAGGAGAAATTCAATTATTAAAGCATTATGCAGCTTGACAATGATCGAAAATAGAAAGCAAAAGCAAAAAAATATTTCAATACATGGTTCATATCGGAAGTACAATACTGAAAATCATCAATTTAAAGAAAGCATGCTAATTCGAATTTGTCATTACGACCTAATGGAGTAAGTGTTTGCATGAACCAAATCCAGTATGTTTTGCGCTGGGACAAATGCTTGTTAGTGTCTCTGTCGGTCGTGGATCGACTATTTCAAGTACCCCACATTTCAATTGGGCAATGTTGTGTCTCATATTACGCCAATGCTCTGCAATGGGGGAGCTCGTGGTGTGAGTCCTAATGCGACTTTTATGTTCAGTAATCCGAATCCTTAATGATCTTTCAGTTTTGCCTACATAAAATAAGTCGCATGGGCATTTAATGAAATACACCAAATGATGACTATTGCAAGTTGCATTGTACTTGAGGTGAATGGGTTTCCCTGATCTTGGATGGTTGATAGTATTATCTTTAATCATATTGCCACAATTAGAGCAGTTCATACAAGTGAGCATTCCTTTATATGCAACTTGAGGATTCGGTGATTTGTTGAGGATTTCTTTAAGGTTACATGCCCTTTTGTAAGCAAACATGGGTGTTTTGCGAAACATATCTTTAAAGTCTGGTTCTGACCTCAGTAGGGACCATCTATCTTGTATGATGGTTTTAAGCATTTTAGATTGAGTGGAGTAGGTGGAGACAAAAACTTCTCTTTTAGGAGAATCAGCTCTAGTTAATTTAGACAAATGTTGTTCTCTTTTAACCCCTTCAGTGCTGATGACGAGCCCAGGCTAGTCATGCAGCACAGTGCTTGTGTGCTCATGACGAGCCTGGGCTCGTCATGAGCCGTGGAACGCTCACAAGCGGGGCTAATTCCCCCGCTGTGCTGAGCGTTCCATTGCGCGGGCGGGTTCATGACGAGCCCAGGCTCGTCATGAGCACACGAGCACCGTGCTGCATGACGAGCCTGGGCTCGTCATCAGCATAGCGGCGCCGTGCGCGGCCCCCCTCCCCCCCGCACCGCGGGGGAATTAGCCCCGTGGCGAAGGGGTTAAGGATCAGAGCTCTGTTTTCTGCTTGTTGAATTACTGAGGGTGGGTACCCTCTTGCCATGTATTTTTCTTTGAATTTCTCAATTGTCTGCATGCCAGTCCGTTCATCTGAATGTATCTGCTTGATACATAAAAATTGGCTGTACGGTAGGTGGCGTTTGAGTGACCAGGGATGGAAACTCTGGTAGGCCAGAGCGTTGTTGCGGTCAGTCTTTGTGGTGTACAGAGAGGTCATGATTCGATGTTCTTGAAGGGTGATTAGTACATCTAGAAACGGGATACTCTTAGCTTCAATTTGAAAAGTAAACTGAATTCGTGGGTGAATGTTATTTAGTTTAAGAATGTTGTTTTCAAGTGTGACACGTAAGCCTCGCCATATGATTAGAATGTCATCTATGTATCATTTAAACAATAATAGATGTTCGGACCATTCAGCTTTCGACAAGATATTTTCTGTTTCAAATTTCATCATGAAAATATTTGCATAGCTGGGGGCTCCTGAAAATCCCTTTGAAGTACCATTGGATTGCAAGAAAAAGAGGCCTTTCCATTGGAAGTAGCTGGGGAATAATCAAAATTGTAAGATTTCGAGTAGAAACACTCGGTTAGCTCTCAGTTCGTCAGTTCTGAGTAATGCCCACTCAATGGCTTCTATGCCTTCTGAATGAGGGATGGATGTGTACAGAGAAACGACGTCTACTGTACTTAACCAGATTTCTTCGTTGGGTGGAATATTGATGCAACCAAGTATATTAAGCAGATGTGTAGTTTCTTGTACATAAGTTTCACAGGCTTTAACAATGGGTTGAAGAAAGGTGTCAAGGTATCTCCCTGGAGTGTCATGTATCGAATCACATCCAGAGACAATCGGTCTCAAAGGGGGATCCACTAGGGATTTGTGGATCTTGGGAAGCATATACAGGCGGGCTCTGCGTGGGTATCTATTGAATAGATATTCTTTAGTTTTTTGAGTAATCCATTTCATTTCTAGAGCTCTGGTAAGAATGGTATCTAGTACTCTAAAAAATTTGTTGGTGGGGTCAGAGGTCAAAGGAAGATATGTTGAGGTATCTTTTAACATTTCTTCTATTTTGTGTTCATATTTCACTGGGTCATGACCATTAGTGCGCCACCTTTATCAGTATATCGTTGTCTTTTTGTAATGAACGAAGTGATTCTTTTTCACTTTTAGATAGATTTTGTTTGGAGTGAGACGTGGAAGGTAGTTTAGCAATGTCTTGTTTGACTAGAGTATCAAAAAGGTCAATTGCTTTATGTGAAATTGGTGAAATAAAAGAACTTTTAGCTTAGAATTCTTGCAACTCAGTGGGTTCAGGAGTGGACACAGAAGAATCCATGGTGGAAAAAAGTATTGTAACCTTAATTTCCTAGTGAATCTAAACAGCTCAATTTGAGCATCTATGTTTCTTGCCGGGTTGGTAGGTACAAGGAGCAACTTCCGGTATTCACAGAAGGCATTTAGGAGTTCTAAAGTTAGGAGTCCTAACTTTACTACTACTATACTGAGAAAAATCCTAATTTTAAGACTTTTGGTATTCACAGAAGGCATTTAGGAGTACGAAAGTTAGGAGTCCTAACTTTACTACTACTAAAATTGAGAAGAATCCTAACTTTAAGACTTTTGGTATTCACAAAAGGCATTTAGGAGTCCTAAAGTTAGGACTCCTAACTTCTGTGAATACCGAAATGAGTAAGTGCCTTCTGTGAATACCAAAATGAGTAAGTGCCTTCTGTGAATACCAAAATGGTAGTAAGTTTAGAATTTTGTCTTAAGTTAGTTCTGTGAATCGGGCCACTTGTTTTTAAAAAGTTATATATTTTTAGAACACTACCGTCCCAATACCTCTATAATACCCAACAACCCAAAAATGACCTTAAATAATTATTATTAAATTTAAAATGTACATAAATAATGTAAACATCTGATAAATAAATTAAATATATTTAAAACGCTACCCACTGAACACCCCTACAAAATAGCAATTAAAAATCAACGTATAACTCAAAACACGATAATAAATGCCACAACATGTATGTAATTGGTTTACAATTTTGTTAATAATGTTAAAATAACTACTTACGCTTGTCCGAATGAGGTCGCACACCGCTTGTCCCATCAGCGTGTGACTCCGGAGCATGATGGTCGATGTAGTCGGTATCGGCGGGTGCGCTTCTACCTGGGTCTTGAGTCTTCAAGGTATTCACTTGGTGTGCTTGCCATCCCTGGACACGTGTTTCACGTTCATTAACGCTCATCAGCAGGGATTAGGCGTGTGCACGGGGTTGCTGCATGGGCTGCCGAAAATATTCGTAGGTCTGGATACCTCTTAAGGCGCGCGGGTGCGTTATCTCGAGGTCGTCACCTCCACCGGCTCAAGGGAGCCTGTATAAATAGTATGTCCGAATGAGGTCACACACCGCTTGTCCCATCAGCGTGTGACTCCGGAGCATGATGGTCGATGTAGTCGGTATCGGCGGGTGCGCTTCTACCTGGGTCTTGAGTCTTCAAGGTATTCACTTGGTGTGCTTGCCATCCCTGGACACGTGTTTTGCGTTCATTAACGCTCATCAGCAGGGATTAGGCGTGTGCAAGGGGTTGCGGCATGGGCTGCCGAAAATATTCGTAGGTCTGGATACCTCTTAAGGCGCGCGGGTGCGTTATCTCGAGGTCGTCACCTCCACCGGCTCAAGGGAGCCTGTATAAATAGTATGTCCGAATGAGGTCGCACACCGCTTGTCCCATCAGCGTGTGACTCCGGAGCATGATGGTCGATGTAGTCGGTATCGGCGGGTGCGCTTCTACCTGGGTCTTGAGTCTTCAAGGTATTCACTTGGTGTGCTTGCCATCCCTGGACACGTGTTTCGCGTTCATTAACGCTCATCAGCAGGGATTAGGCGTGTGCACGGGGTTGCTGCATGGGCTGCCGAAAATATTCGTAGGTCTTACGCTTGATACATTTACATCCTTGATATTCTTGCATCTATGATATTATGACATTGATATATAGGATGAGCAATGCTCTTGATATTTAGGATTTGTGATATTGTAAAGGCTATGTTGATATCTTTTTTTAACATGGATTCTCTGATTATCAGGGTAGGACGGGGTTTTGAAGGTAGCAAATCCCCTCAGCAAATTGTGACGGTAGAAGCTTTTCACTGTGATAATCCTAGTTATCCCCTCTTAAGGAGGGCTTGTATTATAGCATTATAGCCCACTGCAGAGGGCTGTAAAGTTGTTAAAGGCTCTGAACCTGAGTCATAGTCCCAAAGCACCAGCATAGGTCTATAATGAGGTTTAGGGGATCCAACCACCTCTGCTTGCTGCTCCCCCATTTCCAACGCTCCAGGAAAGGGGGTAGAGCTTTTGCGGTGGTCACGGCTAAGCTCTGGAACAGTCTACCCCTAAATCTCAGGAGTATCGAATCAGAATCCATGTTCAGGCGCAGCATGAAAACTTGGCTGTTCTCCATTCTCTAGCCTTTTGCGGTTTTTGTTTTGCTGTCCAGAGCACCGGGACACCCTAGTCGGGGGTAGGCGCGTGCTTAACAAATGTAAAAATAATAATAATAATGACGTTATGCCTGGTGACATAGGTCTGATGTGTTTTTTATGAAATATTATGATAGAGGCAATAGGCTTAAACTGCGTGAAAGACTTTCAACAGATTTTTTGCTACATGGAATCTCAACGATTACTGTACTCCAACAAATCATTGGTGTTGAATGTTTGAAATGTGACAGTCCTTGTAAGGTCTTTTTCTGATGGTTTGTATATTGTTTGCAATCAGCATTTGTATATCTATTTGTATATTTATTATTGTATGCCTAGTAGTTGGCAGCTTATGGTGAGAAGCCAATGATAAAGGCTGAATTTGTATTTGCTTCATTAGGAAAAGCTACGTCTGATGCCATCCGGCTGATCCGTTTATTATGAAAGGTTATAACGAAGACACTAGGCCCAGGTTGTTATTATGAACATCATTTGTCAAAGGCAACAGGCTTTTTAAAGACCATAGACAGATATTTGTAATCCTGGACAATATGCCCAGGTTGTTATTATGAAAATCATTTGTCAAAGGCAATAGGCCTTTTAAAGACCATAGACAGATCATTTTAAACCTGGAAGGTTACATATCACCGTACATAGGGGCCTATTAGCATGACGGGTGGACTGTGTACGCCGACGTTGCGTCGGTCCCGCCATTCAAAATAGGATGCGACCACCACATACTGGCGGTCGCATCACACATTTTTTACATTGCCGCGGGCGGTGCTGTAAGCAGCACCTGCAGCAATGTAAAAAATGTGTGTTGTACATTGCATGCACAACGTGACAGGCACTGCGTGGTGCCCGCCTCCTTGTGCATGAAAATGTAGGGGGGTACCATAGGTACCCCCATATGCACCCCCCACCCCCCAATGCCATGGGGGCCCGCAATGGAGCCCCCAACAGCAAAAACTGCATGCCTTTCCATGGCAGGAACACCATGGAAAGGCTGCTCTCCACCTGCATCTTAATATGGATGGCGGTGTCTTGCAGACACCGCCACCATAACATGCCCATTTTCCGCCCCGTCGACGAGTCAACAGGTGGAAATGCGGCGGGTGGTCTTTCCGTCTGCTGCGGACCCCCCAGCCATACTAATATATTGGAGGGTCTTTCAGGTATGGCCCAATAGTAAGGCGGCTTGTTTGATTTCCTCCTTTGACATACCTCAGGGGTAGAAGATTTACACAGTTAAAATACATGTTAGGACTCCATATGTGCGGTTGTTCATTGTTTTGTAAGGTGGATTTGTACCGTGGATTTTGTAGAGCACTGCTTCTTACCCTTGAGGGTTTCCAGGCACTGAGCAGGTGAGAGTAGGCACGCTAGGCTTGAGTGCCGGCTCCCTTGAAGGTCCTCCAAGAAGGTAAATTTAAAAGCCAGATCTTAAGCTTCTTGTGGAATTTGAGAAGTGAGGAGGAGGCCCTTATGTGTCAGGGGAGATCTTTCCAAGATATGGCGGCTTGGTAGGAGAATGATCGACCTCCGGTTCTGCTTCTGTGGGTGCGAGGTGTGTGTGCAAGTGAGAGTGATGGTAAGTTAGTGGAACTGAAGTACCGGGTTTTTAAGAACCCAGCGGTGCCAGGGAGAACACCCAAAGACTTCAAGTCCTTCCTGTTTCAGACTACAGAAACACAGAGTCTTCTTGGTGAAGTCAAAGATCGTATTCATTGGCTGCAGCCAGTAACAGGTATCCTAGAAGTACAACAGCATGAACAGCATGTATGTTCTCAGGGGACTGCTCAACATTACAAAGCCAGACTTCTCATTATTTACAAAATAATATGCTTCAGGCAAACATTCCTTATTTTACGGTAAACCATTCACATATTTACGCCACAAAGGAAAAGCAAAGTCATGATGACAAGCCCACGTTTCTGTTTGTCCAGCCCATAATCAATTATCCGGCAAGGCCCAGAACTTTCATCAGACATCGACGGACCTCTAATAAAAGCGGGAACCTCCTCTTCGTAAAACATGGCATAAAGAAGAAACAGGGACAGGTGTGTGTGAGATTAGGCATGGTTTGTGTGCAATGATCGGTTTATGACATGTTGTGCCTTGATTCTGATCTCGCTCGGCCACTGGGAAAGAACCTGGCTGGACAGGTTTGGCTTCAGGCAGTGGAGTCAGCTTGCCCAGATCACAACGGAGTCAGCAAAGGTGTACGTGTCCTTCAGGTTGGTTTCAGCCTTCAGTCATTGCCTTATGTGAGGGCAATCACAAAATGGCTGCCGATCACAAAATGGAACCCGTGGGTTCCGGACGAAAAATCCGATTTCAGGGTGATTCCGTCACTCGAACATGACGGAAATGCTTGTGCGTAGAATTCAAACCCTTACCGGTCTGTTGATACTAAAATCGTCATGGTACGATGATGTATATGACACGGGTCAAGAATTTTCAGTACCACAGACCCTCCTTTTGCCCTTACATGGGAATAACCTATACTCACGCTAATCTGAGTCCAGGTCTATATTCATAAAGTCATTGAGATGTTGCTGTAGCATCATCTTATTACTTAGCTCGTTTCTTGATACAGGTTTCCTTACACACGATGTAGCACAGAGGCCACATATTGCAGGAGCACATTGTATACATAGACAGAACAGGAAAAGAATGGCTAAGATCATCCCGATGACTATCAGAATCTTCCATCCCCAGGCAGACATCAGTTCCCAGAATCACCCCATCAAAGACCAGTCTCCTTTGTCCACGTGAATGGATTCGGAGATTTTATGCAGTTCGGAAATGGCCTGGTATACTGTCGGAGCGTTGTCTGGGGTGAAAATGCAGCAACTTGATTGGATCACTTTACATACCCCACCTCGGTCTGCAAGTATGACGTCTAATGCGACCCTGTTCTGAATAGTCATAAGGCGATCCGACTGGAGCTCAGCAGTCAAATTACTAAGGGCACCAGCTGTTTCGATGACAGTGGATTCAAACACTCTTGTCAATTGCCTTATGTTCCTGCTGTTCACCATAGGCCCCCAAAATGGCAGAAAACCTTTTACAAAATCACCAAATTCTTGTCCGGCAGTGTCATCTTTACTGATGACACCCCTAACTATCCTTGTCCTATGGTAATCCTCCGTGGCCGTGTAGGTGGGGGGAAACAAGAGCGAAACAAAGCATGTGCCCGAGAAGTCGGGCGGCAACCATGTATAGGCTCTATCATGGCAGATGAAATAGGTACCCTCAGCTGCTAGGAACGAAGGAGAATTTCGAGATGCAAAAACATATGTTTCAGTGCAGACGCTCTTCCCCAACTGAGCTCGTGGATTTTTGCCTTTACCTTGCAGACATAGGTGACCCTGATGGGGTACACTCCAAATCGAGGAGGATCTCTTTGTTTGCTGGTTCTCACTCAAAGCAACTCCATATTTTGTTATGTTCCATCTAACGTAAGCTTGCAACTCATCCCTAGGAATCGTTCTGTACGAGTCAATTGTTCTGCTCATATTTGCAATTCCTACTACCAACGCTTTGTTGCTTGAGTTACTTTTTGTGGAACGTGGGGTGTATGGTTCGATGGCGAATATGAACATTGTCTGAAATGCCCATAAAGAACCATTGTAGCTAAATGGTAAGACCAAGTATGGGATACCCTTATCTGTTGTATGCGGCATAAGACCACACACCCAGCAGTTAGTTGTGTTTACTACTAATTGGTGTTGGTGTAACAGTTGAACGAAAGAGTTATTTAAAAACTCTAATCTTCTAGAGGACTCATGTTCAGGCAGAGGGTGAAAAGAGTGCGAGGAAACAGTAGGAGGAGGTGCGGGCTGTGTAGTGGGTGTAAATGTCACATGAAAAGTGAATAGAGCATATCCTATTAAAAACATCATTAAACCAAGCAGCATGAAGGTACAAAATATCAATGATCTTTTCTTCGTCATATATATACATAATTCATCTTTAAAGTTCTTTTGTTTGGCAGGTCTTTTCATCTTGAAAAACTCCATCCTCTCTAATTTGCTGCCCGCGGTGGTAGGGTGTTCTATGCTAAAGAGTGCTTCTGTCAGTCCAGGGCAACTCCCTTAGACCGACCAGAACTGTTGACCTAACGTCTTCAGCTGCACTCCAGAGACTTGGGCAACCGCAACCCTAGCAGCAGAACCGGATGGCAGTTCGAAAAACAAAAATAGGCAAGTTTCTCAGACGAGAGAGCTGCACAATCAAAAAGTAAAAAGAAATATTTTTTATTTGTCCATAATCATAGTTCTTGGCCTTAAATTGTAACGGTTTCTTCCAGGTGCTGTCTGGTCTTGGAATAAGAGTTCAGGCTCTGTAGTGTTCAATCGAATTGACGGAGGCACGGCCTCTTGCAAAATATTGTCGCTTTCCTGTTCAGAAATTGTTCCTTTTACACGTGCATCGCTAAAAGGTAGAAAGCGAGGCACAGTCTCAGTTTCAGAGTCAGCGATCTCCTCCTGGACCCTACGGTCATACGGAAGAGGTAGTGGGACCCTCTTACAACGAATGCCGTGGATCCAGTGTTTTTTCCCTTCCACTCGAACAGCTGATCTTGTTGAGAGAAGGACTAGATGAGGGCCGGTACACCGGGGCTGGTCATTCTTTGTTCGCTGAAAATTATTCACCAGCACCCAGGATCCAGGATCGATCGGATGCCCTGGAGCTTCAGAGGCCTGAGGTAGAGTGTCGTGGACTTGTTGGTGTAAAACACGCAATTTAGCCGTCAATTCATACAGGTAATCAAGCAACACGGGGTGTTCAAGTTCGCTGAACTTTGTTGGTCTTGGCACGCCCCAAATATTCGCCGGGCGGCCAAACACAACCTCATACGGACTCAAACCCATTCGGGAATGTACAGTCATTCTTGTGGACAGGAGAGCTTGGGGCAAGGCATCTGGCCATTGTAAACCAGAGCTAGCTTGAATTTTGGCCAATTTCAATTTAAAGGTGCTGTTATAGCATTCCACTAAACCAGCTGATAGGGGGTGATTTGCAGCGTGGAACTTTTGTTGAATGCCTAGCCCTTCACACACTTTGTTCATCACTCGACCCACAAATTCACTCCCATTATCACTCCAGACCATTCTCGGCATTGCAAATCTGGGGAAGAATTCCTTGACAAGGGCTTTAGCTGTGGATAATGCAGCGTTATCCTTTATGGGATATGCTTCTACCCATCTTGAAAAGGCACAAACAACAACGAGTACGTATTTCAAATTGTTGCACCTCTCCATGTGGATGAAATCTAGCTGCCAAACCTCGAACGGATACGTTGGAGGCACAAAATGACCAGATGGAGTTGGGGTTCCCCTACCAGGATTGTATTTCAGACACACCATACAATTCTTGACCACATTCTCTCACACTTGGGTATTCCAGCACTTTGCCATACCGGGGCCAACAACTTACAGATCCCTTTCACACTGATATGGGCCATTCCATGAGCCATTGTCACCACTGCAAGCACATACGCATCAGGTAGCAACCATCGCTGATGCTCTGACAATTCAACCCAACATCCATTTGCATCCAATTTACCCGTCCTTTCTCTCCACACACTCAATTCTTTCTCTGTAGCTTTAGCTTGAATGGATTTCACACTCTCAATCGTATCTTCACACATACCAACGTCACCGACCCATCGTGCAGGGCCTGCAACATACATTCGACTCATTACATTCCTTGCAGTTTCTTTCGCGACTTCATCCGCAAACGCATTTCCGCGACCAACATCATCAGTAACCTTTTGGTGAGCACTGCATTTCACAATCGCAACTTGTAGCAGCAAGGTCAGTGACTCGAGAAGCTCATTCACCAATTGACCATGCTGGATCTTAGCACCATGTGAAGTCAGGAACCCACGTTCTTTCCACAATCGTCCAAAACTGTGAGCCACACCAAATGCATACTGGCTATCCGTGTACACATTCACTCGTTTTCCTTTCGCCAACACACACGCTCTTGTAAGTGCAATCAACTCTGCTGCTTGTGCTGAATTGTGTGGGATGCGTGCAGCTTCAACAATCGTATGCAAAGTCCTCACAGCGTATGCTGCAGTCGTATCGCCATTCGTCAACTTGAAACACGAACCATCAACCCACAGAGTACCATCACATTCTGGAAGAGGAGTATCTTTAAGATCTATCCTCCCTTTCATTTCTTCTTCTGTCCTGAGACAGCAACCATGCTTTTCAACCTCATCTGTCTCTACTGGAATCGGCAATAGCGTGGCTGGATTCAGAGTATTGCACCTCTTAATTTGCACATGATTCGCTAACAGTGTCAGCTCATAACCCGACAATCGAGCACTAGTTAAGTGCTGTGTCTTTGTTCTGTTTAACAGAGTGTCCACTGCATGCGGGACAATCACAATTAACATGTTATTCATCACTAACCCAGCAGACTGTCGAATAGAAACAGCTGCTGCCGCAGTGGCTCTCAAGCAACTTGGCAACGCCTTAGCTACCGGATCTAAAATCGACGAAAAATACGCGCATGGACGTTGCTTGTCCCCAAAAGACTGCGTCAACGCTGACAATGTGCAACCTTCCTTCTCATGGACATACAATGTAAAGGGCTTAGTGTAGTCGGGGGTACCCAACACAGGAGCCGAACACAATGCATCACGCAATTCGGAAAAACTTTTCTGACACTCTTCAGACCATGGAATGAGATTCGGTGTATCTTTACAAGTTAATGCCACCAAAGGTTTGGCCAATAAGGAAAAATTCAGTATCCATTGTCTGCAATATGATGTAATACCCAAGAAAGCATGCACTTCTCTGTGTGTCCTAGGTACACTCAATTTCGTAATTGCCTGAATTCTTTCTGGGGTCAGTTTCCTTCCCTCCTTTGATAAGAGGTGACCTAAGTAGGTCACTTCTTGTCGACAATATTGTAACTTTGATAGAGACGCTTTGTGATGTAGATCACACAAATGACGCAACAATGACAATGTGGCTTCCTTACAAATCTCTTCAGTATCTGCAGCGATTAGTAAATCGTCAACGCACTGAATAAGAGTAGCGCCGTCAGGTAAAACAATTGTGTCAAGCTATGTTTTTAATGCCTGACTGTATATCGATGGACTTTCACAGTAGCCTTGAGGAGCGCGTCTGAAGCGGAAGCTTCGGCCTCCTAGACTGAAGCCAAAAATATCCCTGCTCTCCTTGGCAATCGGGATGCTGAAGAAAGCATTCTTCAAGTCAATCACCGAGAACCAAGTTGCAGAGGCTGGAATCATAGTCAATGGGGCAGTGATATCAGGAACAACTGGAAATTGTGGCACGACTATTTTATTGACCTCCCTAAGATCACAAACCTGTAAACAGGTGGCTGGGAAGGATCAGTACGCTTCAAAACAGGCAGAACAGGACTATTACAAACGTTGCCCCTTGTCTCTTCAATTACATCCTTTTCAATTAGATCGTAAATTATCGCCAACAACGCCTTTTCACCTTCGCTAGAGATCTTGTATTGGGGAATGCGCGGCATTCTAACATTGGCTTTCAATGTCACAACATATGGTCGTATTTCCAAGAGACCTACATCATTAGGACCAGTAGCCCAAAGAATATCCGGGAGAGAAGACAATTCTGTTGGAAGTTTATCCTTCGACAAATACATCAGATAAACCACTTTCTTACCCAGTGTAAGTTGTACTCCCGAAGGAGAACAGTACAAAGTCGCATACAATCTTTTCAGCAGGTCCAATCCCAACAAGTTTTCACCACAACCTGTTGTAAGGATGAGGGGTGCTTCAAATTCACAAGGCCCAACAGAAAGAGACATAGGACAAGAAATCGGGTTCCTAACCGGGGCGCCAGAAAAACCTACTGAAACATTCATTTTGCCAGACAAAGGTGCGCCAGGGAGTTTCAAGTGCATTATAGAACTTTGTAGCACCAGTATCCAACAGAAAAAGTTCTGACTCACCTGATGTAATCACCTCAACATAAGGTCCACTCTGATCTACTGGAACTGAAACAACTCCCTCTCTTTGTCCAAGGCTGTCCTAGCAATCATTACCTCCCATATTCTCATCTTCTTCATAGTAGTCATCAGCATAGTACTGAGTTGTTCTACCAGACGCGTTATTCTGCTGGTCGAAACTATTCATTGAATTCTGAGGCGGGAAGGAATGTGTGTTCTGGGGGAAATTTCCACGCCCCCTACCTCTAAGGGCTTGTTGAACACCTCGACCTCTCGCACCAGAAGTACCATTCGTGCGCTGTAACAAAACCGGACAACTACTCTTGAAATGACCCTCTTCTTTACAATATGCACACTGATTGGGTCCATACGGTAAACGTTGTTGAGGAAACTCGTTTCTTTGCGAGTTCCTTGAATACCGCTGGGGTTGCTGATAATCGCGCTGACTATTAGTACGGGGTGGATAAGCTTGCTGCAGGAGGACTTTAGTCTTCAATTCCTTATTTTTCTTATCCGCTTTCTCTAACTCATCTTTGCGCCTATTCTCATAGTACTGGGCCGTAGCTAAAATCTGCGCTGACGTGGAAACAGCCCAAGCACTCTCGGAATCCTTCAACTTATTGCACAATTCAGGAAGCAAATTATGCACAAATTTGTCGACAAACAATCTCTGGCCACCCTCGGTAGCCATATCCTGGCCACTATGATCTACAAAAGTCCTTCAAACCGTGTGAAGAAATCAGACACAGTCTCATCTTTCTTCTGCTTAGGTGCAGACAACTTGTCCCAATTAACACGCAATTCGGGCATTAAAGTCTTCATATATGTAATAATCCTACCAGGAGGTTCTGCAATCAAATCATCAGGCTTAGCACCGCCTACTTGCCCGTTGTCGGCATTTCTAAGATTAACCCATGTTTCACCCAATTCCTGCGCATGATCTGTGTGACGAATCTTACTCCAAATAGGTTGTGGAACAACATTTCCAAACAACATGTCGATGTCCGCCAAATTCATAATACATGAACCACAGTCTGAGCCAACTCTTTATAGTACCCTGCTGGATTTTTGCGCGGGTCAGGCAACAACTGCTTAATAGCTAAGACTTCAGCTCGTTTCCAGGGGACATGCACCCATACACGCTGGAAATGAGCCGGTACAGCTGGTGCATTATTACCTGCACCAGCGACAACCGCTTCTTTCCACATGGAGGGACCTCTCTCATTGGATATTGTCGTGCTTTTCTCCTAGCTGAAGCGTCAGGCTCGAACATCGGCTGAGAAGGAGTGTCGCTACGAAATGACAAAATAGTCGCAACTGCTCTCCCAACATCCTGAGGACCCACAACGGTCCCTTTAGCAAACTCAGAACGCACATGATAAAACTCATCGGGAGCTTTACCTACTTCTGCATCCCACTCTTCATGGAGAAATCCACACATCGTCTCAAAAACGTACCGTTGCTTTGGTTCTTCCCATTGAAGGAAGACATCCATAACACCCTCCAGATCATACTGAGAAGCACACGTAATCCACTTACGCGCCAAATGATCCAAAACCGTACGTTCATCTGTGTCAGGCAACTGACTACGTGACTGTCTATGCTCACTAACTGGAGACATACTTAAATGTCCCCATAAAGGAGAAAGAAGACCAGACAAGGCAGCAGTAATTTCTGTCTTGTAGAAGGAGAGGATGAAAGAATAAGAGAAGATGGAACAATAGTAGTAGGACCCAAGGTCGAAACAGAAGGGGTAGTGTAAATAGGTGTAGGAGTAGCAGACGAAGTAGGAGGCGTAGGAGGCAAAGTTGGCGGCTCTTGAGAAGGCTGCGCCAAAGGAACAGTAGCCAACGGAAGAGGAGCTGGCTGTGGAGGAATCGCAGGTGGCACAACAACTGGATGTTGTGCAGCTAAATGTGGCGGTTGTGCCGTAGCACTCTGTGCTAAGGGGGTGGCGAACTCAATAGATGTGACATTAAAGGATCTTTTTCAAGATCTTTCCTCGTTTCCTGTTCTTTAGTTGGCAAAACTGGCCTTTATCTATCGCTAACTTCCTAATCCTATGCAATGGTTCGCTCTCTTGCTCTTCCTCATTATCCCTAAACGCTATAGCAGCTTGCACCATTGACATGCCTCGTTTATTTTTCTTCGCTAATTTTATTTCTTTCTGTTTGGCTTCCTTGCGCCATATGCGAAAAGAGTCAAACATTGCCGGCCGGGCTTTCTACTTAAAAAGTTTAACCTCAAGATTATCCAAAATCTCTGTGTCAAAACTACCGTGGATCACTGAAATAATATCGAGGGACAAAATATCGACTTGCAAAAATATCGTGGACAAAATATCGACAGTCAAAATATCGAGTTTGTATCTACAAACAGGTAAGTACAAAAATATTGAGTACAAAATATCGTTTACAATAATATAGTTGTAAAAAATATCGACTTTATTAAAAACAGTGTTAAATTAAAATAATATTAGAAATTTAATTACGAAAATATACTTAAAAATACTTAAATTAACTTATAATAATTAAATAATAAATGAAATTAATAAAAATAATTTTTTACAATCATATTTGTTAAAACATATATATATAGTAACATCCTATAATTAAATAAGATACTATTATATTACCGTACGATACCAGAAGTGTAAAAAATACTATTCCCACTCCAAAGAGTGCAAGCGTAGGGAAAGTATTGGATAGCGTAGGGGTTAAAATTACTATTCCAACTCCAGTGGGTGCAACAGTAGAGAAAGTGTTGGATAGCGTAGGGGTTAAAATTACTATTCCCACTCCAGTGGGTGCAACAGTAGGGAAAGCGTTGGATAGCGTAGGGGTTAAAATTACTATTCCAACTCCAGTGGGTGCAACAGTAGGGAAAGCGTTGGATAGCGTAGGGGTTAAAATTACTATTCCCACTCCAGTGCGTGCAACAGTAGGGAAAGTGTTGGATAGCGTAGGGGTTAAAATTACTATTCCCACTCCAGTGGGTGCAACAGTAGGGAAAGCGTTGGATAGCGTAGGGGTTAAAATTACTATTCCAACTCCAGTGGGTGCAACAGTAGGGAAAGCGTTGGATAGCGTAGGGGTTAAAATTACTATTCCCACTCCAGTGGGTGCAACAGTAGGGAAAGTGTTGGATAGCGTAGGGGTTAAAATTACTATTCCCACTCCAGTGGGTGCAACAGTAGGGAAAGCGTTGGAAAGCGTAGTTGTAATAATTAAATTTGTAAAAACAACATATATCTATAAATTAATCAATTAATATAAAATTATTAACAATTACTATTTAATTAATTAACACATATAAATTAATTATCAATTATTTACTAATTACTATCAATAAATATATTAACATATTTAATTATTATTATTAAATTACTTCCCACCCTATTCCCCTATAATCCCACAACCCGCTACTGCATTAAATTAGTAACATTTACATATTTACCAATTAATCAATTATTATTAATTAATTTGCAATTACTATTAAATGAATTAACACATATAAATTAATTTACAATTAATTTTAAATTAATATCAATTAATTATTTTACATATTTAATTAATTATAATTAAATTACTTCCCACCCTGACGGGGCGCTAGAGGGCGCACGAGCGGAATGGCTGCTTGAACGCGCAGCTCCCGCACCTTGGTCAATGATCCTGCTGTTATCTGCTGCCACGGAGTGCCAAATCTCCTGATTTTCACGTCGCCTGCAGAAGGTGTCACACCCTACAATCGACCCAAGTTTGGTGGTGCTCTGTCGCTCACACCTCGAGATACGGACGCTTGAAGATCCAGCGGAGATCACACTGGAGCTGACGGATCGCGGTGGCCGGCTGCGGCGGTCTACGCAACACCGGGGTTGACCACGAGGATCTGGGCCGCGTGACGGGACTGATGGCGGCCTGCTATTGAGACCTCGTGTGCGGACCTGGCCGGGCGGTAAGAGGCTGTCACCCCACCCGTGCAGAGCCCCCCCCCCATCTACCACTACTGCCCTCACTCCTGGGGCTTTGGACTGACCCGCTACTGGCTGCTGGCGGGGGCTGCGGCGCGGCCCGTGTCCTGGGTCCGTGTGGGGGCCCGCGACTGCCTGGAGCTCTTGGCGGAGCGGCGGGTCCCTGCAGCATACCGGATCTGTGGCTGCGTGTTGCGCCTGGCCCCCGCAGTGCACGGTGCTGCCACGTTTCATGCCCGGAGCGTCCATTGCGCTGCTGCCCCACCTCTGGACCCTGGGTGGCCCTGCGGACTGCCGCGCCGCCGACTGCTGTCACGGAAGGGACCCTGCTCCTCTCCCGGCTCTGCTGTGGCCTCGCACCTCCTCTGGGGACCCCGGCGCACGAGAGACTCACGCTGCACCTTCCCTAGGGGGTTCCTCTTCTGCCACCTCGCTCCACCGGTGCCCTGCCGCTCTCTGAGTCTACCCGCCTGGGCCATTGGCGCCCCCACTGACCTGCGCACAGAGGCCTGGAGCCACCCCTGCCTCGACGCCTCCTTCTGCTCAGCCTCACGGCGCTTCGGATCCACACAGGTCTCCTGTACCCCTGAGCCCGCCTCTGTATTGGCCCTTGCTGTCCCACTGTGGCACCTGCGAAATCACTACCCTGCTACAGTCGCCTCCCACTGGGGTACCCTGACACGCCGCCACGCTCCACGGCGTACAGGTGCGAGGATAGCTAACCACCATGGTGCGGCCTGAAAATCGGCAGGCGAAGCTTAGCTTTGAAGGCGCAAAAAAAGGAGCGAAATCGGTACAAGCGGATCCTGTACCTAGTGCATCGTCCCCACAAGCTACCGGCTCGGCTACTGTGGGCGTTGATCTGACCAACCTAATACAGGAGATGCGGCAGGGGTTTGCCACGGTGGTTGAGAAGGTGGATGGGGTCACTGCTCGACTGGACGCGCTAGTGCACAAAGTTGATCGTCATGAAGAGCGCATCACAACTGCGGAGCAACGTATATCCGACACTTCAGACATTACCGCGACCCACACGACGCAACTGAGCAGGATGGACAACTTGCTTAGGGTCATAGCGGCTAAAAATGAGGACTTGGAAGCTCGCAGCCGCCGGAATAACATACGGGTCACCAATGTGCCGGAGTCCACAGACACGGGCAGGATGGAGCTGTACATCGAGAAGTTGCTCAGAGGTTCGATCGGCGAGGATGCCTTCTCGCCACAATTTATCGTTGAAAGGGCCCACCGCTCCCTGGCACCTGTGCCCAAGCCTGGGCTCCCACCGAGGCCCATAATAGCTCGTCTCTTGAATTACCGTGACCGGGATACTGCGCTTCGGGCGGCCCGGACTCAGAGGTCGCTGCATTACAATGGTGTGACGTTCTCCATTTACCCAGACTTCACGCCCATGGTTCAGGAGGAGCGACGCAAATTCCTTCCGGTAAAGAAAAAGTTGCGAGAGGCCCAGATAGACTATGCGCTCTTGTATCCTGCGAAACTCCGAGTCACGCACCAGGGCACACAAAGATTCTTCACTAATCCGCAAAAGGTTGAAGACTTCCTGAAATCGCTTCGTAGGTCCCAGCGGGATGGTCGAGCTGATGATGAAGGTCATGAAGAGGCAGACTAATCCCCATCACCCTGGAACGGCTAACTGAAGCCTTGTGCTGCTCCGTACGCCTTGTCTACTCTGGATGGTTTTCTTTACACGGACTGCTGCACGGACACTGGGTGGATTGCGGATGATGGACTTGCGCTGAACCTGCACCCCTGTGGTAACGTAAAACCAAGGTCCACTTTTCTGACCCTAGTCTCCCCCGAGGGCGGCACAGTGATGGAGCTCAGGGTCAGGGAGTGGCTGTGCGCACTCTATGTGTTACCCCTATTGGGTGATCCCCTTTACCTTGCTAATGTTTGAGTTTTTGCTGTTGCGGGACTTGGGTGGGGAGGGATGGGGGAAGGGCTGTTGGGTGGGAGAGATCGGCTTCTGGCATGATTGGGATGCTGGGGTGGGTGGGGATGTTTCAAGAGGCAATCATTGACTAGACTTTCCACGTGGGCATTATTCTGGTGTGTGCACCGTTGCTGGCTGGGCGGGGGTGGCTATGTCATGCTGCCTGTCTTGGCGCCGCTATGTTATCTTACTGATCTATCCATGGCGGCTCTGTCTGCATGTGTTCTGCTAGCCTGCTTGTCCAGTAATGCGTGGGGGCTGTACAAACTGTGTATATTTCCGATACCTGGGCTACACTATGGCACTGTCAGGGAGGGGGAGGTTGCATTTTGCGGCCCTCTGGGGCCCTCCTTTACTCGTCGTTGTTTTGCCCATGGCTGATTTAAATGCGACTGCGCAATTGACATGTTTATCCTGGAATGTCCGCGGACTGAATAATGCTAGGAAATGCCGTAATGTTATTGCCTACCTCGATAGACATCATGTGCAGCTGGCCATGTTACAAGAGACACATCTGCCCGCACGAGGTGGCGCCACTTTTGCAAAGAAATGGGCTGTACACCGTATCTTTTCCTCTTATTCGACTTATGCCAGGGGGGTGGCAATTCTTGTGGCCCGCAATGTGCCTTTCCAACCATGTGGGGACATGTCGGACAGAGAGGGCCGTTATGCTCTATTATGGGGCAGAATAGGCCGTGACCTGTATCTGTTTGTGTCCGTATATGCACCTAATATTGATTCACCTGCCTTTTTCACCACTCTGTGGGGTCAGATTGTGGCTGTTGGGGCGCGACACATAGTATGGGGTGGTGATTTCAACCTGGCATTGATACCCATGTTAGACAGAGCGGATGGGGTTGGCTCCTATAAACCGAGGGCCAGGGAGGCACTGGGGGGAGTTATCGAGGAGGGTGGACTTCTAGATATATGGAGACACTCACATCCTAATGGAAGGGAGGGTACACATTTCACCTCTCATACTGGGACGTGGGCACGCCTGGATTACTTCTTAGTCACTAGGATGGTCGCTGCGGACTTAGTGGGGGCTACTCACCTGCCTAGAACCTACTCTGATCACAGCCCTGTACTTTTACGATTCCGTATCCCTGGGTGGGATGCTCCCCGGCCGCAGTGGCGGTTACGCCCTGCTGTACTTCTTGACAACCTGTTTTGCACTGAACTGGGGGAAGAGATAGCGGACTTCTTTTCCAGAAACAAGGGGACGGTTGACTCGGTTGAGAACATTTGGGAGGCGTTTAAGGTCACTGTCAGGGGGTACTGCATATCTAAGAGCCACGGGGTACTACGTGATATTCTGCACTCCATTACCACACTGGAGAAGGAACTACGGTCCCTGGAACTCCGCATGACATCAGACACTGACCCCGGCCTGCATGCCGCCTTTAGGGAGTCACTATCAAGGTATGAGGAGGAGGCTGCCAGGGAAGCGAAATACCGGGGCAAGCATTGGACAGCCCGTAAATACTGTGAAGGCGATAGGCCCGGGAAGGTACTGGCCACACTCACGCAACCCTCACATATACACCACACCATATTAGAAATCACCGACGCCGCCGGCACCACTGTGCGTGACTCTGATGCAATATTACACACATTCGCAACGCACTACTCCTCACTATACACCTCCACGGCGGAGGCGGATGCGCCCTATGCACCATACCTCAACGATGTGGCGTTATGCTGGCTCAGCGATGGGGACAGGGAGTTTCTGGCTGCGCCTTTCGAGCTCGAAGAGGTGCGTGAGGCCATTATGTCCCTCAGGAATGGCAAGGCCCCGGGCCTTGATGGCATACCTGCCGAATTTTATAAAGCCTACATTGATGTTATGGCGCCAGTGCTTCGAGAGGTGTTTACGGAATCCCTTGCTGATGGTATTCTTCCCCGCTCTATGCGCGAGGTGGTGATCACCTCCCTCCTAAAGCCAGATAAAGACCCCACATCATGCGATTCTTACCGCCCGCTCTCCCTCCTAAACTGCGACGTCAAGATCCTTGCTAAGGTGCTAGCCACTCGACTATCGCTCCTTATGACCAGACTTGTATTGCCTGATCAGTCTGGCTTTGTGGCGGGCAGATCTACGTCCCACAATCTTCGCACCCTCTTCTCCTTGCTCCGCACAGTTCACCCTGACACCCCAGTGGCAGCTGTATTCCTTGATGCCACCAAGGCTTTCGATTCTATTGAATGGCCTTACCTATTTTCGGTACTTGCTAGCATGGGATTCCCTAAGCTATTCCTGTCTTGGGTCCGCCTCCTGTACACGGATCCCACGGCCAGGGTGCTGATTAACGGACGCCTGTCGCAGGCCATCGCGCTCACGAGGGGCACTCGGCAGGGATGCCCGCTCTCTCCCCTGTTATTCGCCATCGCGGTTGAGCCTCTTGCCTGTCGCCTACGGCAACTGAATCGAACTGGTGCTGTGCAATGCCTGCAGCGGCAAATTGACGTATCGCTCTATGCGGATGACATCCCGCTGTACGTCAAGCATCCTGAGACACATCTGAATCCCCTACTTCGGGAATTTATTTTATTCGGCGGTATGTCTGGAGTCCACATAAACTGGACCAAGTCGCAATTTTTCCCACTAACGGATGCGGTGTGCGACTTCCCCCTTGATTACCCGTTGGAGTGGTGTAGTACGGATCTCCGCTATCTGGGAATCCGCATCTCTCGTGACAAGGACGAGACACTGCGTTCCAATTATGGAGTTGCCATGACCAAATTAACTGCCTCCATCGACAGATGGATCACGTTACCACTCTCTATGGCCGGGAGGGCCTCGCTCATAAAAATGGTGGTCCTACCCCGCTTTCTGTACCTTTTCCTCAATGTCCCTTACTTCCCTGGGGCTTTCTTTTTCAAAACGCTTCGGACGGAGTTACGCAGGCTTTTCTGGGGAGGCAAGAGCCCCCGGTTAAAATGGTCGACGCTGATCCTTCCCTATGAAAAAGGAGGTTTTGATGTCCCTGATTTTGAGGCATACTACCAGTGCGCACAGGCGCAATTCGCCTACCACTGGATGGCTCCTACCCCCTTTATGCCACACATAGCGGTCGAAGACTGGATCGTGCACCCAATCCCGCTCAATGGGCTGCTGCACTGTCCTGAGGCGTCCATAACCACGCCGAATACCTCGGTTTCCTGCACTCTGGACGCGTGGCGCCGCATGGCTAAAAGCTTATCATGCCCATTGATCTACTCGCCCAGGTTACCGCTTGCCTACCACCCGGAGCTCACACTGTTATCGGAAACGGGTTTCCGACGTCTTTGTGATACACTACGTGTCACCTGCTGGGGCGATCTGTTTCATGAGGGTCGTTTCAAGTCAGTTGACCTGTTTTTCAAAACGCATGAGCGCACCCCCCTCGAGCTCTTCTATTACATTCGCTTGCGTGCAGGGATGAAAGATATTTTACCTGATTATCCTATTGAGCCCGAGACCCTCCCTCCGCTGCACTTCTTATTAGGGTCACAGGACGGTGCACATCTGGTCTCTGGACTCTACCGTCAGCTCCGCAGTGCTGCCCCTGATCCGGAATCCGCTGCTCGAACGCGCTGGTCTGCTGAGCTTGCGACTGAAGTGTCGGACGACCAATGGCACTATTGCTGCGCGCTCACTTCCCGTATATCTGCTAGTAGCAGGTTGAAAATTATCCACTATAAATTTCTTCAACGAGTGTACTACACGCCGGTGCGGAAACTTAGGTTCGGACTGGCGGATAATGACCGATGCGAGCGCTGTCGTGCTGACCATGCTGATTTTCTCCATCTGGCATGGGAGTGTCCCCAGGTGGCTCACTACTGGCGACAAGTGCTGGAAGCTCTTGCCGAAATAGCAGAGGAGGTGGTTCCTGCGGACCCCCTGATGGCCCTCCTAGGGTATACGATGCAGATGCCTAGAGGCTGCAGGAAATTCATCGACACTGCCTTACTCTTGGCCAGGCGGCGGGTCGCGTGCCGGTGGGGCAGAGGAAGGGCGCCCAAATTCAAAGACTGGCTCAAGGACTTGATATACTGCCAAGACCAGCATGCTACCTTTGCTGAACTGCTGCCTCTCTCGTGTCGTCCCAGAGACATCTGGGAGCCGCTTGTGCACTATCTGCTCGCACGCCCGGATGACGGCGTTTGCCCGGAAGGGCAGCCTGACTTCACTTAAGAACCCGGACTATGCTCTAGACCCAGCCTGAAGTCCCGTCTGGGCTGGCTTGATTTCCTTGCCCGAGCCCCCGTGTACCCCTGAACAGTCATTGACCTTGTGGGCTGTCCTGCCTTGGCCTGCTCACCGCCCCTCCCTCTCTGCACGTGTAAACTCTACACTACACTCACTGCATGCTCTTACACCTTCAGCGGATGATGCTCCAGGGTTCCCTACACCTTTCCACGACCGACCCCTGTTGGTCCCTCTTGTATCGGGTCATGCATTCTGAGCACGAGATCTCACACTCACCTCTGCCTGCCTGGATCGCCACGCCAGAACTCTATCACTGATCCTATTATACGGTCATGCATTGCCTTTTCGTTGTTACCTAGTTGGGATGTTTTTGTGTTACTGTTTATGACTTTCAACAAAATGGAGAGAACCTTCTCTCGCAAAAAACCCTGTTCAGCTGCTGCTCATCCTTACTAGTCCTCACGCCACCAACTGCCGAACAAGATTACCGTATATGTATGTTTGCCGCCGGGCCCCCGGGATGCCGGCTGTATGGCTGTGTACAGACCTCTCCATTCTGCTGCCGGCCTCCGGGTTGTGGGCGAAGCAAGCTGTGTACTGTACTTTTTCTCATACAATAAAGCAGATTTGAACCCCAAAAAAAAAAAAAAAAAAAAAAAAAAAAAAAAATTACTTCCCACCCTATTCCCCTATAAACCCACAACCCGCTGCAGAATTACATTACGCAATTATTATAAAAACAAAATTAATTTAATAAAATTATTTATAACATTAATACACACTTTTCACACATATTATTACATAAAAATGCACTATAAAATATTATATATTATTAAAAATTCGATATTTTTGCTATCTATATTTTATACAGTCGATATTACTTCACTTACCTTAAAAACGATATTTTTGTAGTCGATATTCTGTCCAGTCGATATTTTGTCCAGTCTATACACCAACTACCGTATTGGGGCCATTTTAAAACACCATCTTTTCTGGTGTAACGGGTCCATATTTCATCATATGCAATGGGGCCTACGCCGTGTTTCACATATAGTTTGTAGGTTGGAGTTCCAATCGAAGGAAACGGACACGAGTCCTCCAATCGGGAATCCCTATTACTACCAAGACAAAACAAATTTCCAAGTCTGCTAAGACCAGGCATCTTCGCTCTCTAGTCTAGCTTCAAACTTCAAAGGATTATCGAATACGATAGTCTCGTGAATACACGAGTCCTTTGGTTTTGGCACTTGCAAGTTCCAAACAAAGCGATCCTCGAAGGGATACCAAACAAAATTAAGGACTGGGAGACGCTCCACTTATACTTAACTGAGGTATAGATGACGTCACCACAAGACTCGTCTATCGTTTCGCTCTACCAATCATCAAGGGTCCAAAACAGGGTGAAAGTCAGGGCAGCAGTCCTTCGTAGCCGTCGGGACGCGGGGAACCTCGCAGCAAAGACTTTCGGACCACGTCGACATGCAGGGGTCGATGAAGTGGCGGCCTTCCTCCAGAATTTTCACACAAAGCTCCTCACGAACCTCTGGCTTGGACCGGTACCGCTGATACCGCCCCACATTGGGCACCAACTGAAGTACCGGGTTTTTAAGAACCCAGCGGTGCCAGGGAGAACACCCAAAGACTTCGAGTCCTTCCTGTTTCAGACTACAGAAACACAGAGTCTTCTTGGTGAAGTCAAAGATCGTATTTATTGGCTGCAGCCAGTAACAGGTATCCTAGAAGTACAACAGCATGAACAGCACGTATGTTCTCAGGAGACTGCTCAACATTGCAAAGCCAGACTTCTCCTTATATACAAAATAATATGCTTCAGGCAAACATTCCTTATTTTACGGTAAACCATTCACATATTTACGCCACAAAGGAAAAGCAAAGTCATGATGACAAGCCCACGTTTCTGTTTGTCCAGCCCATAATCAATTACCCGGGAAGGCCCAGAACTTTCATCAGACATCGACGGACCCCTAATAAAAACGGGAACCTCCTCCTCGTAAAACAGGTCATAAAGAAGAAACAGGGACAGGTGTGTGTGAGATTAGGCATGGTTTGTGTGCGATGATCGGTTTATGACATGTTGTGCCTTGACTCTGATCTCGCTCGGCCACTGGGAAAGAACCTGGCCGGACAGGTTTGGCTTCAGGCAGTGGAGTCAGCTTGCCCAGGTCACAGCGGAGTCAGCAAAGGTGTACGTGTCCTTCAGGTTGGTTTCAGCCTTCAGTCATTGCCTTATGTGAGGGCAATCACAAAATGGCTGCCGATCACAAAATGGAACCTGTGGGTTCCGGACGAAAAATCCGATTTCAGGGTGATTCCGTCACTCGAACATGACGGAAATGCTTGTGCGTAGATTTCGAACCATTACCGCTCTGTTGATACTAAAATCGTCATTGTACGACGATGTATATGACACGGGTCCAGAATTTTCAGTACCACCGAAGTGAAGCCGTTGATTGAGGTATGTTGGGCACAAGTTGTGTAGTGACTTGAATACGTGTGTCAGAAGTTTGAACTGGCAGTGCTTCTGGATTGGGAGCAAGTGGAGCTCTCTGAGGAGTGGTGTGCTGTGACTTCAGCTCAGGAGTACAAGCATGATGGTGGGATTTTGGATGGTTCGGAGTCTGTGGAAAAGGTGGGTTGGGATGCCAGTGCAGAGTGCTTTGCCGCAGTCCATTCTGCTTGTTATTAGGACCTGCGTGATAGTACGTCTTGTGCCAAGTGGGAGCCACTTCAAGATTTTACGTAACATGCAGAGGATGTGGAAGCAGTAGGAGGTGATGGCATTGACCTGGAACTTCATGGTGATGTTGGTGTCCAGGGTGAGTCCTAGGATCCTAGCATGGTTGGTTGGGATGGGTGTGGGTCCAAGTTCAGCAGACCACCAGATTTAGTCCCAAGGTGAGCTCCTTATTCCTGATCAGCACTTCAGTTTTTTCAAAGTGGAGCTTGAGGCAGTTTTCTTTCATCCAATTTGCCACGCTGGTCATGCAAGTTTGTCTTGTTGGTGACAATGTCGTCTGAGAGGAAATAAATGAGGTGGGTGTCGTCAGAGTAGGAGCTGATGTTGTCTGTATAGTGTCAAGGATGGTGCGCATGTCGTCTGTGGTAGCAACGAGGGCTGTATTGGTTCTGTGGTTGTTTTGGAATCCTGATTTTGACCCATCCAGGAGTTTGTGGCATTCTAGGAGGTCAGAGAGTTGTCTGTTGATTATCTCCTTGACAACTTTAGCCTAGAAGGGGAGCAGCAAGATGGGTCAGTAGTTGCTGAGCAGTTTGGGGTCGGCTGAGGGTTCTTTGAGGAGGGCGGTGACTTTGCCGTTTTTCCAGTTATCTGAGACGGCGGCTTTCTTTAGGGAGATGTTGATGATGGATGCGAGTGCATCACTGATTGTCACTCTTCACAGGTTGCAGATATAGTGGAGGCAGGGTTCTGTGGAGCCCCTGAGTGTACAGTCTTCATTATTGCTGCAGTGTCCTCGATGGGTAGAGTGTTCCATGCTGTCAGTGGGTAGTCCGTGGTTGATGAGGTTAGCAGGCTGGGTAGGTCAATGGAAGTGCTGGGTTCGAAGTTGCTGTAGATATTGGTGATTTTTTTGTGGAAAAAGACAGAGAGGATGTTGCAGAGTTTTTGTGTAGGGGTGATGGTGTTGGTTGCGGTTTTTAGCTTAGTGAATTCCATGACAATGGCCAAAAGTTCCTTGCAGTTTTTGGAGCTAGATTCAATTCTCAGGGTCTGAGCCTTTTCTTGGTCTCTTTTACTTGATGGTGAAAGTGTCTAAATGTGGCCTTCTAGGTGCTTCCTGATGTGGTTACTCGGGTGGGTCTCTATTTACTTTTGAGTTGTTTGAAAACTCGCATGGATTCGCTGAGGTCAGAGTTGTACCAGATAGCTTGTTTGTTGGAATGTTTTGGGTTTGGTGTTTTTAAGGGGGGCCAGTGTATTTGCTCAGGTGGTGATCTAGTTGTTGAAGTTGTTTTTGATTAGGTCATTGGTGGTGCCTGGGTAGTTTAGTTGGAGTGTGTTGAGACAGTCTGTTTCTGTAACTTTTTGCCAGCAATGGATTGAGGTGTTGCTAGCCTCTGTAGGGGTGGTTGGTCGCTCTGTTATGTGTAAGTGGAAAATGAAATGGTCCATCCATGTGAGTGTAGTGATAGAACTGACTTTAACCTTGTCACTGGAGGAGAAGATGGGGTCCAAGGTGTGTCTAGTTATGTGGGTAGAGCCTTTTATGCGCTGAGTGAGGTTGATGATCTGTAGGCTTTTAAACACGTCTGTGGAGTTGGAGTATGTGAGGTCATCGAGATGAAAGTTGAGATTGCCTAGGAGTATGAAGTCTGTGGTGCCTATGGTGGGTGGTGAGGTGAGGTTGGTCAGGCGGTTGCTGAAGTGTGTGCGAGTTCCTGAGGGTCAGTAGGTGAGGGTGCCTTTTATAGTGGTTTTACTGTCTGTTTGAAGCTTGAAGTGCATGTGTTCCATAAAAGTGGTTTCTGGGTCAGTGTGAGAGGTGCACTTGATGATTCCTCAGTGGATGATGGGGAATCCTTCTGGTTTATGGGGTTGGTCTTGGTGCAGGATTTTGTATCCAGTCGAGGTGGCTGTGGCGGTGTCCAGCACCAATGTGGGGTTGACCAGGTTTCGGTGAGGAAGAGAAGGTTTGGTGTGTTGCAGTCAATGATGTCCCAACTCTCAGTGGAGTGCCTGCTGAACTTGCACGTTTGGACCAGGGTTCTTGGCACTGGAGGCGGTCCAGGCGAGGATCGGCACAGATGGGCTTGACTTTGGTATGCCGGTAGTGTGGCCTGCGCTGCTGCCTCCATCAGAGTATGCTACAAGGTAGCATACTCTGACCTTAACCATACAGTGCCCAAGCCTACAAGGGTTTATTGGGTTTCCCCTGCCTATAACAGCTGCCTCCATCAAGCAGGGCTTTGGAGAGTGGGAGGAGCATGGGGGTGCTTTTGCGGGCTCAGCAAGAGCAGGAATATCCGGCTCTGAGAGTGGGAAAGTCTGGCAGAGCAGCAAGGTGGGAAACATAATCGTTGGAGCAAGGCAGTGGCAAAAACGGACAGAAAAGACCAAGCTGCAAAATGGAACAGTAACAGGAGCAAATGATGCAAAAAGCAGCAGTTGGGAGGAGCAAAGGATGCAAAAAGGAGCAGTTAAACCGAGACAGGGGGCGGATAGAACGGACAGCACAAACTAACAAAGAATAGTTACTGAGTCGTGAGTAGAACAAGCAGCTAACAGCAAAACAGCAAGAGACAGACACCAACACTATTCAGAAGGGCAATGTGAGGTCAAGGTCGCAGTGAAGCAGAATAGGGATGTGTTGTGTTCATATTATGTTTTAATATGCTTTGGAATTGTTTTCCTTCAAGCTTCTGTATCTCAGCTATGTCTTAACATTCTATGTGGTTGGCTTGAGGACAGTTGCTGTGGATGAAGACCTGTGTAGGCTGTGTCCTACCTTGCTCCTGTGTTCTTGCAATAAATCCTAATTTACTTCAACTACCAGTTTCCTGACTTTACAATTGGCGACAAGGACTCTGCTATGAACACTAGGAAACCACTGAACCCATTTTTATTCACAAATTTCATTTTTAATTAATTTTGTGAATACCTGCTTCAACTGATATTTTTTTTTGAGAATTTTGACTTCTATCTACAATATGATCTTATTTGAAATTCATTTCATGTGAGTACTCTTTCAATTGAACTATTTTAATAGACGTTAACCTTTCATTTCGGAATTTGAGAGACTACAATCAAATTGGAGTGAGTAGAGACTCTTTCACTGCCTTTAATTTGCCTTCGCTCCACTTGATATCTATATTCTCTTATATTCATTTATAGAGATACAGTGATTTTAATTTGTGGCTTGCGGATATTTATCTTAAGGCAATCCTCACAGTGATTATTTGCTCAATCTCAACTCTTTCCTCAATTTATCCTTATTTGATGTTTCTTAAGGAAAGAAAGAGTACTTTATTTACATCTGTTGAAGCTCATGTGCATTAAAGAGAAATGTTTAAATTGTGGTCTTATAGGACATTTAACCAAAGTTTACACTAGGAAAAATAATAAGAAAGTTAAAATTGTTTGTGATTCCAGCTCTAGTGAAGACGAGTTTATTGTTAAAAAAATCTTACATTGTTCTATTGAGGAAAATGAAAATCTTCATGAAGAGAAACAATTTTTATTCAATATTTCTGATCCTTCTAGCAAATGTTTGATTAAGAAACCCATTTGTAATATGTCTTTTGGTGGATTATCTATTGATATATATGCTGATTCTGGTTCTCCATATACCATCATCAACAAATAAGTGTGGAAATCAAATTTTTCAAAAATTTTAGGGAATACCCTTTATTCTCCTGATATTTCTCCTGTAAGTTATCTTGGTGGAAAAATTGATTTAATTGGTTTCAGACTTTTAAATTTCAGATTTAAAGGAAGAGAATGTTTAGGTAAATTGTATGTCGCTAAAAAAGGACCTTCTGTCCTTGGATGGAAAGACCAAGCTCATCTCGACATCATCTTGAATCCCAATAGCCCTGATCCTGTTATGGTCATTGAAGATGGTAGTTGTATTGGGGACTCTATGCTTTCCAAATTTAGCAAAGTGTTTAGTGGACAAATTGGTAATTTCAAGGGTTTTGCTCATTGTATTGTGTTAAAGGAAAATTCCAATCCTAAAGTTCATAAGGTTAGGAACATTCCTATTATTCTACGCAAAGAGGTGGAAAATGAATTGGATAAACTTGTTAAACAAGACATATTTGAGCCCATTGAATCTTCCGAATGGATTTCACCAGTAGTTGTGGCAAGACGTGCTAATGGTAAAATTTGTTTATGCATAGATCTTCGCCACCTAAATGAGAATATTGTCGTTGATAAGTTTCCTTTACCGAAAATTACTGAAATGCTGTCCTTAGTCAAAGATGCCAAATGTTTTTCTACAATTGATTTGTCATCAGCTTATCATCAGATTTCTTTAGAAGATGAGAGCAAACACCTGACTGCCTTTATTACACCTATGGGGTGTTTTCAGTTTAAAAGAATGCCTTTTGGTTTGGCGTCTGCTGCCGCCATTTTTCAGCGAATCATGCACCAACTTTTTGGTAAGCATCCTAAGATTAGATTTTTTCAGGATGACATCCTCATTTTTGGTAAAGATCAAGAGGAGCATGATTCTGTTTTAAATGAGGTACCGACCATTTTAGAGGAAAAGGGGTTGACTGTGGAACATTCCAAGTGTAAGTTTGCAGTCAAATCAGTTACTTACCTAGGACATGTTTTATGTGCAGGTGGTGTTGCTACTAAACCCAAGTTAGTTGAGGCTATCAAAAATTCTCCTCCTCCATCTAACAAAGATGAAGTAAGATCTTTCCTTGGTATGGTGGAATTTTATTCTAAATTTATCCAAGGTTTCTCAAGTAAAGTGTTTAATATCAGACAACTTCTTAAATCTAATGTTAGATTTTTTTGGTCTGAGGAGTGTGAAAATGAATTTAACTCTATCAAGGAAGCCATTATCAATGCTCCTGTACTATCCCCTTTTGACTTGGACAGGAAATCTATTATTACAGTTGATGCCAGTAACAAAGGTTTAGGCGGTGTCTTGTCTCAGCTTGATGAGTATGGTAAAGAATGCGTTATCGCATATGCTTCTAGGGCTCTTACTCCTCCAGAATGTAAGTTTTCTGTTATAGAGAAAGAAACTTTGGCTGTAGTTTGGGTTTTGCAACATTTTAGAAGTTTTGTGTGGGGTAAGGAGTGTACTGTCAGGTCAGACCATAAACCTTTGGTTAAACTTCTAACTACGGAAGGGTTGCTTAAGGCATCTGCCAGGATTGCGAGAATGTCCATGTGTTTACAGGACTATATTTACAAGATTGAATATGTTCCAGGTAAGAACAATGTTTTGGCAGATTTTTTTATCCTGGATGCCCTCTGAATTGCAGGATTGTGAAAGTAATGAATGGGATTCTTTACAAGTAGCTTTAGTTCACGACGATAATCAATTTTGTATTGAAAAAGGGAAATGGATTGATGAATATCGTAAAGAAGAAATTTTGGTTTTACTTATTTCATTTATTCAAGATGGTTGGCCAGATAAATCTAAGCTCAATCAGGATCTTAAACCTTTCTGGGAAATCAAAAGTGAACTGTCTGTGGTGGATGACACTATTTTCAGAGGTGATAAAGCTATTCCTCCCTCTTCTTTGAGAGCGTCAATTTTAGAATTGTGCCACGATAATCATTGCGGTATAGTTAAAACTAAACAGAATGTTAAAAAATGGTATTGGTGGCCTGGCATGGATGTTAATGCTGAGAGAGTAGTTAGGGATTGTGTCATTTGTGCTAATTCAGACAAGGCTCTTGTAACACTAAGACCTGTTATGTGTGAACCGATTATTCCTGATGGACCTTGGCACACTGTAGCTATTGATATCATGGGTCCCATTGGTCAAAACCCAAAGTATATTATATCAGTTATTGATGTTTTCTCTAGATGGCCATGCATTACTATTGTTGACAAGGCAGAATCGGCTGCGGTTTTGCAATTTTTAGATCGTGTTTTTATGGAGGAGGGTCTTCCTGTTCAGGTTATCAGTAATAACGGAGTGCAATTCGTTTCCAAATTAACGAAATCCTATTTTGAAAGAGTGGGTGTTAATCATAGGACTACTTCCTTGTATCACCCTAGTGGTAACGGCATGTGTGAAAGGTTTAATAAAGTCCTTAAGAGTACAATTCAAATTTCTGGGATCAATGGAGGCAACTGGGAACTTCAAGTGTTCAAAGCAGTTTGGACTTATAGAACTAATGTTCATGAGGCACTTAATATGTCTCCTTTTGATATTATGAGAGGACGTACAGCCAGAACCAAGTGTAATCCTGATTGGTTGCATAAGAGTGTATGTAATGATATTAGTATGGATTCAGTCAGGAATAGTGTTCTTGAGAAACATTTACAGTACAAACGTACGTTTGATAATATGTTTGGTGGAGGTTCTGCTGATGTCAAAGTTGGAATGTGGGTTAAGGTTAAAAAACCTTGGAAGGTTCGTAAGGGAGAGTCTCAATTTTTTCAACCACTTAAGGTCAAGAAGGTATTACGTAACGCGGTTCTTTTGAGTGATGGAAAGGTTTGGAACATTAGAAGAATTGCCATTTATGGGGGAAAGAATGATTTTCCTGTTTCTTCTGGGAGGAGGGATTTAAGCGCTTTGGATGATTTTTTGGAGGAAGGACAAGGTGATGAGATTTCCTTGACTCATCCTTCTGATTTGTCTGCTAATTTCTCTGAAGTTTCTCCTGGAAATTCTTCTGATATTATTCCTGAAGTCTCTTCTGGAAATCCTTCTGATGCTTCTCGTGAATTGCCTGATAATGTTTCCCCTGATAATATGACTGACACTGTGATTGTTAACAATTCAAACAAGTCTGTTCTTGAATCTGTAACCCCAGATTTGTGTCCTGTACCCAAGAAACGTGTTGTTTCTAAACCAAAATGGTTAGATGATTTTGTTTGTTGATTTTGTTTTTTTTATTTTCATCTGTGTAACTTTTCTGTTTTTCTTTGAGTTCTAAAAGAGGAAAATGTGTTGTGTTCATATTATGTTTTAATATGCTTTGGAATTGTTTTCCTTCAAGCTTCTGTATCTCAGCTATGTCTTAACATTCTATGTGGTTGGCTTGAGGGCAGTTGCTTTGGAAGAAGACCTGTATAGGCTGTGTCCTACCTTGCTCCTGTGTTCTTGCAATAAATCCTAATTTACTTCAACTACCAGTTTCCTGACTTTACAGGATGTCTGTAATTTTGTACATATTTATAATTTTATACCTGTTTGCTTGAGGGTTGCTTGGTGAGAAAGCTTATGCTCAATAGAGTAGGCCGAGGTAGGTTATAGCGACAAGCCAATTTTAGAGGATGTAGGCTTGATAGGTGCATTGGGAAACATTATATCAGATGCCATAGGTTGATCTGCTACAAAATGTCAAAATGAAGGCACTGCAAAAGCCTGTAGATAAGTATGTTGTTACACGCAATCTCACCCTTTACCTCCATAGCCAAAGAATTTGGTGTCAATTACCTCCAGAACAAAATATAGGGATAGAAGATTTGCACAGTAATAACCCTTAATAAACCATTTTAGGAATACCTGAAAGGTTTACTATCTGTAATAAAAACACATTTTAAAAAATGCATACATATAAATACATACCTATATATACATAGAAGGGCTTTGAATCTGAGACGGTGCTGCAGGACCCCTCTCATGCTGCTCATTTCATCTTTAATTATCCACATCTGGGGCACCGGTTCTAAACTGGGCAGACGTCTTGGAATGTTATTGTACCATTGGTTATCATTGGTTAGCATTCTAAGATGGTCCACTCATTGCTTCTAAACACGATGGCCATTTTTAAAACAAGGATACACTAGGCACAATGGCCCAGATGCATGAAGCTAAAAACCACTCGCAAAGGGGCAGATTCTTAGAATCTGCCCGTTTGCGACCAGTATTTTTGCATTTGGGATGCATCATCCCAAATGCAAAAATCGCAAATTAAGAATTCGCTAAATTGCGATTACTTGCATTTAAGGAATCTAAAATTGAGATTCCTTAAATGCAATGCATTCAAGTTTAAAAAATAGCGATTTCGCTAATAGTGCTCGCAAATTACCATGAAGTTCAACTTCATGGTAATTTTCAAAAACTTTGAATAATGCACTAAAGTGCATTTTTCAAAGTTTCATGTTGCGCACACACATGCCCTAAGGGCATGTGTGTGCCCAACATATGTGCACAGATCAATTTCAGGGGTGCAACAGGGTGTCCTTTGGACACCCCTGCACCCTGGAAATTAAGGAATTTTAAGAAATCGCTATTTTTAAAGGGATTTCTTCTTGCATAGCATTTTGCTATTCCTTATTAGCAATTCCTTATTTTTCGCTAATAAGGAATCGCAAAATGGATGCTTGATGCATCTAATGGAATATCATTGAAATTTGGTCGCGTACACTGACATATTTAATTGTATTTTTTTTTTGCAAGTCTGTCTATTAGGCTGCATTGTGTTTTTTATTTTTCTGCTTGTGCTCTTCTCTTTTATTCTGCATATGCTTGTTGAACTTTTGTGTTTGTTATGTTGTGGATGGGTAAGTGGGGTGAAAGCAAGAATGAGTCAGTGGGTGGATAAATCAATACATGAGTGCAAGGATGTTTGGTGTCAGAGTGAATTTATGAGGGCCTATTGACAGAAAGATGTGTCAATACTTTCCATTGGTACAAAGTCACCAAGGTGATGCAAGCTTGCACAACGTGTCGATTTGTTATTGACTTTCCAGTGCAAAACTTTATCTGCACTGGAAAGTTGCCTTAAAGTAACACTGTGCAATACTTTGTACTACTTTGGGTCAAGGGTGTCCCATCAGTAGGAGAAGCACCACTGGGGAGGTCAGAGGGACACTGAAGCAACATGGAGACAGTGGGGCTTGATGCAGCACAGAGAAGTACATGGGTGAGCTGAGCGTAACCGGGAGGCAGCGGGGAGAAGCACACAGGGACCGGTGGCAGCAGGAGGGAGATAGGAAATACACGAGGGAGACATCTCGAAAACCCATGCAGTCTTCTATGAGTGCTTACGGAAAGAAAACAGTAGTTCCCTAATATCAAACACAAACACCAGTCAAATACACAAAGGCAATTCTCCATGGGTGGGTCAAATGCATGGTTGAGAAGCTGGGACATGAATAACAAGCAGACAAATGAGAATGACAAGGACATCCAACCAATGGTAAGCAATGGATGGTCTCTAGGCTGCTCTGTATTCATGACAAGCCCAAATTGCTGTTCTCGCGTGACTTCGGAAAATTAGAGCATCTCGATCCGGAAGGACTTTTTTCGACGCGGAGTACTTTTTGCAAATTCTCTAATGTGAAAAGAGAGAAACAAAGTTTAAAAGAATTAAAGAAAATCCTCCTGATATACAGACCAGTTTACGTGACTTAAAACTGTTCAGAAAATCAGGACTGCCATAGAAAGCCTGTTTAAAATCTACCTGGTGAAATTACGTCAGGATCATTTATATAAGGGGTCACCGCTATATGCAAATATCTGTTGTCCTGAAGAAGGTCTTAAGGAGTAAATGATAAACGACTGAAACGTCGACTATAGAGTCCATTTCTACATTTGTTATTGATTTCACAAGTGACCTTCACTTTTAGAAAAACAGGAGTCATTTGTTATTTTTCTTGGATTGGACTTTTTATTCAGATGTATTGTAGGAAAAATGTGTTAATCCCTTTTTCATTTGAATGCATTTTGATCAATTTTAATGGTTGATATGTACCCTTTCAACTTTTGAACAATAGCATATATAAAAGAAATATCTTTTGATGAAAAAGATTCCCTGTGTTGCTGTTTTTTGCTTTATTGCTCTCTTTTGTCTCTAGGTTAGACATACAAAATAGCTGTGAACAGATACCAATTAGGTTGGGTCAGTCCAAATAATGCAAATAACATTTTAGTCTGAATTCTGTTAAATATTTCTTTGAACAAATTCCCTTGCTGGCACTTTTTTGAGTTTACAGTATCTGCCCGAGCCTGCAAGGGTGTATTGGGTTACCCACCGATTTTTACTTGCTCTGTATTCATGGCAAGCCACAATATGCTTTGTCACAGACAGTACATGCTCTGTCTACTAGGCCTGACTTAAAAATGGAGGCAGGAACTTAAAATAAAAGCCCATAGGACAAATATTAAATTAAATTAACTTATTGTAATGTTTGAAAAATATAAATAAATGTAATTTAATGTCAAAACAGTATATCTAAATAAAACATAATTATTTGTTTATTATAAAATATGTTAAAAATCTTGTTAAAATTAAAAAATTATTTTAAGTTTAATTTTAAAGAAATAGTTACAATATTTTAAAATAATTCTGCATATAACAACATTTTAGTACATAATAACTACATATAATTTATTTCGTTTAGCTTGGATTTTTTAAATTTACATAAGAAAAACAATTTAAATGTAATGAAATGTATTTAAAATGCTTAAAAATATTTTATTTAAAATTTAGCTCAAAA